>NC_047589.1:732897-1048828 GCF_011004845.1 Esox lucius
CACATGAACATTCTAGATGCTCTCATGTACTTTCAGGTACATTTAATGTGCATTAGAATATTCCTTTGGATGCACCATTCATAAGCATATTCCACTCATATGTATCTATAATGCTGAATATGTCTAATTTACATTTTGGACCTTTATTCTGAAGGCGAAGCTAGGCGACGCTGGGAATCCGCCTTTGTACTGTTATGATGATGTCACATTCCCTTACTTGCCCAGCTGCTGCACAGCAACTGTTGCCAAGGGAACGTTTTGTCAAACTGAAAAATTCAGCAACCTTCTGCATTTACATCCTGCAGTGATCGGATAATCTAATGTAACGTCAAGGCTATTTAGTATAGAATTAAGCTTTTTCGTTCTTTTGCAAATATTTTGCAGCAATGTCGACCACTATTTTTCCACCAGAAAGTATATACAACCTTATTCCAAGAGAGGAGCTTAAAACTGAGAAACCAGCAAGGTATGGTTTACTATGGAATAGCTATCTGACTTCAGCAAACTAGCTAATAATACGATTTGCCCTGCACACAGACTATGGCATTTGTACTGTTATTCTACCTAACAAGCTAGTTTACTAAGCTACAGTTGCTTTATTAAGTATTTTTCAGTTTGTCACGAATATATGTTACATGGATTGGCACGGTTATTTGATTACCCGAGATTAAGTCAGTATGAAATACTTGTGTGAGTATTCGTTTTTGCTAAGAAATACAGCATTTAAATAATACGTCCTAGAATCCTTTTTCAAATTATAATTCCAATCGAGAATTTTTGCATAGCGTACACGATGATATCATGACGATTTACACAGCGCTCTTTTCTCAGACAAACGGCCATTGTGCGTTGTACCACTTTGTACGTTGTACCAGTATATTTTTTTCAAACGATCACCATTCCAAAAATAAAATGATGTCCAATGCACATCCCTATATGGGGATATTTTGTTGCCTTAACCTGCACAGTGAAAAGACTTGCTCTAGCCTGGGCTTCTGGTTCATTTGTGTACTCACGTCGTAAAATGTTATGTAGCTCACAATTTATCGTCTTAATTTTCAAGGTATATGTCAAAGTTTAGGTCACAAGTTAAGCATGAGAAACGACTCAATAAGGCTGTCAACAAGACTATGGGACCAGCAAAAGTAGACGTGCCTTCTCCTGAGAAATATCTGCTAAAACATTCCAAGGAACCCAAACTTCCTGAAAGTAAGCAATAGGATATGAAAAGTAATCATTATATTGAAAGTTTGCCATATGACTTCGGAGATCATTAACTAACTCTGTGTTTTTGTTGATTTGCCCTTAGAGAAACCGTTTTCATATTTCGATGATGAGACTCTTAAGAAACCAAACATACCTGCCAAAGCGAAATTTCCACTTATGGGCATTCACACCAAAAAGGACTTTGTAAAGACAAATGCTTTCGAGAACATAATGGCCGTGCCCAAGAAGCCACAGCCTATCTATGCTGACACTAAAAGTGGAGACAAACAGCTCCTGGAAAATTCTGGACTAGTCCCAAATTACATCAAGAAAAAGGTGGACTTGTCACTGCACTGCTTTTGCTAAGTGAATTTGTCTACTTATCATGTGTACTGTGCACAGTCCATTATTGTGAAAATATGTTTTCTTGCCTGTCTGAAGGCCTGTTTTAAAATAATAATCATCTGTAAAAGGCTCCTTTTCCTGTCTGTCAAGGGGGTACACCATTCATTCACCATACACCATCATTTTAAGAAAGATGTAGAGTGCACACTCATACCTTAATGTTATTTAAACCCGATGTGAACTATGAGCAGAGCTTAAACAACTATTTCCCCTGTTCTAGGACTTTGGGAAGACCCCTGAGTACCTGCAGCAACGTGCTGAGGAGGTGAGAAGGGCTCAGGAGGAATATGATAAATATATCAAGGAGCACATGAAACAGGGCGCCATGAAGCAGCTCTCAGAGGATGAGCGAAACAACATCCTACAGGTAAACTACATAGGTCCTTAGAACCAAGCCAGTAGACTTTAGTCTAGAATAGATCCTAAAGATGCTTTACATTCATGTTTTTGTTTTAGTTGATCAGTCAGTTATTTGTATGAATATATCAATGGGATTATTAATTCTCATAAGCACCAGGATACATTCAAAGTGAATGAGGCGATTGAGAAAGGGGTTAGATCTGGGTTTGTTAATGTTGCCACAAGCTAGAACATTTCTATTATGCTGAGATGCATGGGCTCATTGATAATACAAGCTTACCTTCTTTGCCTGTGTTACTGATCGTTCATACTTTGTTCAGGGTTTGAAGAAGAACTGGGGTGAGCTGCACCACCGGTATCAGGGACTTTCTGTTGTCACTGACACCACCCCCAAGAAGTACCGCAAGGAGCATCTGGAGCTGGAGATGAAGCAGCTGGAGCGGGACATTAATCTCATTGAGAGATACAAGACCATCTATGTTTCCAACAACTAACCCACACATGCCACCTCTTTAATCTCAGGGACAAATCGGGACAGCATTATGAACACATATTTAGCAAAAGATTTAAAAAAAAACTACCCTTAATGCTGGATTATATTTTCTGGAAAATTGTAATTTCCCTCCCACAGGACGTTTATGATGTCACATTGTTTTGGAAAACTAAATAAACTCTGCAATATAGTTTGTAATTGTAGTTTTTTCAAACTGTTTTTGTGCTGTATAGTAGTATTATTACATACCATTTTCATCATGTAGTCCTTGATGTAAAAGTGGAAATGCGCAAGTATGGTGCTTTACCAAATGTTTTTGACACTAATGAATAACCTTTACTCTATAGCAACTGCTGTATGTCTTCAGGAAAACTGCTACAGGAAATCACATGCATCTGATTATCAACCCCTATGGATGTCTAATTGTGCCATTCGTTGGTCAATTCTGAAGGAGTGTAATACAACAACCACCTCTTTTTAGTCCAAGTAATGACTTCAGCATGACCGCACAGCATGCTTGCCTTGTTAAGAGTTTACCCAAAATTGCACAGTGAATCTCTCCAAAAGATCTCGAAGGCTATCAAAACAACAGGATAACATTGAAGAACTCCCCTTTTTTGGCTCTCCGAATGTATTATCCTACATATTATTTTTGAGGAAAAATTTGTTATTGTCCAAGAACTGTCACCACCTCTTTTCTTCCCTACCATTTAGCGCTTGTCTGCTGATTTTATTCTTGGTTTGTCACTGCTAAAAACCATCATGGCAGAATACGTTCAACCCAGAGGCACAGGAATCGAAGGAAGAATTGTGGTAAATAGTTTGAAATATTGTCATGTAGTGGACTGTGGAAATACACTTATATTTATATCTATAATTTGCTTAATTTTAGCTTTTTGCTGCTGATTTTAGTTTCTCAAGCAAGGTATTCTTTTGGAGTTTTTAATGTTGATACAGGGAACTTGGAAAGTGCTTCTTAATATATTTTTGTTTCTCAATCCTAGATTAAAGATGATTGGCTCGGATACAGTTTAGAACTTTTCACTTATCCAGAGCATTACCATGAAGATATAGAGAGTGTTTACATTCCACATGGGGTCATCATGGACAGGTGAATATTTTATCTGTGGAAAATGTATAAGAATTTCTTTACAAACTTGCTTAGGTGAACTAATGTACTGACCTATTTAGAACATTGTGGCTACACGTTATGTAAAATACATTTAAAGATCCGAAAATCACTATCATATCAATATCACCTGACCCACTTTACAGGTCTTCATGGTGCACTCGTTGACCTGCTCTCATTTATTTACCTCATGTGAAAAGGAATGCTGTTCTCTGCCACACTTATACCAAGCAGTGAGACAGAGAAGCTCCATAGATAATGAAGTTGAAAACTGTGTTTTGAAATGATACAATAAACCATGGTGGTGTGTGTGTTTGTGTGTCTGTTATGTATACTCTATTACAAGGCTTTAAGAAAGTAATTCTGTGGTGTCATTTGACCCCCTTATGTAATTATACAAAAAACACACAGCTGTGTATGTCTCGGATTTGCTGGGAGGGGTTAACATGAATTTTGTTGCAGGACAGAGCGTCTGGCCCGACACATCATGGATGACATTGGGGACCATGACATGGTAGTGCTGTGTGTTCTGAAGGGGGGGTACAAGTTCTGTTCAGACCTCGTGGAATTCATAAAGGTACAGTGCCGTAACTCCAACAAACACCTGGAGACCAGAGTAGAATTCATCAGGCTTAAAAGCTACCTAGTGAGTAACAACCCTTTCCCCAGGAACACACACACACACAGTCATACATACACAGATCAGAATATACAGTAAACAAGTCTGTATGTCCTTAAAGGTTTTCTGAAAAGGCTCAACCACTATATTTATCAATCCCTTGTAATGAAATTGGAGATAAAAAGTGTAGCGATTACTAAATATTAGGTTATGGTTTTAAGTATTGTATGTATGTTGCCAAACAGCTGTCCCCAGTATTACGTAATACATTTTAATTAAGTCCTTTCAGTCAGTTCTGTGCAAACTTCTTGATTAGAGCCACATCAAGAAATTACATTTAGAAAAAATTCAAGTTATTTGGAAATATTGTATACATATCCATTATAATTTTGGGCTTTATCCAATTTTGTTCAAGTGTGGAAATACTCAAAATACAAAAATAATCTTGAATGTACAAACTATATATAGTATGACATTATTATGGATCTATATAAGATTTATCTACTGGTATATTCCCAGATACCCTTTAAAAAAAAATCAAATGTTGATCATATTTCTAAGATTTACAAAGGGATTAATAAAAAAAAAAGTTTAAAAATACTTGATAAGGACATGTGTTTTTTTTTAATTCTCTTTACACATAGTAGCTAATATGAAAATGTTGCAGTATAGTCACACTGGATGTAGTGTTCAAAGATATCTCTGAATGTTCATCTATGTTATGTGTCTTAATGCAAGACAGATAGGTAGCTGTTCAGAAACGTGTTCTTTCTCTTTGAAGAATGACCAATCAACAGAGGACCTGCACATCATTGGAAGTCAAGATCTATCTGTTCTAAGAGGAAAGGTATGTATACATAACCTGTGTACCAGTCTCATTAACTTACATTAACATGTTCTTTGCTCTGTTGTGAGGGAAAAAAATATTTGATCCCCTGCTGATTTTGTAAGTTTGCCCACTGACAAAGAAATTATCAGTTCATCATTTTAATGGTAGATTTATTTGGATAGTGAGACAGAATAACAACAAAAAAATCCAAAAAAACTTATGTCAAAAATGTTATGAATTGATTTGCATTTTAATGAGGGAAATAAGTATTCGACCCCTCTGCAAAACATGAGTCAGTACTTGGTGGCAAAACCCTTGTTGGCAATCACAGAGGTCAGACGTTTCTTGTATTTGGCCACCAGGATTGCACACATCTCAGGAGGGATTTTGTCCCACTCCTCTTTGCAGATCTTCTCCAAGTCATTAAGGTTTTGAGGCTGACGTTTGGCATCATGAACCTTCAGCTCCCTCCACAGATTTTCGATGGGATTAAGGCCACTCCAGGACCTTAATGTGCTTCTTCTTGAGACACTCCTTTGTTGCCTTGGCCATGTGTTTTGGGTCATTGTAATGCTAGAAAACCCATCCACGACGCATTTTCAATGCCCTGGCTGAGGGAAGGAGGTTCTCACCCAAGATTTGAAGGTACATGGGCCCGTCCATCATCCCTTTGATGCGGTGAAGTTGTCCTGTCCCCTCAGCAGAGAATCATTGACAAGATCCTCCCGTGTAGTTCTGGGCTGATTCCTCACCGTTCTCATGATCATTGCAACTCCACGAGGTGAGATATTGCATGGAGCCCCAGACAGAGAGATTGACAGTTCTTCCATTTGCGAATAATCGCTAACAACCTGAGATTAGGAGCACACTCTTAAAGGAAGTGCTCCTAATCTCAGCTAGTTACCTGTATAAAAGACACCTGTCCACAGAAGCAAGCAATCAATAAATCAGATTCCAAACTATCTACCATGGCCAAGGCCAAAGAGCTGTCCAAGGCTCCAAGGCTGGAATGGGCTACAAGACCATCGCCAAGCAGCTTGGTGAAAAGGTGACAACAGTTGGTGCTGTATAAAAGACACCTGGGAGACAGAAATCTTTCTGATTGAGAGGGGATCAAATACTTATTTCACTCATTAAAATGCAAATCAATTTATAAAATTTTTGACATGCGTGTTTCTAGATTTATTTGTGGTTATATTGTCTCTCACTGTTCAAATAAACCTACCATTAAAATTATAGACTGATAATTTCTTTGTCACTGGGCAAATGTACAAAATCAGCAGGGGATCAAATATTTTTTTCCCTCACTGTATGTGCCTGTCTTTGGCAATGATTGGAATGTTAGCTAAAGAAACTGGTACTCTGATGTTTGTATGCTACAGTGCTACATTACATTATATATTGGGTAAGATTTGTATGAACATTTATTGTAACCAGATTTATTTGTATAATTTTCCTTTTGTTATTGCTCCCAAAAAAGGGATTTTAGGAATTCAGATCAAGTCCTTCGGTATAAAATATTTGAGCACAAAAGAAAATATTTGATATGTCATATTCTAAATGTTGCCACAAGAAGGAGCTCCCAGCTTTACAGTGTTTACAGGCTCCTTTGAAATGCATCAGTGTTCTCTTCGTTAAAAAGATGGCTAAGGAAGAAAGTCAAAGAAACATATCTAAGACTTATTCAAACAAGGTATTAAGACATAGACAAAAAAACTAATTGAACTGATGATGAAAAACCCCTGGTATATTTCAACTTAAAATCTCAGATGTGAACCTTAATAAGTGGGCCCAATGAATCCCTACTAGGGACCCACAATTCAAAAACATCTATTTACTCTATGGTGGGAGGCAAGTGTTATGCAGCTCCAGAAAAAATTAAGAGACCACTGAACCTTTTTCTTTCCTTTCCAAAAAACTCAAAAAGGAAGGTTTTGAGTGAGGAACAGAAGGGTTGAAATTAAGAGAAATTGAATGCTTCTATTGCTCACTCAAAACTTTCCTTATCAAATTTTTTGGAGAGGAAAGAAAAAGGTGAAGTGGTCTTTTAATTTTTTCCAGAGCTGTAGGTTGACCATAAGAGACAGCAAAATATTGTTGTGAAAATGTGTCTACCAAACTAGACTTATGGACTGGAATGAACTGAGTAAACCCAGTGACTGCATGTCTTCCTGGGTTAATTCGACTGTTCATATATAATTTTTTCTTCTGACAACCATCCTCTTTGTGCACCCTTTATAAGTCACTTTGTTAGTGTACAGCCATCATCATGAGTAAGATTGAATCCCTCATCTAGAGATCTGTGGCACAGAACATCTGCATGAGAAATATACTGACAGCTCTTCCTAATGCAATAAAATGAAAACATTTTAATGGACAATCAACAATCCCATAGTCATCTAGTCCATATATATACAATTATATGTTTAATGTGATGCCCCCACCTGAATAGAATGTAGTCTTGCAGTGCATAGTTTCCGTATCTTTTAGGAGTCAGAAGAGGACACAGGCAATGGCATGTCAATACCTCAATTATGATTTGTATTTGCTTAGGGTAGGACATCTGCAAGAATATCTGTGTAAGACAACAAGTTTACTCAAGCCAGAAACATCAGTCTTGACTAAGTGGCTGCCATCTCTGCATCACATCTTCCCTCAGAATAGCAGAGCAACACTGTGCCAGTTATTGGGGCATGTACCATTCATAAGGTGTCCCCGTTATTAGGGACAAACACTATGGTCAAACGGCCATATGCACCACCATTTACTTCATGTCAAATACGGCACTTTTTTTAAAATCCAAAATGTCATCATGGAAATTTGATCAATGTTAGTTTCAATATATGCACTGTAAGTTTATAATATATAGTACTGCCACTAATTAATGTAAGTAATGAAATTTAGCAGTAATCTCTGCAGGGGGTCAAAGGTCATTTGTATAAAAAAATATAGAGATGGTGTTTTGAGGCTGTTTTGTGCACATCTTTGGCATGTGGCAAAGCAGGTTAGTTGTGGTCAAGGTTTCTATGTTCTCTCTCCTCTCTCTTTCTCTGTTCTCCCTATTCATAGTGTTATGTAACATGGTTCAGGTGTATTATTTAGGCCCAGAACATTGGCATCGTGCCTGCATTCTCTCAGAGCACTCATCTTGAACCATAGATACACTCCACCAGCCACACAAAGAGCCTCATACACAGCCAAGGCGAGAAAGCTGTCCTTTGAACCCCTGCACCATAGAAACTGTTCAACTCGAAATCTCTGTACAGACTAAGACATTTAGAAATGACTTTGGCTCAGTTTAAGGGACAATTGTGCATTATGAGGTAGTACATTTATATGTCTTTGTATCTTTTGGAACTAAAATAAGATCTGAGGTTGTCACTAACAGCAATCTATAGCGTAAATAGTTTGTAGTCAAACACCAAGTATTTGCTCTGTTTGTGTGGGAGTTATGATATTAAAGTTTTTAATGTTTCTCTTCTTTTTTCTTTTTTCATGGTACAAAGAATGTCTTGATTGTAGAGGTAAGTGCCTCCTCTCATGGTACTGTACTGGCAAATGCCTTGAACATAGTTCATATATATATATATATATATATATATATATATATATATATATATATATATACACAGCTCTGAAAAAATTAAGAGATCACTGCACATTTTTCTTTCCTTTCCAAAAAAATTGAAAAGGAACGTTTTGAGTGAGGAACAGAAGCGTTCAATTTGCGGTGGTCTCTTAATTTTAATCCTTCTGTTCCTCACTCAAAAAATTTAATGCTTCTATTACTCACTCAAAACTTTCCTTATCAACTTTTTTGGAAAGGAAAGAAAAAGGTTCAGTGATCTCTAAATTTTTTTCAGAGCAGTATATACATACAAAATACCAGTCAAATATTTGGACATATCTACTTGTTTAAGGGCATTTTTTTATTTTCACTATTTTCGGTATTCCATATTTTATTGAGTGCAATCTGTAAAAAATTCTGTAAAAAATTCCTTACCCTCTCTCTCTATTTCTCCCCTATATATCCCCTAGGCCATAGTTGACACAGGAAAGACCATGAAGGCCCTCCTAAAGCATGTAGGGTCCTTTGAACCCAAGATGATTAAGGTCGCAGGGTGAGTCTATTGTGACCTTACCCTTGTATTGATTTCATGTATGTGTTGCATGATTCATGTAAATCAGTCTATGCACTTTCAAAATGTAAATAATTATATAGGGCAGAGATTCCAATTTCTTTTTCCTAAATGGACCAATAAATTGCAAGGAAACGTTCTGGAGGACCACCATTCTTTTTAGGATAAAATGTCATTAAAAGAATGAATATAATTGGTAATTTTCACTGTTCCAAGGATTATACAGTGCTGCTAGAAAGTATGGGAACCTTAATGGCCATTATTTCTCTATGAAATCAAAACCTCAATTTGTAATAAAAACCTTCCAAATAAAGGACACTAACAAAAAGCTAAGAAATAATCATTGTTCATTTAACAAACCAAGTTTATTTAACAAAACCACAGATTTCATTTGTGCAAAAATATGTCAATGCTTTCATTAAATGTCTTGTTGCATCTCCATTAGCAGTGATAGTAAATGTCTCCTGATGTTTTTTGAAGGATTTTCCTCCAATCCTTTTAGGAAACCTCAATTAAGTAATGTTTTAGCGGGGTCTGGCAAGTACTGCCCACTTCAGGTCCTGCCACAGCATTTGACTTGTTTCAGGTCAGTAATGTGACCAATTCAAAACACAAATCTTCTGTCTCCTGAGAAATTTTTTGATAGATTTTCTTGAATGATTTGCGTCGTTGTCTTGTTAGAAAACATATTTTTGCCCCAGCTTTAGTTTCTTGACTGACGGTATTACCTTCTGTTCAAGAATCTCATGGTATACCTCATAATTCATGCTTTCCTTGATGATGTGCAGTTGACCAGGACCAGAGGTGGAAAAGTAGCCCCAGATCTTGACATTGCTTGACTGATTTTTTTTTAATGGTAGGCAGTGTTGGGTCTTTGACCCCCTTTCGCCTTCAGAACTGCCTTAATTCTAGGTGGCATTGATTCAACAAGGTGCTGAAAGCATTCTTTAGAAATGTTGGCCCATATTGATAGGATAGCATCTTGCAGTTGATGGAGATTTGTGGGATGCACATCCAGGGCACGAAGCTCCCGTTCCACCACATTCCAAAGATGCTCTATTGGGTTGAGATCTGGTGACTCTGGGGGCCATTTCAGTACAGTGAACTCATTGTCATGTTCAAGAAAACCAATTTGAAATGATTCGAGCTTTGTGACATGGTGCATTATCCTGCTGGAAGTAGCCATCAGAGGATGGGTACATGGTGGTCATAAAGGGATGGACATGGTCAGAAACAATGCTCAGGTAGGCCGTGGCATTTAAACGATGCCCAATTGGCACTAAGGGGCCTAAAGTGTGCCAAGAAAACATCCCCCACACCATTACACCACCACCAGCCTGTACAGTGGTAACAAGGCATGATGGATCCATGTTCTCATTCTGTTTACGCCAAATTCAGACTCTACCATCTGAATGTCTCAACAGAAATCGAGACTCATCAGACCAGGCAACATTCTTCCAGTCTTCAACTGTCCAGTTTTGGTGAGCTTGTGCAAATAGTAGCCTCTTTTTCCTATTTGTAGTTAAAATGAGTGGTACCCGGTGGGGTCTTCTGCTGTTGTAGCCCATCCGCCTCAAGGTTGTGCGTGTTGTGGCTTCAAAAATGCTTTGCTACATACCTCGGTTGTAACGAGTGGTTATTTCAGTCAAAGTTGCTCTTCTATTAGATTCTATCCCATTCTCCCCAGACCTCTAGCATCAACAAGGCATTTTCGCCCACAGGACTGCCGCATACTGGATGTTTTTCCCTTTTCACACCATTCTTTGTAAACCCTAGAAATGGTTGTGCGTGAAAATCCCAGTAACTGAGCAGATTGTGAAATACACAGACCGGCCCGTCTGGCACCATTAACCATGCCACGCTCAAAATTGCTTAAATCACCTTTCTTTCCCATTCTGACATTCAGTTTGGAGTTCAGGAGATTGTCTTGACCAGGACCACACCCCTAAATGCATTGAAGCAACTGCCATGTGATTGGTTGATTAGATAATTGCATTAATGAGAAACAGGTGTTCCTAATAATCCTTTAGGTGAGTGTATAAAAACAATTATCTCAAACTCCCTGATGTATTTGCACAAAAGGAAAACATACCTTCCCAGAAGGATGTAGGACTGTGTCCATATCTACTACCTTTGCATCTCACTGCCATAAATGTTGACACTGGACTGTTGATTGGAACCAATGTCCCACGTGATATGGAACCATGGATGATCATTAACAGTAAAGGGAATGGCCCATATGCTGTGAAGACCAACTTAGGGTGGATTGTAAATGGGCCTCTGAGGAAGTGTGGCAGTGCCACCTCTGAGCAGTCACAGGACATGGTACACAGAATCTCAGTAGGAAGACTGGAAGAGATGCTGCAGCAACAGGTCATGTATGACTTCCCCGAGCATCAGTGCACAGACCAGTTGGAAATGTCCAGAGAGGATATCGTGTTCATGGAGAAAGTGAAATTGTCAACCAAGCTCACAGATGGACACTACAGTATTGGTCTACCTCTAAGAAGCAATACAGTAGAATTTCCAAACAATTACTAGGTAGTAAAACAGCGTTCCATTGGTCTGAAAAGGAAGCTCAACAAAAACTCTCAGTACTATGAAGACTACATTAAGTTCATGGCAGACATTTTCGATAAAGGCTACGCAGTAAAGGTGTCCAAAGAACCAGTAGCCAAAAACAAACATGTCTGGTACATCCCACATCATGGTGTATACCATCCAAAAAAGAACAAACTGTAAATCTCTTAATGCACATCTTTTACAATATCCTGATCTGACTAGCAGCCTCATTGGAGTTTTAACCAGGTTTAGACAAACGTTTATTGCTGATATTGAGGCTATGTTTTATCAAGTCATGGTGCCCGAAGAGGACACAGACCTTTTATGATTTCTATGGTGGCCGAATGAAGATTTACAACAAGAACTTTAGGTGTACAAAATGATTACGTTTCGTGTACCAAACAAGCTTTGGAACTAACCAAGGACCTCGCTGACTTGTGCCACAGGAGGCTTTAAGCTCAATAAATGGATAAGCAACAGTCGTATCATGCTCTCGTCTATTCCAGAAGAGGAGAGAGCAAAGGAGATTAAAGATCTGAACTTGGATAAGGATGCATTGCCAGTGGAGAGGGAACTAGGAATACAGTGGTACATTGAAACAGACTCTTTTCAGTTCAGAATAGCTTTCCAGGACAGACCGCTTTCTATGGTGAGTTCAGTCTATGGCAGTCTAGGCATGCTGGCACCACTCATTTTTCCTGCCAAGCAAATTTTGCAGGAGCTCTGCAAGGTAAAGCTTGGATGGGATGAGAGTGTTCCGGAAGACATGGCTAACAGTTTGCTGAGCTGGATAACAGATTTACAACAGCTGTCTGGCTACAAGCCAAGTCACTTTGGAGAGTCAATTGCAGCCCAACTCCATCATTTTGCAGACGCAAGCAATACTGGATATGGCGCCGTGACCTACCTGAGGTTGACAAACAGTGAAAGGCGCATTCATTGTTCGGTCCTTATGGGCAAAGCCAGGGTTGCACCAGTTAAACCAGTCACAGTGCCAAAAATGGAGCTCACTGCAGCCGCAGTTGCTTTGCGCATCGACAAATTGAGGCCAGAAATTGAACTCCCACTTTAGGAATCAATGTTTTGGACTGACAGTACCTCTGTTCTAAAATTCATCAGAAGTGAAACAGGAAGATTCCGAACCTTTGTGGCTAACAGGGTTACCATCATTAGGGAGGGATCTTAAGTGTCTATGGAGATATGTGCCGACTGAACTGAACCCCACTGACTATGGTTCTAGGGGTGTGACAACAAGAACGTTTCTCAAAAATCAAGCATGGATTTCAGGGCCTGAATTCTTCACGCAACCAGTGAAAGACTGCCCTGACATTCCACACTGCGCTCCATTCAATAGAGATAATCCAGAGATTAAAAAGGATGCAGTGGTGAATGTGATATCACTACAAAATTATGTGATCACCAAGCTCCTCTTGCATTATTCACATTGGTACAATCTCAGAATTTACAGGACTACAGAAAGACTCTCATAAAAAGGTCCATCACAATAGATGAGCTGCAGGAAGAAGAAACAGAAATCCTTTGTTTCTGTCAAGGGAACATTTTTAACTAGGTGGGGGAAGACAACATGTGCCTTGTTTGAAGCCTAGGATATGTGATAGAACAAAGGGAATGTGTTGTATTGACATAAGACAGAAGGGCAGCATCTTACCACACCTTTAAGTACTGACGATTGTCCTGCATTAATTTAGAGATTATTCACTGTTACTTTGTAACTTGTGTACTCTCTCCTTGCAAGAATTAATCTGTTTATTGTGCAATTGAGTTTTCCTGTCTTACCTACCATTTTGTAAATTGTTGGGACTTTAGAAATTGCCGTCATACTGGTCCTATACACTGGCACTGAAATGAACCAATTTCAATGCAAGGACTGCTGGGACAGACCTGCAATGACGTGCCGTTCTCGTAGCCTATTCACTTTGCGAAAATGATATTGTGTTTTTACGAAAAGTTTTCGATACCTTAATCATGTCCCTGTTAGATTCTGTCAATTCTTTATCCATGAACAAAATTAATGCAACCAGAAGTCAGGGGAGATACATCTTTATTCAGCATGAGTCTACGATGTTGACTTTCCATAGTTCTTTTCACAAAGTTAACACAAAAAGTATTTTATGACATCCTACAAAAGACCCTTGTATGGTATGTTCCAACCTATGGTCAATGGGCTTATCCACAGAGCCTATGACAGTCACATGGATAGCTCCTAGCAGGATGTATGGACAGGATGTATGGACAGGATGTATGGACAGGATGTGTGGGGCCCATCAGTAACAGGCATCATGTATTGTTCTTTGTTCAGAGTTAGTCAGCACATATGCGTTGTGTTTAGTTTCTCATGCCCATTTCCTCTCAGTCCCCCCTTCACACATGTAACAAATAATCATTACACGTTTATAAAACTAGCAAAATAAGGACAATTTAGGACAATCCGATTCCTAATGAACTGAAAAGGTCCAAATACTTCTGTTAAAAAACAATAAAGAAAAACAATAAAAAGGATTATCTGGCCTTTGAGGCTTTATTTTTCCTTAAATGAAATGAAAATAGGAGCAGTGGACACAGCTTGCCCTGACACATAGCACTGTATGACACTGCAATCGTAGTGACCATCGTGATCAATCTTTACCATAAACATCAAGTCCCAGGCTACTATCAGTCTAACCCGTGTCTAACGGAAACAGACCTAACATGACATATTAATGAAATGCATAATTAATTCCCAATACACCCTTTAAACAATCAAAGTCCCCCCTTGTCCAAATCATGAGTCATGCATCAACATCACCACGACTTTCCAAAACTTCTCTAATTCAAGATTAACACCAAAAAAGTCTTCCACTGTGATGGGACCATGTGACCTTTCCAGTCAACTGGCCCGTGGTACTCTGACCTGTAGTATGTGGAGTCCTTCAGGACTCTCCTCTCATCTTGCTGTCGATGATTAATCTAGAAATGGAGTGTGAAGCCAAATGACCTGACCCTGGTATCGTTCTGCCATGTGAGTGGTCAGGAAGATATTAAACAGATTCAACCAGTGTAGTTATAGAAATCCTCCTTGAACATGTTGCTGTTACACACACAGTTGTGTCTGTGTCTAGTCAGTGATTTGATGTATCATCAGAAAACGGGTTGTGATGTCCCGATCTGTTGAGTATAACTGCAAAACAACAATTAGTATGGTTCAACAGTCCATCAAACTTTCATCCACTGGGTATTGTTCCGTCAACTACCAACAATGAATACAATAGATCAGTCCTGAAAACTTGTGGATCTCAGAAGTTCAATCATCAGAGTGAAGCATACACACTAATCAGACAAGTTTCCATAAAAGTTTATGTCAAATGTAATTTTCCATCCAGACCTGGCTTGGTTGATGTTTCATTCAATGTGCTCTATTTATGCCTTATAGCACATTTTAGTGGAATGAGATTCCGTTACTTAGCCAAATCAAAAATGGTTACATCTATGCTATTCCACCATTAAAATGTTAGACCTTACGTCAAACAAACCGTTTCTATATAAAACAAACAAAAACAAATCCTAAGAATGGAAGATTTAAAACATAGCAGATTCCAATGCTCAGTTATAACTATGCAAACAGAAAATATCATTTTGCATTGAAAATATTTCTTGAATGTCTATTAAAACATGTCATTTACCATCAAAAGTGCTTTTCAAATTAATATACAATTGGATATGCCTGGTCATTATCAAGGGAAGTCATCAGATTTCCTTGATAAGTTCCAGCTCCACTCAATATTTAGATACGATACATTTTTGGAAATACATTCAAAACTTTGAATCAATGATAATATAAGCTCAAGTCAGTGCCTGGTATCGCCAGGAAATCCTCTGTCGTTGATTCCTGAATTCCATACATGGGAGATCTTTGCCTGCCACTGCTCGGCATGTGTTCCAACTGTCTGTGTGTCCTGTCTTTTTCCTTTGGTTCTTCTTCTTGTGACACTTATTCTGCCAATGACCAGGGACTCCACAATAATCACATGATCCTGGTTTCTTTTTCCATGGGCTTTGAGTGTCTTTAGATGTTGTTCCTGCTTTCAAGTCCTTTTTCAACTTATCCAGTTCAGCCATTTGTTCAGCCGACGCTCGAACACATTCTTTCTCCTTCAAATATCTTTCAAGAGTATCTTTGAGGAATTTATTATTCCATCACTTCTGATAACACAATCAACAACCAACGTGTTTTTTGTAATTCATCAGACATTCTTTGAATTTCTTCCCATATTTTCTGTATATCAAAAAAACTACAAAAATCTTATTCTGGAACAATGGCATATTTTTTTATTATCTCTTGGCGACAGGTCTTAGAGGTCTTAGCTTCTCCTGTGGTATTTCATGGACTAAGAACACATCTTTCAGTGTCAACGTAAGTCTTGCATGTCCTGACCACATGGTTCTACGGCCTAAAAAACTATGTTTATAGGTCTTCTGGTTCCAGATGTGTTAATCTTGATACTAATGAAATCCAACACTACTGTTGTTTGCTCCTTGGGGTTTAAGGCCGGGTGTCTCTGTAAAGCACTTTGTGACAACTGCTGTTGTAAAAAGGGCTTTATAAATAAATTTGATTGATTGATTGATAATGCTCTTTAAACTGACTTGTTCTTTTAGAGTGGTTTGACTCACCAATCAGAGTGCAAATCCATCCATCCAGGTCACGGCACCATGCTGTTAGATTCTGTCTATTTTTTATCCATGAACAAAATGAATGGAACCAGAAGTCAGGGGAGATACATATTTATTCAGCATGAGTCTACGATGTTGACCTTCCATAGTTCTTATTACAAAGTTAACACCGTCTTTTATGCCAGGACACAATAGAGGCAGTCAGTGGTCATAACTTACCATTACACAGTCCAATATCCTCCAATAAGAAAGGTTTATCCTACAAATGACCCTTGTATGGTATGTTCCAACCTATGGTCAATGGGCCTATCCATAGAGCCTATGACAGTCACATGGACAGTTCCTAGCAGGAGGTATGGACAGGATGTGTGGGTCCTATCAGTAACGGGCATCAAGTCCTATGTATTGTGCTTCATTCAGATATGTCAGCACATATGCGTTGTGTTAAGTTTCTCATGCCCATTTCCTCTCATCACCTATGCTTAAACGAAGCATGTGCAAGGAATAGTGATTGGCAACATGGGGATGCGCCAAGGATCTACTGTAAAACAGCACTCACCATCTTCATAGTCAGATTCAATCTGCTGCTCTGGGCTTGATTGCTACGTCTGACTGTTAGTCCCGCCCCCACATTAGCTTAAGGACAAGGAAAAACAGAAATAAATACACACAGAAATGAAAGAACACAGAAATAAATAAATACAGAAATTAAATAATATGGAAATAAATAAATACAGAAATGAAATAATATGGGGAAAAAATACAAAATAATATTTCAATAAATACGGAAATAAATATATACAGAAATATATGATAATGGAAATGAATAAAACAAATTAAAAACTGAAATAAATGATCAAGGAATTACATAAATCGGGAAATACTATTTGATTAATACATTTACTATTATATATTTATGCATAAAAAACGCATGTCAAAAATGTTATAAATTGATTCGCTTTTTAATGAGTGAAAAAAGTATTCGACCCCTCTGCAAAACATGACTTAGTACTTGGTGGCAAAACCCTTGTTGGCAATCACAGAGGTCAGACGTTTCTTGTAGTTGGCCACCAAGTTTGCATACATCTCAGTAAGGTATTTTGTCCCGCTCCACTTTGCAGATCTTCTTCAAGTCACTAATGTTTCGAGGCTGACGTTTGGCAACTTGAGCTCCCTCCACAGATTTTCTATAGGATTAAGAAATTTCAGCACAAGGATGGCTCTAGCATACATGACCATATTCATCAGATGCGATGTAACTGGAGATTTTCTAAATCTAGTTCAATTGAAAGAGAGCACTAATGCCTATTTATAATGCATTGAGAAGTTTGCAGGAAGCTGGCTTTGAAAATCTCATTAGCATTGCAGCTGATGGAGCTTTAGTTTTGACAGGCTACAAAAGTGGCTGCAATCATTTTGAAATGTTCATCTCATAGCTATACAGCTTGTTTCAGTCCCACAAAACTGCACGGTTGCTATGAGAAGCAGCAAATTACCAAATTAACCTAATAAACTAATTCTGAAGATTGGACAGGTCTTCACCATAAGATGGTTTGCCATTAGTTTTAACAGTCGGGAAGAGTCTGAAATGAGAGCAGTCTGGAAGAGTTTCCATGCTCTGGCAAATCATTTTAAACTGAAAATCTCATTCTGACAATGTGAGGAAGAAGTACACTGGGCTTTTGAAGTACCTAACCAATGCAGGTTCTTTATGTGATTTGGCCTGCATGAAATACAGTGGGGAGAACAGGTATTTGATACACTGCCGATTTTGCAGGTTTTCCCACATACAAAGCATGCAGAAGTCTGTCATTTTTATGATAGCTACTCTTCAACTGTGAGTGACGGAATCTAAAACAAAAATCCAGAAAATCACATTGTATGATTTTTAAGAAATTATTTAAATTTTATTGGATGATATAAGTATTTGATACATCAGAAAAGCAGAATGTAATATTTGGTTTAGAAACCTTTGTTTGCAATTACAGAGATCTTATGTTTCCTGTAGTTCTTGACCAGTTTGGCACAATCTGCAGCAGGGATTTTGGCCCACTCCTCCATACAGACCTTCTCCAGATCCTTCAGGTTTCGGGGCTGTCGCTGGGCAATACTGACTTTCAGCTCCCTCCAAAGATTTTCGATTGGGTTCAGGTCTGGAGACTGGCTAGGCCACTCTAGGACATTGAGATGCTTCTTATGGAGCCACTCCTTAGTTGCCCTGGCTGTGTGTTTCGGGTCGTTGTAATGCTGGAAGACCCAGCCACGACCCATCTTCAATGCTCTTACTGAGGGATGGAGGTTGTTGGCCAAGATCTCGCGATACATGGCCCCATCCATCCTCCCCTCAATACGGTGCAGTCGTCCTGTCCCCTTTGCAGAAAAGCATCCCCAAAGAATGATGTTTCCACCTCCATGCTTCATGGTTGGGATGGTGTTCTTGGGGTTGTACTCATCCTTCTTCTTCCTCCAAACACGGGGAGTGGAGTTTAGACCAAAAAGCTCTATTTTTGTCTCATCAGACCACATGAACTTCTCCCATTCCTCCTCTGGATCATCCAGATGGTCTTTGGCAAATTTCAGACGGGTCTGGACATGCGCTTGCTTGAGCAGGGGGACCTTGCGTGCACTGCAGGATTTTAATCCATGACGGCGTAGTGTGTTACTAATGGTTTTCTTTGAGACTGTGGTCCCAGCTCTCTTCAAGTCATTGACCAGGTCCTGCCGTGTAGTTCTGGGCTGGCCCTTCACCTTCCTCATGATCATTGATGCCCCACGAGGTGAGATCTTGCATGGAGCCCCAGACCGAGGGAGATTGACTGTCATCTTGAACTTCTTCCATTTTCTAATAATTGCGCCAACAGTTGTTGCCTTCTCACCAAGCTGCTTGCCTATTGTCCTGTATCCCATCCCAGCCTTTTGCAGGTCTACAATTTTATCCCTGATGTCCTTACTCAGCTTACTGGTCTTGGCCAATGTGGGGAGGTTGGAGTCTGTTTGATTGAGTGTGTGGACAGGTGTCTTTAATACAGGTAACGAGTTCAAACAGGTGCAGTTAATACAGGTAATGAGTGGAGAACAGGAGGGCTTCTTGAAGAAAAACTAACAGATCTGTGAGAGCCGGAATTCGTACTGGTTGGTAGGTGATCAAATACTTATGTCATGCAATAAAATGCAAATTAATTATAAAAAATCATACAATGTGATGTTCTGGATTTTTGTTTTAAATTCTGTATCTCACAGTTGATGTGTACCTATGATAAAAATGACAGACTTCTACATGCATTGTAAGTAGGAAAACCTGCAAAATTGGCAGTGTATCAAATACTTGTTCTCCCCACTGTATGTGTTAAGGGATCTGCAGAGCCTCTCACTGAAGCTGCAGTGAAGAGACACAACACTTGTTGACAGTCCCTGCTACATCCAACAGACAATAGAAATTCTAACTGCAATTAAAATGCAGGGTGTAAAGTCAACAGCAAGGGTGTAAAGTCACCAGTTATTGGTGAGAGAGCAATGAAAATAAATAGCTCTCAATTTTACCAAGCAGTTGTTGACAACTTTAATGCCTGCCTGTCAAGTGTTGACCTTGTTCAGTTATTGAGGCCACTTGAGAAGTCCAGCTGGCCACAAAAGTGTGAGGAGCTTGTCTTGTTTGGTGAGAATGAGGTGCACAAGATGATCTAACTCCTTGGTGAACCAACCAGAGAAGCAATTGAGGACTTCAGAGAATTTAAACTACAAGGGACACAGGAGGGAGAGACTCTGAAGAGACTTCTGATTGCCAGTAAGACCTACTTGGCTACCTCTGCCAAATATGAGAGGGGATTTCTGGCAGTTAATGACACAGACAGGAAATCTCACAACAGGCTCTGCAGAAAGAGTCTGTCCTCTCATTGTGGACATCAATTGACCACCTTTGGAAATCTTTGACCCTACTCCATTTGTGATGTCCTGGGTGAAAGCAGGCCATCGTCTTTCAACATTTTGGGTGACAGGGAGGAAATCCCAATACAGTCAACCCAAACCTCTGTGGTAAATTTTTTAAGGTGACTGATCTAATAGTCGTTTGCCTTAGGCTACTTTGAAGACAGAAAAATTTGCCTAGCTACTCCTTAAAGGTATAGACCACCCAAAAATGGTTTTCTTACATTGAAAAGTCTAATAGTTTAGGTAAGGAAACAGCTGACAAATTAAGATTATTGGGAGGTCTATGCCTTTAAAGTTAGTCAGGCACAGGCATAGAACCTGTATGGTAGTAACACATCTGCCTACCTAATTGGCATGTTGATAGTGTCTTTTGTCCTGGTACAGCATTGTGTGGGTCTGTGTTTGAGTGGAAATTATGGTGTGCTTTTGCTCTAGGATACTTTTTTGGTGACCCCTGCCTGCAAAAGGTGTTGTGTGGTATAATCTGGATTGGATTTATCATCATCTACAGACTGCAGACATTATGTTAAACAAGCAAGATACTGTAAGGATTGTAAGACTTCAGTTCACTGAAGCACGCACCTGCACTCTTCCGGGTTCCCATTACGCCCTGGAGAAAAAGCTTAACCCCCACGATTGTCATTGTATAATTAAATCATTTGCACACTGTCCAAAGGTACACCTCCAGATGACTCAAATCATGTCAATTAGCATATGGCACAGTCAACATAGTGTGTGTAAATGTCTGACCCACTGGAATTATGATATAGTGAATTGTAGGTTAAATAATCTGTAAACAATTGTTGGAAAAATTACTATGTGTCATGCACAAAGTAGATGTCCTAACCGACTTGCCAAAACAATAGTTTAACATGAAATCTGTGGTGCTGTCGAAAAATTTGTTTCAATGACTTCAACCTAAAAGTATGTAAACGCTGAATTCAACTCTACAACTCATTCTCATTGACATCACTTGGGTGTGTGTGTGTTAACATTTGAGTGACACAAAACAATTTTAATCTTAGGAGTTGGAACTGTTTCACCATAAATGCATCACAAATTTCTGTGCACATGTAGCTGGTGCCCTTTTAATTTAAAAGTCCAATGGAGAACTTGATGATCTGAGTAACCCGTCCCATCTCAAACCTCCCATTTATTGCCAAAATACTGCAGCGGGTGGTGGCTAATCAACTTCAAAAACATCTTCACTGCAATAATCTGTACAAACAATTCCAGTCTGGCTTTCGCATTAAACACAGCACTGAAACAGCACTAAACACAGCACTGAAACAGCATTTGTCAAAATCACTGATGACCTGCTCCGTGCGGCTGACTGAGGTCTTTTATCAATCCTAAACTTACTTGACCTCAGTACAGCCTTTGACACCATCTCAGATCACCTTATCATAGAAGGTCTGTCTGGTATCGGTATCACAGGTATGGCACTCTCCTAGTTTTCCTCCTACCTTACTGACCATCAACAGTTTGTCCAATTGAAACATCACAGATCAGGTTGTGCGACTGTCACACAGTGTCGCCCAGGGGTCAGTGCTTGGCCCTCTCCTGTTCATCATATACCTCCTACCCCTGGGAAAGATTATGCGACACCACAATATTCACTTCCACTGCTAAGCAGATGACACCCAGCTATACCTCTCCACCAAACCTGCAACTGCCCAAACTCCCAATTGCCTCATCAACTGCCTCCAAAACATTCACAATTGAATGAACAGAAACTTCTTAAACCTGTACAGCAATAAGACAGAGGTAATGCTCATTGGCTCCAAATACACCCTCTTCAAACACCACAACCTCAACGGTTTCCCAGTCTTTCCTAAAGATTCCTTCTTTTAATTTGTTCATTTGGCACCTTATTATTTACCCATCTTATTCTACTTACCATTTAATTTAACCAATGCAACTTGATTTAACCAGTACACCTGCAGTAATTCCTATTTCATTTTGTTTTCTACTACACAATATTCTCTAAAGAAAAATATAGAATTGGTTACTATAAACCTGTTATTTATGATAGAAAGCAGTTCTGATTTAATAAAGATGGTTAACACTAAAAAAATATAACTGCATAAGGAGTACACATACTTTCGGGCAGCACTGTATCTGTGGAATACAGTCTCAGTGTTGTTCTCAACTGAATGATGAGAATAGTTACCCTATCACATCAAATTAGTCATTAACTGTTTATCAAGTATCACTGTAAATGGTTATCATTTGAGATCCATTTCAAATTCTGCTGCATGGTTTATAGAAAATTATTCAGGATATTATGGGAATTAATGGTTGCAATGTCATGTTGTTTTCAGTCTGTTGGTGAAAAGGGTCTCCAATGTGGTTGGAAGCCTTCCAGACTGTAAGTGCTTTTATTTAATGTCATATATGATGTCTTCCAGTCAGATAAGCTGTTACCGTTGTTTCTTGTGCATAAATAAATGTGTAACTAGTTTTCTAAGTGAGGTAGCTACAGTAACAGTAGCTAGCTAGTCTATGCCTGCCACTTTGTAGAGTGCTATAAATCTGTCAGATAATGTCACATTAGCTAACTAGCAATGTAGCTAACCAGTCTTACCAGCAGTTCATCAGGACACCATCGCATCGATAGATTTTCATCACATAAAATTGTGCCTAGCTGTAACCAGTTACCATTGTTTCTTATGCATGAATTAAAAATATATATATAATTCTACCAAATTCCTGCTAGTTGACACTTATGTATGTTATTTCCATACTTGCCATATCTATAATGTTCAATACTACTATCCAGATTGGTGCTAGTTTATAGTACTCTTTCTAAACTGCTGCTAGTGTACAGTGTTATGTATATTATTGCTCTATTTTCTGGCTATAATTTTGCTTATATATTTTTTCTCACTATGTAGTTGTCGGGTGCCATGTCACATGAATTTCATTTTGCAGGAAAACGCTGTGTTGTTCGTGCATTTGACTAATAAACTTTGAAACTTGAATTTTATGCTGCTAACGTAAGCTTAGCTAGATATCAATTTACAAAACAGATTACAGTTAGCATTCATGTAAAAACACAAGACACTACAGCTGTTAAAATGTGAGTTTTGTTTTGGACATAAGCATACCTGTCTAGTAATAAAAGGGCTTAATCCTTTCTGCCTTGCCCAATCTGTATGGAATTAGATATCTGCCAAAAGGTTAGGCTTACAAATTTTTACGGTCTTAAGAAGATCATACATAAATTGATATGATCGTAAAAAAGTGAAACGTAAGCATGAAATTAGGTCAGTGAACGTACAAACATGGTTTTACAATGATGGATTAATTTGTTGCTTGTACCAATCTAGTTTTACAAAAATATGGGTAATCCTTCAAATTACAGCCCGTTACTAACCCTTTAAAGGGTAGTTCCCACGTAACTACGTAGTAACAAGAATGTAAGTACATGGTAAGAATGGGTAGTTATGTAGGAACAATGTAGGTGTTATGCGTACTTATATGAAGGAAGAACGATACTACTCCAAAACTACGTACTAAACAGACAGGCGATAAAAAAGAAATGTTGAAAGTGTATAATTGTCATTCTTATTCATGCTAATACATTTACCATTTAAATGTGACTTTACTAATTATTTTATTGCAAGTTAGATTGCAGAATTAAGGATTTAAGAGAAAAGAAAGATGATGCGCATTGCTCTGCTTTGCGCAGCTTTTCACCGCCAACACACGTTCTTGCCAAACTAAAAGCCATGTTGACATCTATCTGTTGGGTGTCCTAATGCCCCCAATGCTTCTCCTCATAACAGGCGCCCACAGTAACGTTTTTTTCTCCAATATGCCAGATCGAAAGCACTCCAAAGTAGACTATTATTTTGTCATGCTGAAAGCAAGAAGCTGACGAATGAAATGGATATGCTTAACAAATAAAAGTTGTCGGATTTGACTGTTGTTGAGAACAATAGTCCTTACTGTGTACTTTACCCTTACTTACCATGTAACTTCCTAGTAAGTCAATCATATTTAACTAGTTCTTATACGATACCAACAACACTTGTAAGTACTAGGAAAGAGGGCTGTAATTTGAAACAATGTCCGTTCCCACGTAGTTACAAGGAAAGATGGCTGTACTTTGAAGCAGCATATTCCCATGTAGTTACAGTGTAAGTACTAAAAAAGAGGGCTGTAATTTGAAGTGGTATTGAATGCATCTTGAATACATCTTGTTGAATGCATAACAGAAAGACTGGATTCAAACTCACGTCTGAAAAAACAACAACATTTGAAATCACAGTCTGTTCCAATTTGTGTGAATTTTAACACAGCAACTCATTATGTGACTCGAGTGTGTATGGCCCCCTGGTGCTTGTGTGCACTCCTGACAACGTCTGTGCATGCTCCTGATGAGACAGCAGAAGGTGTCCTGGGGGATCTCCTCCCAGACCTGAATCAGGGCATCAGTGAGATTCTGGAAAGTAGGTGTAACTACAGTGTATTTATGTGGGATCAGACACCGCTTCAAATTACAGCCCTCTTTCCTTGTAACTACACTGTAACTATGTGGGAACAGTCAACGTTTCAAATTACAGCCCTCTTTCCTTGTAACTACACTGTAACTATGTGGGAACAGACACTCCTTCAAATTACAGCCCTCTTTCCATGTAACTACACTGTAACTATGTGGGAACAGACACTGCTTCAAATTACAGCCCTCTTTCAATGTAACTACACTGTAACTATATGGGAACAGACACTCCTTCAAATTACAGCCCTCTTTCCATGTAACTACACTGTAACTATGTGGGAACAGACACTCCTTCAAATTACAGCCCTCTTTCCATGTAACTACACTGTAACTATGTGGGAACAGACACTGCTTCAAATTACAGCCCTCTTTCCATGTAACTACACTGTAACTATGTGGGAACAGACACTCCTTCAAATTACAGCCCTCTTTCCTTGTAACTACACTAAGTGTTGTTGGTACTGTATATGAACTAGTCAAAGATGATGGACTTACTAAGAACTTACATGGTGAGTAAGGGTGAGTAAGTACACAAGGTATAGGAAAAAATAAGCTACAACAGGATGATGACGTGAAGGTATGTTAGGGAGTATTAACTGAAAACAAATGATAATTTACCACATTTATTTTCTTTTTATCAGGTGTTATTACAAAATACACTAGTTTTAATGTGTATTTCCACCACAAGCTAATGGATCTTATCTGTATCTACATTTGGAAACAACACAACATTTAAGAGATTTGCATAGTGAACCATACATGTTTACATAGAAAAACGATTTGTAAACAAATAAATGGAGACAGAAAGTAAGAATTCAACATCCAAAAGGTCCTAATGGGTGTTTGTACATTCACATATCTAATTTCATGCTTATGTTTCATGTTTTATATTAGAATTTATTCAACTTTATTGTCATTGAACAGTACAAGCACAGTACAACAAAATGCAGTTAGCATCTAACCAGAAGTGCAAATAGAAGAGGGCAGAAAATTTACTAGTATTAAAAATAATGTATATTAGTGGGATGTATAGATTTGAAGGCAAATGCAAGTACAAATGACAATTCTAAATGTGCAATGAAGGCAAATTGAAGTTGCGTGTGCAACTGAAATGCAGGTATAGCAGCAATGAGGTTCTCGAGGTAGATGTGTACAACTGAAAACTTATCAGACTTAGCAAAGCAGTGTCAGAGTCAGAGAAGATGAACATATACATTTTTCATTAGGGTTGCCTGATATTGGAAATAACTGACATTGCGATATTTAGTTTTTCTGCGATGTATATTGCGATATGAAAAAACAGAGGATGTCTTCAGAAAGAGCTTTGGCTATCAAACTGACTGTCTGTATCCTTCATTCTTCTCCAGCCCAATCCTCTGCAATAAAAAATTATGAAACAGATAATGTTTTTATTTCAGAACAGGTTGCTAGGTAATAATTTGTCACAGTAATAGCAACAGTAGTAAAATAGAATGTGCAATTGTTCCTAACTTACCAACTGCAAGATGCAGTCTGTGGCCAAAGCACTGCAATTTGGTCCACTTGTTCATGGGCAGCCTTCAGCATGTTCGCAGCATTTTCTGTTGTTATACAGACTATACGACTCTCATCTAGGCCCCAATCAGCTAAAGCTTCTCTCATCCCTGTTGCGATGTTCTCACTTGTATGATCCTCTGGGAAAAATGCAGTTTGCAAACAGCGACTTTTCAGGTGGAAGTCCTCATTAATAAGGTGTAAGGTCAGACTTATGTGGGGATTCTTGTCTGGCTGGAACACAAGTCCATTGTTGCTGTATAATATTCCAATCGTGACAGCTATGTTTCAACTTGTGTCTTGCATTTCTTGTACAGCTCTGGGATGGCAACTTAGAGAATAGTAGAAGAATAGTTGTGTGATGGCATTACATACCGCTTGTCAAGCTAACGGATCATGTTTCATCTTTGGTAACCATGTTAATTGGTACCATGTATTTGGCGACGTTTTGGCAACAATTGCAAGGCACTCTCGACAAAGTACCTGTTTTTGGTCAACATCATCTTGTCTGTAGCCGAAATATATCCAAATAATTGACGATGCATTTCTTTTTGCAACCAAATTCTACATTTCCGCCTTTGCCTGTTCCTCGCTCATCATTTCGTCACGTGCAAGCACAGCCTGCATGTCAACCACGTGCAGCAACGAACTCCACGTTTAACATAATAATAATAATTATTATAATTAATTGTGTAACCAATAACCCATAAATCAGAGTAAATTACATGATATCAGACAGATATAATGCTAGTTTTCCATTTGAAAAAACTAAATATTGTAGACTGATATATGTTTACCTTACTAAATCGCACGTTCTGCAATGTGACTATTGTGGATGCATACATCGCAATGTTGATACTGAAATGATATATTGTGCAGCTCTAACTTACATATGGATTTTCTTATGGTGGGTATCCACTAGGCAATGTGGCTAGCCAAAATGTTCAGTTGAGTCACGTGACCATGTGTGCAGGGCAGTGTGGGATACTGCAAATGTGAGACAAATTTTGCTGGCCGGCGGTGGGCAACAGCCAATCAGAAAAGTTGTGTCTTCTGCTGGATCCCTTTACAGTACCATACAATCTTTCCTATAACCATTTGTATCATTGGTAGGGGAATACTACGCAATAAGTGTGAAGACATTTCATTTGGTATTATAAAGCTACGTTGTCATAAAATACACAAACATTAGCTATACATAGCTAGCTCCTATTACTAGTAGTAGCTACGGCAGTTGCTTTATCTCCTATAGAGCAATTTAGATTTTCATTAACCGAATTATCGAGTGTCCTACTTGTGAATTAACATCATACTACTACTACTACTACTGTCATGTAACTGTACTAGCTAATTAGCTACAGGAGCTAGTAAACGTGAACTTCCGGCATTGATAAACACTACAAAGTGTACAATGCCCAGAGGGGATAGCAATGCGTGAATCAAGCAAAAAGCTAAAAAGTGGTTAGCTATTCAACATTTATTGTATGGACCATCATCTACATAAAGTGGTTCCTAACCTGTTTTCTTTGGAGCCCTCTACATAATTAACTGTAGGCCTTTACACACACAACACCTGTATAGCTCTTTCCTAGATCTCCCCCAGACCTATTAACTGAAACGGGGCAGTTTGCACATCGTGTGAACACTGATTTTGACACAGCTATAATGTGTGTGCTATAAAAATAACAATAACAAACACTAACTTACAATCAATAACATTTTCCTTCCTTAAAACACTAATGGCCACCTTTTTATTGTTACAAGTGCACTGAAGACCGGAACGTAGTGCTGAATGGTAGAATAGTTTCAAGTAGGAATGCAATAGTCGATACCAATACCAGCAAAATTCTACGATTCTCGATGCCACGGTAAAAAACTAAAAACATTAAATCCCATGTACTTAAGAAAACAACAGAGGCTACACACACACATCTACTACTGACATGGTGAAAGACCATTAGTCCGGAAATATTTGTTTAAAATGCTAACGTTTTATTTTGATGACAGATGACACACTGAACGGTAAGGACGGCAGCCTACTACTACGAGCTATGGTTACATTCCAGTAGCCTTTAGCCATTGCTAGTCTCGCGAGGCCACACTTCCAATCATGTCTGGCCTGCTTGGCCTCCTAGCGACATTAATTAAGCAATTGCAAACAACGTATTGAACATAGTTGGCTAGGCTACAGAGCAATGCCAGCTGTCTCTAACAAAAATAATGGTACCGTGGATTTCACGATTAGGATATAACAAGGATCATACTTTGGATACGTTGTTAATGTAACGTGAATTGAAACGCACTCATCTTGAATTCTTTAAATAAATCTGCATGTCTGTCTTTGAGGTGGTTCGCTAAGTTGGAAGTGTTTCCTCCTTTAGTCTCTAAAGTTTGAAGGCACCGTTTGCATAGTGGTTATTGCAAATGTATTAGTCCCTGATCACCTGCCACAAACGCAAAGTTCACGACTCTTACAGTTTCTCTTTTTGACGAGTCGAGGCAGAGCTGCAGCTGCACTTGGTCCCATTTTTCACGTTTGGATCCCCGATACTGTACAAAAATGAGTACCCTCATGTTTTCAGAATTTTGATTTGGTACCTAAGTATCGGTACTCGTGACATCCCTAGTTTCAAGGTTTATTCATCAAATGCACAGAACAACACAGTGACATCCCGTACAATGAAATTCGTATGACATGGCACCCGACAAACTACGTAGTTAGAATTAAGAAGAAGAGTATATAAGCAAAAATATATCTAGACAGAATATAATAAAATAAAGCAACAATATACATAACACTATACATTAGCAGCAATGTGGTCACTGACGTGCACAGATTTATTTCCAGGGAAATACAGCTTTTATGTTGCTTCTTATTTAGATTGGTCTTTGCATTGTAAGCATATGATTTTTCCTAACATTTGAAAATGTATTAATTTTAAAATGTAATTACAGTTTTGGTCATAAGCTTGCATACCCTGGCAGACATTTTTTGCACTGATTTGGAAAATGACTAATCATGCAAAAAAATAAATGTGTATTTAAGGATAGTGATCATATGAAGCCATTTATTATCACATAGTTATTTGGCTCCTTTTTAAATCATAATGATAACAGAAATCACTCAAATGTCCCTGAGCAAATGTTTACATACCCTTAAATGTTTGGCCTTGTAACAGACACACAAAGTGAAAATGGCAATTAAAGGTGAATTTCCCACACCTGTGGTTTTATCAATTGCAATTAGTGTCTGTCTATGAATAGTCAATGAGTTTGTTAGCTCTCATGTGGATGCACTGAGCAGGCTAGATACTGAGCCATGGGGAGAAGAATAATCAAAAGACATGTGCAACAAGGTAATGGAACTTTATAAAGATGAAAAAGGATATAAAAATATATCCAAAGCTTTGCAAATGCCAGTTAGTACTGTTCAATCACTTATTAAGAAGTGGAAAATTCAAGGATCTCTTGATATCAAGCCAAGGTCAGGTAGACCAAAAACGATTTCAGCCAAAACTGACGGAAGAATTGTTTGGGATAAAAAGGAAAAACCCACAGGAAACCTCAGGAGAAATACAGGCTACTCTGGAAGAAGGTTGTGTCAAGGAGCAAAATATGATGATACTTGAACAAAAATGAGCTGCATGGTTGAATTGCCAGAAAGAAACCTTTACTGCACCAATGCCACATAAAAGCCTGGTTGCAATATGCCGACAACACCTTGACACGCCTAACAGCCTCTGGCACACTGTAATTTGGAGTGACGAGACCAAAATAGAGCTTTATGGTCACAACCATAAGCGCTATGTTTGGAGAGGGATCAACAAGGCCAATAGTGAAGAGAATACCATCCCCACTGTGAAGCATGGTGTGAGCTGTAAAGGCACGGGTAATCTTGTGAAAATTGGGGACAATACACAGTATTAAGAACTAAGGGTATGCAGACCTTTGAACAGGGGTCTGTGAATTTTTTTCTTTGTTGCGATGTTTTGTTTTATGATTGAGCCATGCTGTTATGACCTACAGTTGAATGTGAATCCCATAACGTCGCTGTCGGGTGGAAAATCTGTTTTTCTGTTGTTGAATACATTTGGGTAAAATCTCTTGTTATAAAATATTAAGTGCTATGAACATGCTATTGAAGACAGTATTGTCTATGACAAGATGGCAAATGCTAGACTAAACTGTACTCCAAACTGGGTCTGGGTATCGCACTGATTTCCGATTCAATTCCGATTCACAAGGTCCCAATTTGATTATATAGCTGATTAGATTATATTTCAGATCCGATTCACTATCCATTAGGTTAGGGATATTTCAGTTGCAATACCAATTTTATTTGGATATAAAAGAGATTCTCAGAGAACTTATGTTGTAAATTGTACAAGCAAGAAGCAACACTTACATATTATTTTAATTGTTCATTGTTCACATTAAGAATTGACCAACACAAAGTTACATTAGAGTACTTTTTACTTAACGAGAATAACATGACAGTCATTGACAAATTACAGCAGTCGTCAACACAATATAGTGCAACTGTAGACTACAGCCAGTGAGTAGAGTTACCATGTTGAAGAACATTCTTGTAAAACAAATATAGTCTTGGTAAACAATGAAAAAAGCCCTCTCTGACAAAATAACAGTAATTCTGGTGATCAAGGCGTATATGCATGGGGACCTCAAAAATGCTTAACTGATAAATATGCCTCTTCAAGAAGTGTGAACTCATTTTGTTTTGTGAACAAACCAGAGGATCAATACTAATTTAGAGGCCTATGATTTGGGCCCTGGTTATTTTTCTCACCATGCATCACCTCTTATAAAGGCTGATTATTTGGCTAGATAGAAACCTGAGTAACTGTAGTTATGTTCATAGCAAAACAAAAATGAATAAGTCATACAACAGTAGTTTTTATGCACTATAACACCAGCCATGGATGGTTATGTTAGGCCTACTGGTGACCATTGTTCTCAACCAGCTCAATCACACCCCCTGCCTGCAGTTCCTCATCATACCAACACACAACCTACCTCCCTTGAACGGAACTCACATCTCAGGATCACAGTCACCCGAGTACTGAGACATGTTCCCCATTAACACTCTACCCAGCTTCCCTAGTTCTTTGTGAGGTATTACTTTTGTGTAGCGGATGCATACTGATCCTTGTTCTCTTGTTTTTGGATACAGTGGATTTATTACCTTGACCGTGTTTCGACCAACCCTCTTTGCCTAATCCTTGTCTGTGCTTTTGCCTTTAACAGCCCTTTTGACCTACTAGACCCGTTTTTGGCCCTGGACTATCTCTCCTTCGTCTGTCGTTCTGTCCTTCTGCCCTGCCGTCCAACCTTTTCGTGTACTGACCTGTGCCTGCCTCTGTGTTTTTTGCCTGTTGCCTGCTCCCTGTGTTATTCCATTAAAGTGCGCGTACCGCGTTTGTTCCATCTACTCCTGCCTCCCTGGTGTATTCGTTACAGATTACAGGATACTGTAGCATGCAGGATAAGAGGACCAAATAAGACAAACTACCATATATTAATATATCAAAGTAAACCAACAATCAAATTTAAATAGGCTCGGAAATGCCTTTGAAAATAGAGCAATAAATATTTTGAAAATAGCAATGCAGACTGTTTTGAGTACAAGCTAGGACCCAGTATCTCTATTCCTGTGCAGAAATAGTAGGAATCGAGGGCATGCAACTTATAAAGTAAACTTGTCTAATCTGTTAACTGTAATACATCAACCTACTAGTCCAGGAACCCCTATTACATCTATTAAGCTGGCTTTTCTTAATATCAGATCTCTCGCCAACAAATCATTCTTGGTAAGTGACATTATAATATCTGTCACGTCCTGGCTATGCCCCTAGCCATCTCTGCATTGATTTGGTCTCCCCAATTGGAGGCAGGTGTAGATCGTTGCCTCCAATTGGGGACCCTATTTATGTTCTTTGTGTGGCCACACCCGGTGTGGTTCATTTTGGTTTTGTTTGGATGCCCTATGTCACTGGTTACTGCTTTGGTTTTGTTTCTGTGTCTGTAAATGGTTAAAAACTACATTTTGGGGGTACCCTTCAATGTAAAACAGAGATATTGAAAATAAATAAAATTACCTAGTGTATATTTTTTGCACTGGAACGTATCTTTGAATCTTACACTTTTGATCTTACTCAATATGTGAAAGAGCATACACATACTCAAGGCCACATTTTAGAGTATGTGTCTCGATATTTCCTCTGTCATGGTTAAATACTTGGACCTGTCTGATCATTTGTGTGTCTTTTTTGATTCACTTATCACCCCAAATGTTCCAGTAAACTCTGTTTCTGTTAAGAAAAGGTACATTAATGAGAGTACCAATGCGCAGTTTATGGAAGCCATACCTATCTCTCCAACAATAAGTGCTGAGTCATTTGATGTACTCCTGGGTCATTTTAATGCCTAAATATTGAATTTCATGGATCGGTAAAGGTAAAGAAAACTATGAACAAACAGAAAACACCATGGAGAACCACCATGATGGTAAGCACCCTGAAAAGAGAATGTAGGAAAGCGAAACGTAAGTGGAGGAAAACTAAACTTCAAATTCACTATGAAATCTATAAACAAAGCCTTGGTAGCTTCAATTACGAGTTACGCAGGGCCAGACAGAGACATTTATTGGGAATGTTCAACAAGAATATCAACAGTACACACACTCTATATCATGGTCGACAACCTTACAAACCCAATAAAGCAGATAGTATCAGAACTCACGTCCACAGTGAAATGTAATGAATTTGCGTGTTTCTATAGTGAAAAAATAAGTAGTATTAGTATTAGACGAACCATCAGAACTACACAGTCTAACACGACCACCAAGACATAACTTGATCAATTTAATACAATTGATCAAAAATCCCTAGAAGAAACAGTTCAACATCTTATAGCTTCCACATGTTGTCTCGACACACTGCCATCAGACTTTAAAAAATATATATACAGTATGTCTGAAAACAATTGTATATCCATCTATGCAATACCTTTTTAATAGCTCATTTTCCATATGAGATGATCTACAAACAAGTGTGGTGTGTTCCTGTACCTATCCTCTCAAAGGTACACCTATTTTTCCAGGTCAATTCTCTATATTTTATATGAAAAATATATGTATCAATAGAACTCTTACCAAACATAGATTTACGTTTTTTAATAACTTCCTATCAAGAAGACATGTACCTCTGAAACCACATTTATTCTGGTCACTGACGTACCTTCTCCAGAGTACAGACCGTGGATTTACCATTTTCAGTTTAGGAAATTTTAGCAGCCTTTGTCCTTCTCTACCGCTAAATTTTAATAGCTCACTATCCATGTCAGCTACAAATCTACTAACACATTTGGTGTGTCCCTTTACCTTTACTCTAAAAGGTACACCTCATACTTTGTCCAAAACAATTATCTGTATATAATTTAGAAAGGCCAAAAGAAACTAATTTACCTAATTCATATTAACTTTTTTAACCATTTGACACGTACGATCACACCAGTGTGATCAGGCTAGAGTTGTCCCTGAAGCGTACGATCACATCGGTGTGATTAGAACGTCTTGTTTAGAACGCACAATTAGCATGCCTAGCTACAAGTAACGTAACAATGGCTGGTCAGACCGCGCTATTATTTACTTACATTTAGCTCAAGCAGTGTTTATAACTTTATTTCCTGATTGTAATTGTTTCAAGACCACACTATGATATTAACCAGGTAGAAAGCATTCATATCGGGACAAGAAGTGTTACTTACGTACCAACAGATTGCCAACACTAATACACAAAAACTAATTATATTGGCGACTACTATATAGCAACTTAACATTTCCTGGAAGAGCTGACAACCGATCAAAACCATTGTAAAAACCTTCTAGAAATTACGTTACCCGTTGTATGCTTTTTATATAGTTTATTCATTTTCACTGCACTGAATTACTGGTCACGCTTTGTTAGCTAGCGGTTAGCTGACGTTTGCTAGCGGTTAGCTGATGTTTTCTAGCTAGCTACAGTTATTTATCAACCAACTTTTCCAGCTCTTAGAATTCGAGTCAACGAGAGAAGCTTGCAATGCAATGTATGTCGTGTTCCTTACCTGGCAAGGTGACTATTCAAATGCTGGAGTGAGTTCAAATGCTGTAGTGAGTACTGAAGTCACGCGCAAAAAAACTCATGCTGGGGGTCGGTAAGGAATATTTGAAACTCATGCATGAAAAGGTTAATAGCTTTCTATCTAGATGACATGCACCTCTAAAACGACTTGCATTTTGTTCACTGACCTTCTTTGTTATGATTATGACTCTTAGATTTTCCATTTACAAGAATGTATCCTTCCATAAAACTATTTTTAATAGCTCACTATCCATATGTGCTAGAGGTCTACAAACAAGTGTGACGTTTTCCTTTACCTTTTTTATGAAAGGTACACCTCTTATTTTTTCCAAATCCATAATCTTGATCTGATGTTTTTTTTAAGTATTATTTCAACTATTACCTAATTCACATGAACTTTTTTAATAGATTCCAATCCAGATGACATGTACCTCTAAAACCAGTTGCATATTCTTTACTGACCTTCTTCGTCTTGAGTATAATCCTTACATTTTCCATTTTCAATTTCAGTGAATTTATAGGAATTTCTCTTTCTGAACAACATTTTTTTAATAGCTCACTATCTATATGAGATTTAAAAAAAAATGAAGTGCATCTTGGTCAAAAGTCCTCCTTCCTGTACTAATATTGTCATTGGCATTGGATATACCCTCAAGATGCGGCATCTACCGATCACTGTCAGCAACACCCTCCCATTCAAACCCGCATAGGTCTAAATTACCCCTGACAGCGCTGATAGTAGGTGTGAATGGCTCTGCAATTCTATTGTTAAAGATTCAGTCTACCCCATAGATAGCTAGGGACAACAACATTCATCCCTTTTAACAAGAAGCAGAACTAGGCTTCTCTGGTCCCTTATGGTTATTTTCTGCATTCAACATACTAATCTTTCTCTTTTATTTTGGTGCAATAGCAGATTTTGTGTTTCTTCATGGGTCTGTTCGCTTGCTTGCAGTCAAATCAGCAATTGCATTTCATTAGCTCTGTCCAAGAAGCTAAGTGCTCTCTATTTGAACAAGATTTGAAAACGCCTCTATGGTCAGTTACAGCACTAGACCAACCAAGCAGCAAGTTGTTATTCTTTTCTCTCTTTGTTACGGTGTCCTCCCTGACACTGAACTTTTAAAGACGTTTAGGAGACCCAAACTGCGGTCTACAAGAACTTGGGTTTGATCCTGTAGCTGTTTATTCATTGATCCCTATGTATTGATTATATCTAAATATTTAAATACTGTGACGGCTCCTCCGCGTGGTGCTGCATGCTCTCTCCCTCTCCGGCGCTCCACCTCACCGGTGTACTAACCGCCGGCTAGAGCAGATGGCAGCTGCGCACCCTTCACACACACCTGTTTGGAGTTGTTATCATGATGTCTATTTTAGTTCCTGGTTTTCACCCACACCTCACAAGTTATTGTGTCTATGTTTGTTGACATTTTGTGGTGCTGTGATTCTCCTATAGAGACAAGAAACGTGATTCTTCGTGTCAGTGTTGTTTTGTTACTTTCATTTTTGCCTCCCCATTACGCACTCGCTACCCTGGAACCTCACAAATACATGCTCAAAATCCTGCATATTGTACTTTAAATGTTGCATCAATTACAAAGTGCTCTTTTTGAGGTTGGTATTTGATCCGGAGATATTTCAATAGGATTTGCAGTTTTCTTTCTTCTCCAATGCTGGCATTGACTTAGATTTGAATTAATGGTTTATTCAGTTCAGGTCTACATATTTAGTATTTAGCATATCTAATTATATGTGTCTTTGTTTGTCTCAACAGATGTGGGGTTTGAAATTCCAAACCGTTTTGTGGTGGGTTATGCCTTGGACTACAATGAGTATTTCCGTGATCTGAACGTAAGGCTCGAACACATTTTTACCTCTGAACTACGCATTACCTTACATTTTAAGAGCTCTTTGAAATGATGAAAGTCAGGAGCTAGTAGTAGTCAATCAGAGACCCTTTTTGCTGAAACCAAAACTCATCCAGCAGGTATTCTCCAAAAGGGTTTTGCATCTAAGCAAAAATACAGAGTGGAGGCATGCAGATCAATTCCGGATTTTAAGTGTGTTGTGGTAGTGCAATACTAGTGAGAACCGGAATTCCTCAAAAGTCCCGACAAATATAGTTAACCAAGAAAAATACTCAAATCATCACTTTAGATTAGATTACAATAAACTATATTTCATTGCACAAGCACAAGTACAGAACAACAAAATGCAGTTAGCATCGTACCAGAAGTGCAAATAGAAGAAGGCAGAAAAAGTATTAAGTACAATGTATGTTACAAGTGGGATGTATAGTTGTGCAACGAATGCAAATGGAAGTACAAATGGCAATTCTAAATGTGCAATGAAAGCAAATTGAAGGTGCTAGGTAACATGTGCAACTGAAATGCAGGGCTAGTAGCAATGACGTTCTCGAGGTAGACATGTGCATGAACAACTGAAAACCTTCTTATCAGAGTTTGTAAAGCAGTGTCAAAGTCCAGTAGTACAGAAAGAGTAGAGCAACATAGTCCCTGAGAGACAGTACTAAGCTGTAGTCGGGTGGGTATGGTTAGTGATGGGTCACAGAGTTCAGCAGGGTTACATTAGCTGGAAAGAAACTGTCCCTGAGCCTGCTGCTGCAAGAATGGAGAGACCTGTACCGCCTGCCTGATGGTCGGAGGGCAAACAGTTTGTGGCATGGATGTGACGGGTCCCTGGTGATGCTGTGCACCCTATGCAGACACCGCTTGCACTGGAGGTCTACCATGGCTGGGAGCTGGGTACCAGTGATGTTCTGGGCGGTTTTCACCACCTGTTGCAGTAACCTAATCTGATTACTTACTTTAGATTACTTTAATATTAAGAGGCATTCGAAGACAAATAGGAATAGTCTATAACTAATTTAACACCTTTTACAGGATGAATCAATGTTACAGTTTTACATAGCTGGCCAAAAACGGAATTTGCAATTTACCTTAGCAGTTATGTACAGTGCCTTTGGAAAGGGTTTCTAAACCATTGCTTTATACTTCAATATGATTGGGCTACATCTCTACATTACACACTACAGGTCTGTTAGATATTCAATCATTCCAATTAATCCAATAACCCTTGATCTTCCAGAATCTGACATTCTATCTTAACATTTTATTCACGTTTTTTATTGCCTCAAAACATCCTTGAAAAATGGCAATTACCCGAAAAGGGTATTGAAATTATTATATATAAAAAAAACTGGATATCCGTAGCTTTTCATGCATACACTAAATCTACAGTAGTCTGATGTTTTCTTCCACAACCACCAATATTGTCAAAACCTTGCAAAAACCCCAGGCACGTGAATGCACTTTCGCTTTTGTTTTTTGGGAGGGGGTTCCGGTTATTCCCTAACTCTGCTAGGGAGTCCGTGGAAAATCCCCCTCATCAGGTGCACTTTTTTTTTTTAAATAACCATTTGGCATAACATACAAAAAATATGTTCTGCATTCAGTAAAGTCTCTGGAACAAGTAGGTTGTTTTGGTTTAGGACACCCCAGGCTGATCCACAATGGTAAGGGGAAACACTGTATGCTTTGGGAAACTGGACAAGGATGGTAAAAAAAAAAAATCCCCAAACAATTAAATAAAATATGAATGAATACTTTTTCCCATCTTTTGGATTGAAAATGCAAATCAGTAAATATTTAAACAAAACCTTTTTCCCACATTTTATGAAAAACTTTAAAAAGCTTTAATGCATAATACCACTAAGGCACTTTCATTGTCATATGAAATAATTTTCCATTATTTGGAAAAAGCTACATACTGTAGGTCCTCCAACTCCATGTCAAAGTACAAAATGTGTTAACTTTGCACTCATGGAATTTAGTGCCTTGGACCTGTAAGTATTCATGCGCAACCACAGTGTGTATGTGTTAATTGATATTCACAAAGGTTTTTGGCAGATCCTGACTAGGGAAAATGGGATTTCCAGTGTAGGGAAAAGCTTACAATTGGGCATAGTGTTAGAATTGAGGTTACTTTTTAGGTTAGGCATAAAGTTAGGTTATGGCTATTAGCCACGTTATTAGCGCTAGGGAATAGGGTTTCCTGGGTTGTGGTTAGATCTCTGGTCCCAACAAGGATAGATAAATAAACATATGTATGTTTTGTGTGTGTTAGTGTGGTATTCATTACAGAAACTGTAAGGAAATTTAACTTAGAAATGTATAGTATTATTGTCTGCTCATATGGCTGGGTTTCCCTTTCCATCTTGGACAACTATTAATATTACCAGTTAAGACATGCACAGTAAACCGATATCACTGGGTTAGAAAGTGTTAATTTATTACTTTGGATTGTCCTCTGATGCTGTTTGAACTTTGAACCTTCTGAAAATAGCCTGTAAAAAGCACAGTGTTGTTAATTCAACTGACAGAAAAAAAACTCTCTCTCTCCCTCCAGCATATCTGTGTCATAAGTGAGATTGGAAAGGTGAAGTACAAGATTTGAAGAGAAGTAAACAGACGTGGTTTGTTCAGACTTCCAGAGTTGTGGTCAACTGGTTAATAAGACCTTTCCTTATCATATTAATCATCACAAATTCTTAAGGGTTGTTCTTATTGCATTTATGCAATAAGAGAGGGTGTGATTTATGGCCATTGCAAAATAAGCAGAAATAAGTTTATGCATACATTCAAACTATATCTCTTAACTTCATGTTTTTTAATCAACCTATGTTTGTGTACACAATAATTGAATGCTTTGATGTCATATGCAGTTCAAAATTTTTATGTCAAAGTCTAATGTTGGCATTTTTATTTGCTTAAACCAATGACCTAATATGTGCCAAGTTTTACAAATAAAAATAATATTTTTTAATGATTAATTATTTGTGTCTGTAATTGCATGCTAAAAGGGAATAGGTCTAGGTTATCAGTTGTTGAGTGTTGCTGATTGAAAGAGAGACTGAATGACCATGTCCAGTTAGCGAATGTCTCTTAATGAGTGACTGACTGTGTACCCCTTGTTAAATAGCGTAGTGATTAGGGACGTGGGCTCTGAAGCAACAGGTCCTGTGTTCGCCTCCCCGTAACAGTCAAATGCATTATGCTTGAGGTTAAGGACAGACAAAAACTTCACTGGCTATGTAGCTGCGTAATAGGAGGCCTAAAATTAAAAAGTTCTGGTGGATATTAGGATTTATTCAGGATAGACAAACACTTCACTAGCTACACCAGGGGTGTCCAAACACTGGACCAAGTGTCTGCAGGTTTTTGGTTTTTCCTATGTTTGGACATCCCTGGGCTACATGATTCTCTCGTCTTTTCAGTTGACAAAAAAGTCAGTTATCGTTAGTGATGTCCGTTCCAATGTTATTCATGTCTGTTCTTTTTCACAGACTAGATTGTAAATTATATTTCTAAAATAACGCTAATGAAGCCTCGAAAGGCCATCACTGGTTATTGTCACCTATATTGATAGATACTGTATCTATGTCATTCATGAATGGCTAATTAGCTGTTAAAACGGCTAGTGGCAAAAGAGGATTTGTTCAGGATAGACAAAAACGTTTAGGATATGTTACAACCTTCAGTAGCTATGTTATGGGAAGCCTAAAATGAAACGGTTTACTGTTATATTGTGACTTTTTCTGGTGGATTTTCGAATAATGTCTTAGGATTTCTTCATTATAGACAAAAACCTCGCTGGCTACACGATTCTCTCATCTTTTCACTTGATGAAAAGTCAGTTACTGTCACCTATATTGATACAGTAGTTATTGTATCAATGTCATTCACAAATGGCTAATAAGCTGTTAAAACGGCCAGTGACAAAAGCCATAAAGTTCATAGATGCTATTTGTGTTGAAGGCAAACTTAATAAGAAACATTTCTCAGTTTTACACAATACTTAATGGCGTCTAGCGAAATATTACTTCCTAATAAGCTTTTAAAACAGCCATTGGCAAAAGTCATAGAGTTATTTGTGGTGGAGGTAAACTTAATAAGAAATGTTACTCAGTTAAACACAACAGTTAATGGTGTCTAACAAAATATTCAAACTTGGTGTGATGTTAATGAGTGACAAAATTATATAATGTCAAGAAGCTATATTGACACACAGAAAATGTGCAGCTCTGTGTCGTAGTGGTTAACAACACTGCTTTTCACGTGGGCAACCTGGGTTCAATTCTCAAGAGGGCAGCCACGATCAACACTTTCTATTACATGCCGGCTGAACTAGGCTTGCCTGGTTTCTTATTGTTTCATTTATTTTTTATTTAAATTATTTGTTTGTGTTGTGTAAAGGGGGTACATCTGGACTATAATAGTAGGAACATAGTGTTCTAGAGAGCAAAGAGAGAAAGTAACAAAGTGTACAGAATTCATTGTTCTTTTAACAATGCAGCAAAACATCCCCCACAACATCACACTACCACCAGCATGTTGGGATGTTTTTGTTCTAGTTTATTTTTTTTAAATACTGTGTTTGCTTTACGCCAGACATAACAGGATCCATGTCTTCCAAAAAGTTAACTTTTGACTTGTCTTTCCCAAACAGCTTGGGGGTCATCGTTGTGCTTTTTTGAGGGATGAGCACTAATGTTTCTCTTAGCCGTGTTTTGTGTGTTGCAATTCTCCCAAGAATTCCATTTTTGCCCAGCCTCTTTCTTATTGTCGAATCATGAATGTTCACCTTAGCTGAAGCTAGAGAGGCCTGCAGTTCCTTAGATGTGGCCCTGGGTGTTTTTTGTGACTTCCTGGATGAGTTTTATGGTGACTTCACATTGATGATGAAGCTCTATATAATTCATTATTTTGAACAGGCCTGGCAGTAATCAAGACTGTGTGTTGCATTGCTTTCAGATCTGAATGGTTTCAGACCTTCATACGTATGTAGTTTGACAAATATGCACACAAAAAATCAAAGGGAGAAGGGGATACACTGCAGTGTATATAGTATGATGTTGCAGTGCATATCGGTTTAATATATAGAAATTGCATGTACTAAGAAACCCAAATAGTCGTTATGTCCACCCACTAAGTCTATTAGACATCAATAATTGAAATAAATGACCTATGAAAAGCCTTTGATAGATCTGAAATTGTTTTTAAATCCATATCATCTGTCAGCAATAATCATAACAAACACAGTGGTTGGTTACACCTCAGAAACAAACAGATGTATAACAGTAGGTTGTGGTGGAGACCTAAAGAGCCAAACGGTTCTCTTTGCTGCTCCAACACTGTGTTCTGTGAGTCAGTATGGGTGTTTGCTTGGCTCTTGGATGCAAATGCTTCTCCATCTGTCCAGTTAGTTCTCCTTTGGAGTGTTAATCATGTATGCCTTCATTTCTTCACATATTTGTTTTGCTTTGTGTTTGGATATTCGGTTAATAAAATTGTTATTCTCATTAAACTTAAGATTTTATTTTGTAATTCTAGCAAGATTTGCAATCCTAACTGTTTAAAATGTTTGTTTGTTTTTTACAGTAAGATATTAAGTTTGGTCCCTACATCTTTCATTATTTTTTATGTGGGCTGCTTTTAAGCTCCCAGTTGACACAGATATGTTCAAAGGAAATATAAAGTACATGCTCCACTTTTTTGTTTGGTCTTTCAAGCCATTCTACATTCTCCTGTGATGTGTCTGTGGGTGACTTAAGGCTGATTTATGCTTCAATGACAAATGCGTCTGCTTAGGTAGGCTACGCGCACCAGCTCAAAAATCTAAAAGCCCGTAGCTACGGGTACGTGAAACGCAGAGCACAAATGGCGGAGGGAGGGTTTTACAGAGAGTACGGAATTCTGTCCAAATTTGACTTCCTGTATCAACAAAGATGAAACAACAATGGAGTCTGGAGGCATAGCTCAAATGCAGGAGGAGATGGAGATGCAGGAGGGGGAAAAGCACCTCCGTTTTATATAATGCTTTCTTGGCTGTCCGGGCACATAAAACACAGTAAAACCATTTCCAATTTAGGCGAGGACACAAGGTAAGTTCAGTTTTATTAATTGGCAAATTCATTGTTGATTACTTCTACTACAAAGTTGGCTAACTGGCCAGTAAAGATTAAAGATTCGTATTAGCAACACAGGAAACAAAAACGAAACTTAGTTGACGTTTTTTCTCATTACACAAGTTCTCTCTATGTACTGGGAGTAAACGATAATTTTAATAATGTTGTCTGAGAAACTAAACTGCAAGTACTAGAAGTGTATTCTCCAATGATTCTGTTGCATTCTTTTTACCAGTTGTTTGTTTGCATGGCTGCGTTAATTAGAAACAGACGTTTTAGGTAAAGCAATTGGCTAGCTAACAATAATAGTACTATTTTGCTATGCTTTAGGGAAAGCAAGTTTGGCTATTTGACAATCATAGTACTATTTTCCTATGCTTTATGTAAAGCAAGTTTGGCTAGCTAACCATAATAGTACTAATTTGCTATGCTTTAGGTAAAGCAAGTTTGGCTATTTAACAATAATAGTACTATTTTGCCATGCTAGCTAGTTGTTCATCCAACATTAAATGCTAAGTAAATGTGTGGACGTGATTTTTCTTCAGATGAGTAAATCGTTTTAGCCGAAAGTGAAAGGTGGAGCAGGGACAAGTGTCAGGAAAGTTGAATGAAATGATGTATTTACTTGAACCTGAATAACCTTATTAAGAGAAAATGATGATTACCATCTTTTAAAGGTTATACTTTGTGTTTTTAGAAGTTTAAGGTTACTTTAAAGCAGGCATATGCCTGTTTATTTTCAGTAGTCATGTACTGCAAGCTTATGTTATGCCTCCTCCCCCCTTCAGGTTGAGTAGCCCTGTTGAATAGTAACGTGTTGTCATTGGAGATGGAGTACACCAGCAGCTCATCAATCCTACAGTCATCTGAAACTGACCTGGACTCAAATGTAACTTCACCTGCTGCGTCAGCTGACACCGAGTCTGAGAACAGACAATCATTAGAACCTGCCATGTCTTATTACCAAAGACCTGTCCACCAAGAACAACCTAGGAGTCTCTCCAGGTACATCCTGCCTCGACTCCTCTTCATCCTCCTAGTGAAAATTAGGAAGAACAATTACCTTATAGATCGACTTAACCTTCTGGATCAAGTCAGAAAAGAGGGAAGAGAATCATGCCATGCTCACTTCAGAGTTTGATGATGATATTGCAAGATTTTGTCACACCATAGGTGAACTGATCCGTGAACTGCCACAACATAAAAAGGTCTAGCCAAGTTCAATATCCCACAGCTTATATTTGAGATGGGGAAAGAAAGAGCTTAAGACACTGTTTGGATACACACCCTGATGTGGCTAAAGTAATCTTTTTCAAAGTGACTAAATAACTTTTATTTGTGGTTTGAGTCAAAATTATTTGCATACTTCATGGATGTTGACCATTTGAGTTTTGAGTCAATATTGCTTAATTTTATTCATTCTTTGATTTAAAATGCAGAGAGTGCATGTTTAAACAAAATACTTGAGTGCGCTTTCTCTGGATTTTAAACAAGTTCTATGTAGTCAGTCTGCACTTTTCAGTGTTTGCAGTACTTTTTTACAATTACAATTGTACATACAGATACCATACCATACCATCTTCTTCCGCTTATCCGGGGCCGGGTCGCGGGGGCAGCAGTCTAAGCAGGGATGCCCAGACTTCCCTCTCCCCAGACACTTCCTCTAGCTCTTCCGGGGGGACACCGAGGCGTTCCCAGGCCAGCCCGGGAGACATAGTCCCTCCAGCGTGTCCTAGGTCTTCCCCGGGGTCTCCTCCCGGTGGGACGGGGCCGGAACACCTTCCCAGGAAGGCGTTCCGGAGGCATCCGAAAAAGATGCCCAAGCCACCTCAGCTGACCCCTCTCGATGTGGAGGAGCAGCGGCTCTACTCTGAGCTCCTCCCGGGTGACCGAGCTTCTCACCCTATCTCTAAGGGATCGCCCGGCCACCCTGCGGAGAAAGCTCATTTCGGCCGCCTGTATCCGGGATCTTGTCCTTTCGGTCATGACCCAAAGCTCATGACCATAGGTGAGAGTAGGAACGTAGATTGACTGGTAAATCGAGAGCTTCGCCTTGCGGCTCAGCTCTTTCTTCACCACGACAGACCGATACATCGACTGCATTACTGCAGAAGCTGCACCGATCCGTCTGTCAATCTCCCGTTCCATCCTTCCCTCACTCGTGAACAAGACCCCTAGATACTTAAACTCCTCCACTTGAGGCAGGCACTCTCCACCAACCTGAAGTGGGCAAGCCACCCTTTTCCGACTGAGGACCATGGCCTCGGATTTGGAGGTACTGATTTTCATCCCCACCGCTTCACACTCGGCTGCACACCGTCCCAGCGCATGCTGAAGGTCCTGGTTAGAAGGGGCCAACACGACAACATCATCTGCAAAGAGCAGAGACGAAATTGTGTGGTCCCCAAACCTGACACCCTCCGGCCCCTGGCTGCGCCTAGAAATTCTGTCCATAAAAATTACGAACAGAACCGGTGACAAAGGGCAGCCCTGCCGGAGTCCAACATGCACTGGGAACAAGTCTGACTTACTGCCGGCAATGCGGACCAAGCTCCTGCTTCGGTTGTACAGGGACCTGACAGCCCTTAGCAAAGGACCCAGGACCCCATATTCCCCAAGCACCCTCCACAAGATGCCGCGAGGGACACAGTCGAATGCCTTCTCCAAATCCACAAAACACATGTGGATTGGTTGGGCAAACTCCCATGAACCCTCCAACACCCCGTAGAGGGTATAGAGCTGGTCCAGTGTTCCACGGCCCGGACGAAAACCACACTGTTCCTCCTGAATCCGAGGTTCTACTATCGGCCGTATTCTCCTCTCCAGAACCCTGGCATAGACTTTCCCGGGGAGGCTGAGAAGTGTGATCCCCCTATAGTTGGAACACACCCTCCGGTCCCCCTTCTTAAAAAGAGGGACCACCACCCCGGTCTGCCATCCCAGAGGCACTGTCCCCGACCGCCACGCGATGTTGCACAGGCGTGTCAACCAAGACAGCCCCACAACATCCAGAGACTTGAGGTACTCAGGGCGGATCTCATCCACCCCCGGTGCCTTGCCACCGAGGAGTTTCTTGACCACCTCAGTGACTTCAGCCCGGGTGATGGACGAGTCCACCTCTGAGCCCTCATCCTCTGCTTCCTCAATGGAAGAAGTGACAGCGGGATTGAGGAGATCCTCGAAGTACTCCTTCCACCGCCCGACGACATCCTCAGTTGAGGTCAACAGCTGCCCACCTCTACTGTAAACAGCGTTGGTAGGGCACTGTTTCCCTCTCCTGAGGCGCCGGATGGTTTGCCAGAATCTCTTCGAGGCCAGCCGATAGTCCTTCTCCATGGCCTCACCGAACTCCTCCCAGGCCCGAGTTTTTGCCTCCACAACCACCCGGGCTGCAGCCCGCTTGGCCTGTCGGTACCCGTCAGCTGCGTCAGGAGTCCCACAAGCCAACCAGGCCTGATAGGACTCCTTCTTCAGCTTGACGGCATCCCTTACTTCCGGTGTCCACCACCGGGTTCGGGGATTGCCGCCTCGACAGGCACCGGAGACCTTACGGCCACAGCTCCGAGCGGCTGCTTCGACAATGGCGGTGGAGAACATGGTCCACTCGGACTCAATATCTCCAGCCTCCCTCGGGATCCAGTCGAAGCTCTGCCGGAGGTGGGAGTTAAAGATCTCTCTGACAGGAGACTCGGACAGACGTTCCCAGCAGACCCTTACAGTACGCTTAGGCCTGCCGAGTCTGTCCAGCTTCCTCCCCCGCCATCGGATCCAACTCACCACCAGGTGGTGATCAGTTGACAGCTCCGCCCCTCTCTTCACCCAAGTGTCCAAGACATACGGCCGCAGGTCAGATGAGACGAGAACAAAGTCGATCATCGACCTGCGGCCTAGGGTGTCCTGGTGCCACGTGCACTGATGGACACCCTTATGCTTGAACATGGTGTTCGTTATGGACAAACTGTGACTAGCACAGAAGTCCAATAACTGAACACCACTCGGGTTCAGATCAGGGGGGCCGTTCCTCCCAATCACGCCCCTCCAGGTGTCACTGTCGTTGCCCACGTGGGCGTTGAAGTCCCCCAGTAGAACAATAGAGTCCCCAGTCGGAGCACTTTCCAGCACCCCTCCCAGAGACTCCAAGAAGGTCGGGTACTCTGCACTGCGGTTCGGCCCGTAGGCACAAACAACAGTGAGAGACCTATCCCCGACCCCTGGCGCAGGGAAACGACCCTCTCGTTCACCGGGGTAAACTCCAACACATGGCGGCAGAGCTGGGGAGCTATAAGCAAACCCACACCAGCCCGCCGCCTCTCACCATGGGCAACTCCAGAGTGGTGAAGAGTCCATCCTCTCTCAAGGAGTGTGGTTCCAGAGCCCAAGCCATGCGTAGAGGTGATCCCGACTACCTCTAATCGGAACCTCTCAACCTCACGCACTAACTCAGGCTCCTTCCCCGCCAGCGAGGTGACATTCCACGTCCCTAGAGCTAGTTTCCGTGTCCAGAGATCGGGTTGTCTAGGCCCCTGCCTTCGACTGCCACCCGATCCTCTTCGCACCGGCCCCTTATGGTCCCTCCTGTGGGTGGTGAGCCCACGGGAGGGCGTACATACAGATATTTAACAAAATAGAGGTTTTCTTTAAATGTGTATGTCCATAATTCACTGAGAGTTCAGCCAGCCCTCAGCACCGTATCCTGCCATGGCACATGAAAAACCTCATCAGGTCATTGCAGAATCCAACAGCAGCCCGAGAGGCTCTCCCTGCATCAGCAAAGGTGCCTCCCTCTGTGACCTGTCTTATCCACTCCCTGGCTGTGCCTCACCATTGTTCAAAAGAGTCTTTGAAACTAGGTGGTATATACTTAGTTGCAGGTGTTAGCAGCTTCTGTATAGGCCAGATAGTTGTGCAGTGCAGCACAGGCCTTCACAACGTCTACATTCGTCTGGTAGGAATTCCGACAGTCTGCCTAGAATTCTCCACCTTGTGACCGTCATACCAAATGAGTTCTCAATCACACATCTGGCCTGTGAATGTTGATTGGTGTAGACCCTCTTGCTTTTGTTCAGGTTGGCACCTGGTAAAGCAGAATATACACTGACATTTAAAATAACCAAAACCCCACTGACCAACTGCATTTTGTTGTACTTTACTTGTACTGTTCAATGACAAAGTTGAATCTATTGTCAGTGAACAAGTACAGTACAAGGTTATGCAGTTTGCGTCTAACCAGAAGTGCAAATAGAGGGCAAACTATTTACAAGTATTAAGTATATATATGTGCAAGTGGTATGTATAGATGTGGGTATGATGTATATCCTGCTCTACAAGCGAACAAACCAGGTGCCAAGCGTCTTCTCTCTTTTCTTATTCATTTAGTTTTACTAGTTCTCTCAAAAGCGCCATTCCAGAAACTGTCTTCCCAGATCTAGCTAGTTAGTTTCCTATTATATTGTTTACCAACGATTTGCGCGACATCGCCGTCTATTGCTAAGATGTGTAATGGCCATCTACACAACAAGGCACAAAGGCGCACAACTCTAAATGTTGAGCATGTCTGCGTACAGACGCACATGACGTTAACAACACAGACCCGCAGAACTGAGCATGGTACTGGACTACACTTCCCAACATGCTTCACTTCACAGAGCATACACTTTAAGTGAATTATTATGCCATGAAAATCTAAACCGATTTCACATGACAGACACCCTCCCCCTGCCTCCAGGTTAATTCCTTTTGAAGTTGGCCATCACACACTTTCTCTTTCTATCTCTTTATCTCATTATCACACACACATACACATATAATGACCCACATGACTTACAGAAGGATGAACTCCAGGCAATCAGCTGATCTTCCATGACCATAGCCTAACAGACATCTTCAGCGATTAAGAGATAAAACATGCTGTTGGTGAACTCTCCTTTCACTGACTGGTAAGCAAACAATCAATCAGGCAGCTCCACTCTACAAGACACCTTCAGGGGTCTAGTAGAGTCCATACCTCAGTTGGCATTGTTGTGGCGGCACGCGGAGGACCAACAGCATATTACGCAGGTGGTCATTCATGTTTTGGCACCTCAGTCTACTTGAAACACACTAAGTTGAAAAAAGTGTGCCATAATGAATAATTGACCCGTAGTTCACTACACATAGTAGTGGTTGACGGCCTATATTCTAAATGTTGTTCTAAAATAATTGCTATTATGAATAACTGGCCCTAGTTAACTAAGAATTTTGAATGATTTAAGTTTGTAATTTTCAAATATACCTCTGGCTGGGCGATCCCTTAGAGATAGGGTGAGAAGCTCGGTCACCCGGGAGGAGCTCAGAGTAGAGCCGCTGCTCCTCCACATCGAGAGGGGTCAGCTGAGGTGGCTTGGGCATCTGTTTCGGATGCCTCCGGACGCCTTCCTGGGAAGGTGTTCCGGTCCCGTCCCACCGAGAGGAGACCCGGGGAAGACCTAGGACACGCTGGAGGGACTATGTCTCACGGCTGGCCTGGGAACGCCTCGGTGTCCCCCCGGAAGAGCTGGAGGAAGTGTCTGGGGAGAGGGAGGTCTGGGCATCCCTGCTTAGACTGCTGCCCCCGCGACCCGGCCCCGGATAAGCGGAAGATGATGGATGGATGGACCTCTGAAAATCATTCAATCGTCTGACCCTATATTTTCAGCCATTATCAGCACTTGACTTCCCAGGTAAAATATTATGGGTCAAATGCAGTTAATGGCCCTCTTTTGAAAAGGTTTCCTGGTGAAGGCTGCAAATAGTTAAAAAGTCTGAAGACTGTTAAAGCATCCATGCAGTATTCATCATTCTTATCACTATTAAATTAATGTTTCTCCCCTTCACCTCTGTCTCCCTCTGATTTTCACTGTAAAAAACAATAAAATAAGTAAGGAAAGTGAGTGTTCATTTGAGTTTGAATCATGAATCGGCGCATACAGGCAGTCATCCAGGATCCCGCAGAGGTCAGTGCAATTTGTTTCAGCTCAGCCCTAGGTGGTAGTTGACCAGGGTTGCCATATATTCTCCTGTTGACTTACTACTGAGGTTGGGTGTCTACAAGATCAATTGTGCTTGTTGGCTAAGGGTTTTGTTCAGTACGTTTGTCTCTGCAAAAACTACATGAACATTTCCTGAGCATCCTTCGGCATTTTAAATCCTAAGTCAAGTCATGTGGAGGTTTGGAATTAATGTGATTAAGCATATGTCAAGAAAAGTTACAAATTTTAAAAATGGTTTACTTCAAAGCTATAGCAAAGCTTCACTACAAAAGTTATATCCTATCTGAAAAGGATACCATTCCTGGCATTTTATTGTTTAACTTTATTTATACAGAAAAACCAAGCTGAGATCTACGGTCTGTTTTACAGTTGAGACCTGTATTAAAGTCATAAATAAAAACATACATAGATATGAAACAGATTAAGAAAAAAAATTAATCACAATGAATTCAAAAAAGGTTTAAAAGTATTTATTAATACATTATTCATTCATTATAAAAAAAAAGATTGCCTTACTGTATAGGAACCAAAACATCTAGCTTAAGGTTACTCTGTAAGACAGTCCATTGTTGAGACAAACAAGCCTGCAGTATCTTTAGGACTAAACAGTCTTGAGAACGCATTTCATAATTCCTTTTTTAAGTAATTAAGTATTTATTTCAGTGGTTTCTGTAGTAAAGCCTCAAATCCTTTCTGGAAGTCAGAAAGTCCCAATCAACCATAGTGTATAAAAGACAATGATGTGCCCATAAGTTTGCACCAGTAAAAAATTGCAAAGCTGCCATCATCCAACCAAAGCCCAAGGTATTTGTAGGGCACCTGTTTTATAACAGGACCGTACAGATAAGTAATATTTATCATGGTTGGAAGACAAGGCCGACGTGCAGAGAGGTGGTGAGAAAACATTCCTTTAATGGTTTCTTTACAACACAACAAAAACGGCGTGATAGCAACCGAGAACTGAAATGTACAAGGCACAAACAATCATCCAAAACTTAGGTTAGAAAATTGGAACTTAAATAGGATCCCAAATAAGACACAATGCAGGGCAGATGCTTCTAATTGGGGACAACAAAAACTAAACATAGTGATGCCTAGAAAGGTATCCCTGCAGTCAGGCCCTTTTTGTGATGTTGAGAATAGTATATACTTAGTTTTAATTAAATATTGTTATATTTATAAGTAAGGTTTGGAGAAAAAAATTAAAAGGCAGCAGCATACAGTATTGTCAGCATAAAAGTGAAAATTACAGTTTCTCACAGTTACAGACATCATTTATATACAAAGAGAACAATTAATTACCCAATATTGAACCCCGGGGAACTCAATTTTGAACTATTCAAACTCAACCTTATTGTTACAATAGTTCGGTTTAGATCACTGAGCAAATTCTGAAACCATATAAAGCTGTCCACAGTGATGGCAATTCCTTCAGCAAAATGGAATATCAGTGTATCAAAAGCTAATTTATCTTTATAAATTGATTTTTGTATTGGGTGCAAGTAGGGTTGCTTGGAGCTACCTTTCATTTACTAATCCAGTGCTCTTGACCACTAGGCTACCCCGCCCTTCATACCGAAAAAGGCCACTATCTTTTGTGTTATTTTTATCTCATAGTGTGAAAATATAATCAAGAAAACAGAATTTCCCCCTTACATCTCCATAGTGAAACAAAGGTTTTGAGTGGCTCCTGACATTAAAACAGTCTAATAAACACTTTTTTCACTTGGAGAATCAGCTATGTTTCTCTTAGGTTGTGATTAGCAGGAGAGACACCCTTCCTATGCGTGGCCTACTGAAGGAACAATGACCACCGTTGTGTTATAAGCTGTGCCTCCATATCCCTTATCGAACATCAGCACTTGGGGATGTTGGTTATGTTACCTCCTATGTAAAATGTCCACCACACCACCCTGGGAAACTGCGATCTATTGTCCCTCACCTTGGAGTGGGATCTGGTAAGAGGGAGAGGGCACAAAGGGGCAGCCAGGGCTCTCATGCTAGGGCTTTGTAGTACACCGCTGAGAGAACAGAGGACCGGGCAGTGCAGCAAAAGTAGGCTACAGGTAGACTGAGAGAGCATAAAAGGGATAAACATAGGAATTTGGGCCCATGAATGGCCATTCATGTATTTGCTTGACAAACAATGCCGTCAAGCTGGAGTTTAAACAGAGTGGCAAGGATTTGATATCCGAGATAGATCTTGTTTACTCCCAAGCCTATTGTTTCTTTTTTCTACCCTTTGAGAGGCAAGGCCACAGGCCACCTGAATGCCAAGGTCAAGTTTTTTTAATACTTACATATTTATTAATTTCCTTTACCATTAAGACATGCCATGCCGCTTTCTAGGCTTCGGAATAGTCTATGCTATGTAAATGCCACACATTTTTTTAAACAGTGAACTTTGACAGATACCCGTAAATATATCATTAGACACTGGGGCTGTACACTTTTTAATGAACATCACGCTCCACATAGAGTTAGCTAGGGGGTTTAGTTGATTGGTTTCTAATGGGTTTTTCGAAGTCAGCTCCGAACTTTTCATTGGCTCTTACCAGACTTGTACCAGTGTGTAGCTATGGCCTATGTAAAAAGCCATTCAGCTTCCTTGAGTTACAAACCCAAGATTATAGTGTTTAGTTACCACACAGGATGGAGAGTGTGTGATAAAGGAGAACATTAGGCTTAATGGGACTGACAAAACTCCAAAAATGTAAATCCAAAAGGAAATATTAATTGAAGAGAATATGTATCATGTACAGTCCCTTATATTCACCCTAACCCTCTTTGGGTAAAACATGGGTTATATGCAAGCCCTAGTTAATTTATCTGATTCTGTTTTAACATGTAACAGGATAATATAAAGGCATTAAGCTGTCCTAGTTGAGATAATGCTAAGTGTTTTTTGTAAGCGTGTCCATGAAAACAGCAATTTGTTTTTACTTTGTGAGATGGAACATTTCAGCAGTACACATATATTGCTTGTAACTCAGTTGTATATAGGTCAAAGGTCATTCAATTTACAGTATTGAGAATTGGAATGCCATTAGTTGTTAGTGTTTAAAAACACCAGTCTTTCTTCAGTAGCCATAGCAACTGATTAGTATACAAAATATTGCTGTAAACCAACTTGGCTGCTGCCTAACTGTGATACATTTCCACGCTGCTAAACTTAAAACCATATTGGTTGCTTTACATCATGATACATATTGTTGTATTAACAAACAGCATACAACATATACAAAACATTAGGTTGTTGCTTGCATAGTATGCAAAGTCCTCAAATAAAGTTCAAGTCTACATTGTCTGGTTCAGGGTGCAGTAGCCCTTTAAACAACAGATTCTCATTGAAGCTAAGGAGCCCTTCATTCAGAATGGGTCAAAGGATTTATCCTATTGTCCTTTTTCTATTGTGCTTTTGGAGTGGCCCGAAAACCAAACACACAGCCTTTGTCTTATGTTTGGATCAGCTATAGTGCCTTTTCATGCACAGTGGAGTCCAATGTGTCCACCATGCCCTACATGTCACAAATACAATGAAACACCTAGGCACTGTATAATAACTGGCATTTTAGGAACACTTGGGAGCCATTTGCGAATGTAAGGAGGTACAATTTGGGTAACTCACAAGCTCCTGGAATAATCATTAATCTTGCTCAAAGCACATATCTTAAAAAATAAACTACACCCAGCCATGAATATAGGCCTATTAAACATGTCTCATAGCGTAGTATATGAACAATGAAGGAGGTTCTTATATCTATATTTGTATTGTATTGCACTTTGCAAACTATTCAGTAAGCTATTTGTGAAATAGACTGAAGGGCACAGGAATGCTCACCTATGCCAATTACACCAAGGCCCTTCTTTCACCTTACACTATTTTCTGACAAAAATTGTGTTTTGCATTTTGACTCTTGATATTAGATTGCTACACTCTGTACCAAGACAGTTTGAAAAGGTTTAAGCAAAGTTATGAGTTCATAAACCTTTTATACACCTAGAAAATCGGAAGGCAACCTGTTTGCTCTTTGACTTATCAAGAGGGTGAATGCAATGAACTGCTATACCCAAAGACTGTAGATTGCTTCCAAAGCTCATTAGCCTGTAATACCTTTTTGTTATTTTACTAGGCTATAGACTATGAATGAATGATTTTGTAAACAGGCACTTATTTCACATGTAAATCATCCTTAATCAAGTGATTTCCTGTACATTTAATGTAAGAACGTGTCAGGTTGCCGGGTAAAATAAGATTTTAAACGTTGAATGTGATTGGATAATAGCCGCGAAGGAGAGCCGTGGGGCGGTGATTCTAGGACCCGAGATTCTGCAATCCACTATGTCGCGGGACCTAAAGGGACTACTAGAATTGAGCGAATCAATTTTTTCCTACGGATGATGAACAATCGAGGATTTTATCAATTGGAATGAAGAACAATGACGTAAAACGTTCTGCACGGTCATGGGAGTAAATGTAGCCTATTGTAATGGATGTTGACCTTGTTTTTCAGCAAGTTTTTCCTAACAGGTAGCTAGCACTAGCTTACCAGTGTTACTGACAGGATCAGCCTGCTTGTTGTGCTTTTTGGTCTTCTGCCCTAGCAACCAAATTGATTTTGATACAACGCAATGCTTTTTGAATTATGTTAATGAACACCTTTTCTTCTTTAAAAACGAAAACAATGCATACTTTTGTGTTAAGGAGTTTTCCATCAATATGTAACAGGTATGTTGCACCATGCGTTGTCCCTCCACCGAAAACTAGGTGTTTACGGTTGCGATGGTGTGACACTATTTTCTAGTGATGTGTTTGTAAACACAACCACAGTATCCAGTGAGAACCGGCGCGAAATGTTACCCATTTCTGAACATGACTGTAATTTATGTTTGGCCCGGCTCCTGATGGCTTATATTATTTGCGTGTTCATTAACAACCTGATGCGTTACTCGATGTCGGTATATTTAAATCGAATTATATTTCTATTATCATGTGTGCTATTATTATTAGAATGTATTATATATATATATATAAATATTAGGAGAGACCTAAAATATTGGCCATGCTTAGCAACAAGTGAAAAAACACTAGGTTAGACTAGTCGGTCGTTATGTGGCATAACAGCTGTCGACTGCGGTCTGTATCTCGATTTAGGTCAATCACGCGCAAAATATTCACGCATAATATTCATGAAAATAAAGTACTCAGGTTTTACCAGTGCTGTAGTCGGACCAGGAGCACCCCCACCACAATCAGTTCGTGGTTTACAAACAATAGGCTTAACCAACGTGTAGTAAACTTCGCTGTGGAAGTAGGCAAAACAAAATCGACCGCGGGCTGATGGGCAAAATGTTGTATGTGGAATATCAGATAAATGCAATTTGTTTAAAAGTGGCCTGTCTTCTATGACTGCATACGTTGCAGTACCAGAACTCATTCGAAATTATGTAAACTAAATTGATTTGTGAAAGTTGTTGTTATTTGAAACTGCATGGGTCCTTGCCATTAGGGTAATATAGGCTATATATATACGGGACCGAAATGCATAATACTCGGGTCAATAAAGCGTGCGTATATAGCCAGTGGAGTTGCTCTTTCCCCAAGCCCGGAATGAGGATAGGATAGGGTACATAGGCTATTACTGTGGTCTTATGTATCTAACTTTCTTTTGTATTCATTCCATGTAGAGTTTTACAATCGACGAAAATGAAGAGAGAGGACGGTGGTGTGGATTAGAACCCTTAATATTTTCTGCGGTCGCTGGACGGAGTAGTTTATACGCCTGCTTTTGGATTTCTTCCCGTCTTTTAATGTGGGTTCCTAAGGACTTTTGCCTCCGTGGTTTGAAATGAAATAATGGCGACACGTTGGACTGATTCGCTGCAAAATGAAGAGAATAAACACAGGGACGAATCTCCAATTTACGAGGTAAGACATACCCCATTTATAGTAGAATGAGAAAACCACCTTGGACCCCCAATCTTAGCCTTATAATTTGACGACGTCATTATTCCAGACTACAAAACACAATCTAAGAATTGTAAGAAACGTTTAATATGTGTATAGTATTGAATTTGTATTAAATAGAAGTACTAGGAATGCATTTAATAACTCAATGGTCTAGAGAGAACAGCTGTCCATTTCATGACTGGAAATAAACATGGGGAGGCGACCTACAGAAAATATGCCCACATTATCAGCCATTGATTAGATGTAGGTTACTTGTACTCAACCAGTTAGATGATTATTTTCTATCCTTGATGGCATAATTTGATGGACATAATAGACTTATTGGTTGTATAATTTAAGTGTGGCGCTGTTATTTGCTATTCTCCATTTGTAGTTTGGGTACACTAACATGCACATTTACGCTGGAGTCGCTCAGTATCTCCACCTGTTTGTACTAAAATACATATGAAACTATTGCATTTACTGCCAAAACACTGACTAAACTTGTCATGCTCTAGTTGTTTTCTAACCAACACAGTTGTATTGTTACAGTGGATATAAAAAGTCTAAACGCCCTTGTGAAAATGCCAGGTTTTTGTGATGTAAAAGAATGAGACAAAGATAAATCATGTCAGAACTTTTTATGTGACCTATAATGTGAAAAATTCAACTGAAAAACAAACTGAAATCTTCAAAGGGAAAAATTAAAAATAAAAACCTTACAATAACCTGGTTACATAAGTGTGCACACCCTTAAACTAAGTAGTCCAACCCCTACTCTTTTACTGAGTAGTACGATTCTCTTGTTTTTTCAGTTATCGTCACCTTTATTGTATTTATTGTGTTGTGCCACGAAATTGCATATTCAGTCTCTCTAGAAATTGCTCAATTCTTATGTCAATTCCAATTAGTATGTTAGTAGATAATAGTAAGTCTATTACTGGCTAATAAGCTGTTAAAATGGCCAGTGGCAAAAGCGATACAGTTCATATATGCTATTTGTGGTGGAGGTAAACTTAATAAGAAACATTAGTCAGTTTAACACAATGCTTAACGGTGTCTAGTGAAATATTCAGACTTGACATAATGTTAATATGTGACGTTGTAATGTTGAGATGTTATTCTGACACTCACACCCTTGTAGCTCAGTGGCATAGGGGTTGAAGACACAGCCTCCCACTTGGAAGACTGGGGTACGAGTCCAACAACATTTCTCACTTTTAATTGCAGGCCAGCGGAACTAGGCTTGCCGGGTTCCTTTTTTTCCTGGTCTAACCTTCTCAGCCATTATCTTGCCAGCCTCTTACCAAGCCAGCATGAATGCGACAAACAGCATTCTATAACACACCTCTATTCTCATCCCAGCAACACACCCACCCACATGCCATTTGCGGTTTCATCACCATCGTCACCAGATGCATGTCCTAACAGCTTTTTGTGGTTTATTCCATCATTGGAAATGGTAAAGCGTAATCCTCTTACCCATTGCAGGAGCCTGTACTGTATGGATGTCGAACATTTTGGAAACAGCATAGGCAAGAAGTAGACAACAGAACTGTGTGTTGGGGGATGGGAAGGCTGGGGAAAAGGGGTGTGCAGGTGTGACTATTGGTTGTCTGAAGTCCATGGTTTGAGTATGTCTGAAGTCCCAAGTCTGATGCATTACATGGATTTTGGAATCAAGCATGGGTAAGATGAATAAAGCCCTATAACTACATCATTATCTCCTTGGTTTTCATTTGGTAAGCTTGTTTGTAGCCAGACAGGGATGTACAATAAATCTGTAGCCTTGCCGTTTGGCTTCCCACCCTGTAGTTGTTCCAGTCTAGTACCTCATAGGCTATCTAAAATGTTTCTTTTCACCAACTCAAACTGTAACTACAGTTTCACAGCAGGTTGTGCTGACTCCTTGTTCAGATAAAGCATTCATCAGGATTTAGTACCAAGAAAGTGGAGGAAAGGGTACTTACTATTTTGAACCAGTAGTTGAAAACAATTATTTTACAATCATTCTGAAAGAGGCCCTATTTAAATGTTTTTCCTATTCCATTTTCCTATTTATTATACTTTGCTGGCTACAACCTTCAGTAGCTACGTTATAGGACGCCTAAGATAAAACAGTTTACTGTTATATTGCGACTATTTCTGGTGGATTAAAAACATTATGCATTAGGATTTGTTCAGGATAGGCAAAAACTACGCTGACTACATGATTCTCTGGAAAAACTCAGTTATCGTTACCTACAGTGAGGAGAACAAGTATTTGATACACTGCCGATTTTGCAGGTTTTCCCACTTACAAAGCATGTAGAAGTCAGTAATTTTTATCATAGGTACTCTTCAACTGTGAGTGATGGAATCTAAAACGAAAATCCAGAAAATCACATTGTATGATTTTTAAGTAATTCATTTGCATTTTTTTGCATGACATAAGTATTTGATACATCAGAAAAGCAGAACTTAATATTTGGTACAGAAACTTTGTTTGCAATTACAGAGATCATACATTTCCTGTAGTTCTTGACCAGGTATGCACACACTGCAGCATGGATTTTGGCCCACCTTCTCCACATGACCTCCAGATCCTTGTTGGCCAAGATCTCGCAATACATGGCCCCATCCATCCTCCCCTCAATACGGTGCAGTCGTCCTGTCCCCTTTGCAGAAAAGCATCCCCAAAGAATGATGTTTCCACCTCCATGCTTCATGGTTGGGATGGTGTTTTTGGGGTTGTACTCATCCTTCTTCTTCCTTCAAACACGGCGAGTGGAGTTTAGACCAAAAAGCTAAATATTTGTCTCATCAGACCACATGACCTTCTCCCATTCCTCCTCTGGATCATCCAGATGGTCATTGGCAAACTTCAGACGGGCCTGGACATGCGCTGGCTTGAGCAGGGGGACCTTGCCAGGTAAAGGCGCCCGATGCCGACGCTCATCGGACCCCAGAAAATGTGTTGGTCGATATAGACAGCAGGACGGTGGCCATGGAAGTCGGAATCCGCTAAGGAGTGTGTAACAACTCACCTGCCAAATCAACTATTTATAATTTTGGGCTGGCTGAGCTAGGCTTGCCTTGTTCCCTTCTAGTTTTATTACATCCCTGTTTCCCAAAAGGTTGTGGCACTTAAAATGCAAATAGAAACTGAATGCAATGATATGTAAATCATTTATCCCTACATTTAATTGAAAATTAATTGGAAAAATACATGCCCATTTTGAATTTGATGCCAGCAACATGTTTAAAAAACTTTGGGACAGGGGCATGTTTATGACTGTGTTACATCACCTATTCTTTTAAAAATACTCTGTTTGGGAACTTTGGAGACCTATTGCTGTTGTTTTGAAATTGAAATGTATTTCCATTCTTGCTTGATACAGGATTGCTTCGGAGTCTCCTTTGTCGTATTTTCCATTTTTTATAATGTGCCAAATGTTTTCAATACAGGACAGGTCTGAACTGCAGACAGGCCAGTTTAGCGCCCATAATCTCTTACTACGGAGCCATGCTGTTGTGATACGTGCAAAATGTGGATTGGCTTTGTTTTGCTGAAAAAAAGATGTCATCTGGGTTGCAGCATATGTTGCTCCAAAACTTGTATATATTGTTCAGTATTAATTGTGCCTTCACAGATGCTTTTATGGTTGCAGCAATGTACTGTGTTCACAGTCAAACAATAGTTTTGGAAGTGTTCCTGAGCCCCTACAGTGATGTCCACTACAGAATTGTGTCTGTTTTTAATATAGACCGCCTGAGGGCCCAAATATCACAGCCATCCAATACTGGTTTTCGGCCCTGTCCCTTGCACACAGAGATTTCTCCGGATTCTCTGAACCTTTTAATAATATTATGTACCATGGATGATAAGATCCCCAAACACAAAAATGTCACATAGTGTAACAATTTAAGAACATTTCTCTATTTGCCTGCGTCGTCTTTCACAGAGTGGTGAACCCCATCCATATCTTCCCTTCTGACAGAGCCATCATCTCTGGAAGAATCTTTTAATACCCAATCATGTTACTGACCTGTTTCCATATATTTTTCAAGAAACAATTAAATGTCTCAGTTTTAACATTTGAAATGTTGTCTTTGTACTATTTTCTATTGAATATAGGGTTTTGTTTTTATTTACATTTTACGTAGTGTCCTAACTTGTTGGGGTTTGTAAAAAAATATTGATCTCTACTTCAGTTTTAGTAAAGGTTAAATAAATGATGGCAAGGTTGTATAAAATATGATTAAGGAGAGCTAAATCATTGCCATGATTTGACTAGAGGGGATGCAAGATGTACAGTTGTCAGTATGGGGCTGTATGATTGTCACACAAATGTATAGAGACTGCAGTGTTGTTTGGCACATTATGGCGCCTGTGCAGACCCTGTGATGCCCTCCCTCCAATGCTTGTCACTGGCTTGTTGTTGTCTCTCTGTTGCGCACATGTGCAATTGGGCTGTACTCTGCTAGCACTACTGGGCCCTCATTCAGGGTGGTTGCGGTTGGTGGGTGTCTCTTTGGTTGATGCTTGGCAATGTGGGTGGATTGATTTCCTGCCTGTTGGGCCCTGTCCGGGGCCTCCCCCGGGTAGGGCCACAGTGTTGCCGGACCCCGCCTGTCTCAGTCCCAAGATCTTAAGCTGCTATACTATTGTGCTGGGGGAGTAGGGTCAGTTCTCCTTTCCCACTATGTTCTCCTTCTCCATTATAAATCTTTGTTGATATGAATTTTCCCAGTCTCCTGGTCCTGTGGACCAGGACATGAGGTCCTGGTCCACACCTGCGGAGTACCTGGTTTGGGGGGCCCATTTCTGTCCCTGTCCAAAATCTTCCTGGTTGTATTGCAGATCAAGATGATACCTGACGATTTCAGCTGCCACTATGCTGACACCACCTTCCTCCTCCGTGTTGTCCTTGTCCATCTGGTCATGCTTCTGACCTGGTCTAAATTTAAATAGACTCTGGATTTAGCCCACATGCATTTATTAGTTATTCCAATTGGACTCTTAATATTTCACCCGGCACAGCCAGAATTGGACTGGTCACCCCTCTGAGCTTGGGTCTTCTCTAGGTTTCTTCCTAAATTTTGTAGGGAGTTTTTCCTAGCCACTGAAATTCAACACTACTGTTGTTTGCTCCTTGGGGTTTAAGGCTGGGTGTTTTTGTAAAAGCACTTTGAGACAACTGCTGTTGTAAAAAGGGCTTAACATTTTTTTTTATTGATTGACATTATCTTTGGAAAAAGATCATGTGAGGGCAAACTATTTTGCTCCGGGGCCACATCACGATTTTGAAATTAAATCGAGGTCCATATTTGTTTTGTTAATCATGAATTACAATTTGTTAATCATAAATTATTTGTCGGCCAGAAAAGGGCAATAATTAAAACATTTGTACAGTAGGTACAGTAGGTTTAGGCCGGAGTCATGGAATTGTCTCCGGTCTACAGGCCTTAGTTTGCCCACCCCCGAAATAGACACTTGGCTCAAAAGAAAGCCTGTGTCCTTTAAATTGGAGTTGTGTTCAGATGTTGACGATTTGCCGTGTAAATACTGGGCACTTCCAGAACACTAGAGATTATATACCACGTTTTTTTCTTTCATCTAAATATGCCCTTTTCAGTTTTGTTACTGGTTTTCTGACGCAGTCCCACTTCTTCCCCATTTGGGTGTTTCACTTGTCTGTGTCCTACTTTTGCATTGAGCTGCTTAAGCTTCAATAAAAATGTTTTTTGTGCAGTTTTTGAATTAAAAAAATTGTCCTTTCCTGTGTATTAATATCACAATTTCACTTTAGTGGACCTAGACCACCTAAAGACCTCAGATTACATTGCAAAAGTGTGTTGTACTTAAGCCTGTTTCTGATTTTGCAATCAGAGGTGGGGTCCTCTGGAGTTGTGCAGGATCTGAAGAACTGAGACTTCTCTTATTGCTCCTTTTCATCTTTCATGCAGGGGGGTGGAAATGCAAATGTAGTTCCATGTGTCAGCTACCGTCTATGTCTGAACCCCCCTCTTGTGAGGCATAATCAGCACCTGCGGCCTAACGTGTGGAAACTGGGCAGGTGCTAGTCTGTACTTGCTAACACACCCGAGCAGACACACGCTTCATTCCCTTGTCTATTACTCTTATGAAAAATCCCATTCCCCTGGGTCTAATGAGAGTTCAGGCTCCAGGCGGCCAGGGCAGGACAGGGGCTGGGGGGATGCTGCCTCCCTGCCGTTCCCCCTCTTAGCTTCTTAATGAGGGAGATTTTATGGCTTATACACCCTCTCACCCCACCAAACACACTGGCTGTAGGCAAAGTGACAGTAGCCTGCCTAGTAGGTTTTTGAGGTACAGCTGCTCCCAGTCATTAGGAGAGAAATACCCCACACTCATACATAAATACAGCCCCCCCAAAGAAAGGAGCATAACCAGCTGAGACTCCACTCCCCTTTTGTTGTCTCTTCAAACCTAGTGATCCCCCACTCAAACATCACTGAAATGGTGCTTCACATTTAGCTCAACCTATTTGGTCTTGTCAACCTCCCTCGATTCACACAATGGTGTGGATTTTTTGGCAATTTTCTCATAATCATTTACATTGTCGAATGAGGTGTCCATTCCTGTGCAATCCCCTCCCGTGCCAATAGCCGTCTTCGTTGATTCTCTGTAATGTATCGATCCATCCCGGCTCCTGTCCAGGGTGGGCGGTAGCTATGCTTTTGAGAGTTGTTGACACACTCCCTTTTCCACTAGATGTAGCCCCTCCCTCCCCCTTAAATTTAGCTATTTTTTCTTGCCTTTTACTCGCCCTTTTATTCTGATTCTATTTTCTACCCCCCCACTCCTGAACTGAGGGCTGGTGTGGGAAAATCACAGCAAGATGTCACCCTGCATACCTTCCATGCTATCCTGCCTGAATGTGAGTGTTCAGAAAGAGTTATTTCTATCTGTGGTATTTGATGTGATGTTTAGTGCCGGTGGTCTGGGCTATTCATGTGGACTGTCCATGTGAATGCCTGCCAGAACTTAAGTTGGGTGGAAACTGGCAGTGAAAGACTCCATCAGTTTTTCCACAGCCTATCCCAACACCAGACGCCTTGTGTCAAAAGTAGACACGCATTTCCATTGTTGGGTTCCAGTCTCAATTAAGCCATTATAATCACATTTTAACCATGGGCTATAGTTGAGTTTTTTCCCCCCACTTTTTAAGATTTCATCTGTTTCAGATTTCAACTGACTAAATTGTAGCTCCTTCATCTTAATTTGTCAATTGTCAATCCTTTCAATTGAATATAAATTAGACAAATTTATTTGAAACCCAAATATGCTCTTTGTTTTCCTTCCGTCTTTCTGTCTGCAGCTCATTGCCATGAAAGTGCACTTTGCTTCTTCAGGCTTCTTCATATTCAATAAACAAGTCCACACCACCAAGCCCATGACCTGAACTTGACCCAAGTAAATGACGTTATGCCCCTCATACAACAACTACACAGAGACCCATCACTTGTGAGATTGCCAGAAAATTCCTCTTTTAGGGCTTTCCCAGTGTGGAAACACCAAGGTTGGCTCTCAGCCTGTTATCACTCGATCAGCCCATTTGGCCGTGGCTGCCATCAATTGTCCCTTTTTCTTCCCTGGAAAAGTCAATAAGGGAAGCCTCCATACATGTGGGCTCATTGGACTGTAGGTCAGCTAATCATTTTTGTGTCCATGCATCTGTGTCTCCCAACCCTCTACCAGTGGGTGGATAGTTGAAGAGCCTGTGTGCGGACCTTATCTACCAAGCTCTATTTTGGGGGTTTTCCCTCTTGGAGGGATGACACTGCTGAATGTTATCTGTCTTTGTCAAGCTATGAGCTGAATGCAAATATACCTCTGCAGAGAGGGACAGACAGACAGATGGATGAAAAGTGGAGTGGTCAGAAAGAAGAGAGATTAACTGGTGGGGAAAAAAACTGTTCTATTTTTGGTGTCAATGTCACAGCTTCTGCTTGGATGTCCCCATCCCTCTGGATAAAGAGAGCTGGACAGAATGAAGAAGGGGTGATGGGGAGGAGCGGGAGGAGCGGGTGGGGTGACTATAGCAGCACTTGCTTAATGCTCACTGAAGTTGAGGTGTTGGTTACATATTGTCTTTTGAGGTGTCTCAATAGAAAACAATAATCGGCCTATAGAAGCCTGAATGGTGTCATCACAAAATTTACAAACAGTAACCCACAATATCCACATGAAAGAATAATTAAAAAGTAATTACAAAGTGAACACTGCCTTGTTAATACTTGTTGGAACCACCGTTTGCTTGAATTCTTGTCATGAGTCTGTTTGAATGCATCCCGGCTCCTGTCCAGGGTGGGCGGGAGCTACGCTTTTGAGAGTTGTTGACACACTCCCTTTTCCACTAGATGTAGCCCCCTCCCTCTACTAACTGTGCTCATCTAGCCAAATTTCCCCATTAGTCCTTGCAGAATTGTTCACGCTCAATCTAGTTGCATGGTGACCGCATATGGACTGCATTCTTTAAGTCATTCCACAGATTCTCTATGGGATTTAGGTCGGGGCTCTGACTAGGTCACTCAAGGACATTCTCCTTCTTGTCCTTCAGCCACTGCACAGTTGCTTTGGCTGTGCGTTTTGGGTGATTGTCATGTTGAAATGTGAACCACCTTCCCATTTTTAACGGGCTCCGATGGGTTGATTTACAGATAGGGTTGTATAGAAGATATATTGTTTGTGCGATTTTCACGGTTTACATCAATGATCTGGCAACCTTGCATACACGACCTTACCGGTCCTGACATTGCGAAGATGAGTAACGTTGGAAATACAAGTGGATCTTAGTTTTCTTTTACACCCAAGCATGTCAGAATATTTTATTAAAACTTAATAACACCAAAACTACATCTAATCCGCATAACATTTGTTAACGTTTCAGATGATGTTTAGTAGAAACACTGATTTTTTTCAATAGAGTTTGTGAGACAGACAAAGATGACTGGTGAAAAGACAATTAGATTAGGGTACTGCTCCCAACAACAAAAAATAATGCAACAAAGCTGTAATAAATAATACCGCTTCTGTGATGCATTTTTAGTCAAATTAACATGAACATAGTATAACAATGAAAATAGACCACAATAATATTGCGATTAATTATAAAGTTTGAGGAGTGGTTTCATGGGCCATTGAGCCAAATTGGTGCATTTTCTGTCCCCATACCATTACATGCATTAACATGCATGAAAAGTACATGTTTAATACATTATTGTGTCAAGCAAAATGTCCTGCAGTTTGTCCTAATTGCAATTTGATGATACAGCATGTAAAACCTTAATAAAAACTACATAGAACACTGAACAAATTTGATTTTTACCCATCCCCACTCTCTAACACTGCACATCACCATGAAATGATTGGAATCCTTCAGAAATCTTTTTTTTTTATACATATTATTGTGTGACTTTATTTCCAATTTAGACATACACATTTTTTTCCTCATCAGAGTTTCATAATATGTTCGCTAAAATAAAAAAATGTTTGTGTCCCCAGGTTTTCACTCAGTCCCCTTTATAAAAATGTGACACTTTCCACAAGTCACATGAGCAACAGTAAGTAGCATCATTTGAGTCTCCCAAAGGCCGTGGGAAGACCAAAAGTCTGCATAATCTCCTGTATTTTATTATCATATTGTAAGTATGACTGAGAATGTCAATCTCAATGTTCCGTCCTGTTACCTAAATTATTTATTCGATGTTATTATGTTTTTTTTAAAGATAGCTTTGGTTAACCACTTGAAGGTGCAAAGTGTTCTCATGATACTATCATTGTTGCCATGTGGCTACATTTCATGCATTTGCGAATGTTATGCTATAAAGTCCTGTTACTCATAGGAATGGTAGTAGGACTGAATGAAAGTATCAGGAGTGAGAAGTTTGAATGAAATAGCCATTTTGAATGTGTCTGGTATACACTACTGTTCAAAAGCTTGGGGTCACTGAGAAATGTCTTTGTTGTCAAAAGAAAAGCATTTTTTGTCCATTAAAATAACATCAAATTGATCAGAAATACAGTGTAGACCTTGTTAATGGTATAAATTACTATTGTAGCTGCAAATAACAATTTCGTTTGCAATATCTACACAGGCGGAAAGATGTCCATTATCAGCAACCGTCAGTCCTGTTTTCCAATGGCACATTGTTTGCTAATCCATTGTTTGCTAATAATTTTCTGACTGAATGTGAGGGGTGTCACTGGACCTCCCTGTCTCAGCCCCAAGGTCTTATGCTGCTATATTATTGTGCCGGTGGAGTAGGATGACTTCTCGTTGTCCACTGTAAATCCTTGTAAATCTAAGGAATGCACTCTCTAAATGTTTCTTGTCTCCTGCCCTGTTTTAAACTTAGGAGGACATGAGGTCCTGGCCCACACCTCCGGAGTACCAGGGAAAGACTCACTGCTCTCCCTTTCCTCCAGGTTGTCTTTCAGATCAAGACGATACCTGATGATTTCAGCTTCCACTCTGCCCTCCCCCTCCGGGTTTTCCCTGTCCATCTGGTCATGCTTCTGACCTGGACTAGATTTAATAGACTCTGGACTGCCCACATACATGAACGGATTTGCATGCTATTTGCTGTGAAGGATCTGTGGACCATTATCTTTAATGGTCTGTAAAGAAAGTTGATAACTCAAACGATGTGGGCGCAATCCGCAATTGAATTTGACATATTGAATTTGACAATTTTTATAAGGCTTTAAATCCTAAAAGGATTATCCAAGAAAGATGCTTCTTGCTTTATAGATAAACCCCAAGGCCAGGAATGATTTTAATCACTAAATGAGGTAACTGAGATACTCATTGTTTTCAATTGTTTTAATTGATGGAGCCAAGGATTCTTTAGCTTAAAACGCTAAACCTTTTCCTATTCAAAGTCAGTGGTATTAGGAATTAATCCAGGTGTCATATAAATTTGGCCACCTTGTGTGCGTGACGCTAGAGGATGAAGATTTTAGCTTTCACTCAGGTGGTTAGCAAGCTCAAGGCTAAGTGGCTAACGCAGGGTGGCTAACGTATGTTGGCTTACCAACCCACTATCTTCCTTTTGCGTACATACCTATAACAAGGGTTTATACTATTGTGAAGTGTGAACCCATGTTATATGTACGCAAAAGGAAGATAGTGGGTTGTGGCTTACACAGTGTGGCTAACGATAGGTGGCTAAAGCAATGTTTCTAATGCTAGGTAGCTAACGCAAGGTGGCTAACATCTTTGACACATTTCGCACCTAAACTCAATGTAATTGCTTTATAACAGCTATAAATGTCAAGATATTCACCGAGATAGAGAAATACAAGTTTGACACCTAAAATTTGCTGTTGAAGTTAATCAGTACGTGATGTATCTTTGATACTTAATGTAAACCATCTCCCCTTCTATTGCAATGTTTGTTTAAATTAAATTACAGTTTAATATTGTGAATTGCTTAGATTTTAGTCCCCAAATCTAATGGGGAGAAATTGCCATTGTTTCCCTACCAGTCATGTTCTGCGTAGGACTGCCACAGTCAGATCTCCAAAGGCATTTTCCTGTGTGTTTTTAAATGAGTGCTTGCATAAGGTCGTAATCGGGGGATATATCTTGAGCTCCGGTTAGTAGGGCCTTTGATGTCCTTGGCAGAAAACCACATTATTTCCTGTCAGCGTCAGCACTGGAAATGAACAAGGGCACCCTGATGAATGACTGATTTCATGAATGAATGGCAGAATGAGGGAAACTGTATAGAAACTGTTGTTCTTCTCTTAGTGATCTGCAGAACAGGCCAATAAGCTATTAATTCATTGAATTGAAATTTTGGGAGATTGGCGAAGAGGAGACCGTTCCCTGCATTAACCACTGTACTTGTGTGTGTGTTATGGAACTGTACATCTGCATCACACTATCTATAACTCAGTCCTGATTGGATTATGTTGGTTGGGGTCGGGAATGAGGTGAAGTTTGCTCCAGAGCAGCCTATTCCTGGCAGTGTAGAAATGTTTTTGTGTGAGAGAGGGGGAGGGGGCTGTAATGTTGCATCCCCATTTAAATAGGACGTTACAACAGCATGTTCTTTGAGACACTATTTATAGTCAGAGGCCCACACGTGGCATTTCCCAAATTCTGTAATTGTTGTTGTTTTCTTTTCAACTTTTACCATTACAGATGTTTTTGGAGACATTATGCATTGCTGCATGCATAAGGTCAGAGTAGCTTAGTTTACATCCCTTCCACAGCCCTTGTCATCTTTCGATGTTTGACATTAGCTACATTTTCAAAACTGCAATTTGTAATTGCTCAGCGCTCATTTTATATTTTGACAGTAAAGCTTTGGCTGTTTGGAGTGGCTGTAGGAGAGGAGCAGAGCTTTGTTGATATACTTCTATGCATGGGGCCCATGCTCATTCATCCAGTCTGGACATTTTGAGTCTGGTCAGTGTAATTTGCCTAACCTCCAGTATATATAACCTGCTGACCCATGGAGACCCCTAAATGTAAAGCTGCCTAATAGGGATGGGACGATAGATGATATTAGTATATTACTAATCGGAAAATACTCACGATTATGATATTGTGGATAAGTTCCATAATCGGGAATATCCTCACATGAGTGACTTGAAAGTTTCCCTGACTGTATTGTTTAAGTGGAGCTCACATCTCATCTCAGGTTGTACTTTGCCACTGAACATCCTCTGCAATGTATTGTCAATGAAGCTGAATGGCTCTGCTAGAAGAATATTGTTAATTAGGCTACAATAAAAATCTAAATAGAATTCTTAAATGTCATCATGAGTTGGGTTTGTACTAGTACTAGTCTAGTACTAGTCTAAGTACAACACTGAGTAGCCTACAAAAAAAGCTTCTGATCGCATCGCCACTTCCCGCTATTGCAAATACCTGTCCGTTGCGTTATCATCGAGACACTCTGAGATCTCAAACTTGCAGTTCATGCAAGACGACCAAAGACTTTGCATGACCTGGAGGAATTTTGCCAAGATGAATGAGTAGCTATACCACCTGCAAGAATTTGGGGCCTCATAGACAACAATTACAAAAGACTGCATGCATTGATGCTAAAGGGGGCAATACACAGTATTAAGAACTAAGGGTATGCAGACCTTTGAACAGGGGTCATTTCTTCCTTTTTTGCCATGTTTTGTTTTATGATTGTGCTATTCTGTTTTGACCTACAGTTGAATATGAATCCCATAATGAAAGACATGTGTTTTGCCTGCTGACTCATGTTTTTATTTTACAATGGTACATATTACCAATTCTCCAATGGTATGCAAACTTTTCAACACAACTATATATCTCTTTCTATTTTCTAATTATAATTTCATTTATATTATAGGCTACTTTGCTACTGAAAGTGACAAGAGAAGACATATATAATATAATTTGCGTGGGCCAAAATAACATGGTCTATCTGCATGATCCGCACAATTCATGATGTGCACAACATAGCGGGAAGCTGTTATAATGACTAATAAAGTTATCATGAAGAATTTACACATTAAATAGGCCTATTGTTAGCTAATAGCACATAAAATACGCACGGAAGTGCATGCACCCACCGGTCAATACCAGTAAGAAGTTAATTATATTTTCCCCCCTGTTCCTCATATGAGTGACCTGAACTATCTCGTGACAGTCATCGAAGTGTTTTATTTAACTGGTGGAGCGCATATCTCACTAAATGCTACCAAACGTCCTCTGAAATGAAGCTGGCAAACATAAACATTTAGAGATGTAAATGTTACAGTATTAGTTAATTATTAAAAAACATTCTTCTATATTATTTTATTGTAATGTTTTTTTAAATGGACAAGAACAAGAAGAACATTTAGGTAATGGAAGAGTATCTTATCAGCTGTTTTGAGCTAGAAACCTTGAATTGTTATTGGATTGTACTACTGTCAAATTTAAAATACATCAATGTCGAATGAATCTTGTTGATGTAGATATTTGGGTAGCCTATCAATTGTGTTGGCAATAGGGGTAGGACGATATGAGAATTTCATGCCATGAATATCCTGAACAAAATTATCCAGTTTTTCGATTTTATCCCGATTAATAAGTTAGTGTTTCGTTTTGCTAATTCTAGTCTAAACATTCCAGATTGAATGCTCAATTGTGCAGACTGGTATGTTTCTTCATGCCAATGGTCTCCTCCAACACTGTATGTTAGTGAGTTGTAGGGCATTGGCTTGCATTTTCAGTGTGTTTTTTTTATCTGTATAATAAGACTGTTGGATCATTGAGCTTTACATTCAGTAGTGGCAAGCTGTGGGTCTTGTGTGTGTGTGTGTGTGTGTGGCTTGAATGACCGTAGCAGAAAGGTAGTATTAAAAATGCTCAAAGGTTTTAAAAATACTTCCTCAGACTCATTGTCATTATCAAGCTGGTAATTGGTTATGGATTAGTTAACTTGGACTACGATGTGAGCTTCTGGGATTTTATTAATGAGACCTTTAACTTTGCAAAACATTAACCACCTAGATTTACAGTAGAATCAATGGTTCCAGTATCTCACGTACAAATCCAGACGTACAACTAGGCATATTTCCCCTTCGATAATCCAGCACTTATATTCTTTCAGATACTAATTTACCATACACTGTCTCTTATTTTATTTTCTGCTTTGTTTCAGAGATGTACTGATAATAGAAATTGTGCTTGAGTGTTTCTCTGTTTCAAGGGGGGGGCTGCATCCTCTCTTCTCATCCAGTGAGATTTTCTCCTCCAAAGAAAGTAAAGATTTATGTTAAACTAGAGGAATAAATATATCAAGAATGGAAGTTGGGTGAGAGTACCCGCATTGTCTGCAAACTGCAGAGTCTCTCAGGACTCTGCTGTAAAGGCAGAAGCAGTGCAGAATCCTCTGACTACCCCAAGAAGACACAGCTAGGAGCGTATTCAAGACTTGACCATCTTCTATGATGTTTTTGATGTGACGTGTATAGATGTGTGGGTGCAGTTGAAGTGGCTCAGAGACAGTTAACCTGTCCTCATCTTGCGGCATCAGTCTTTTCGTGTGCCACACTGACGCAGCCCCCCTAAATAAACAGAACATTGCAGTTCTTTTGACTGCCTGGCACAGCGGCAGAGACCGGCACTGAGAGGCACGGCACATGCTACTGGGAAGACTTGCAAGAGCAAAGAGAGAGAATCTGTTTGTCATCTTCCAGGACTTAGCCGTCGTAGTCCCGCTCTGCTAAACGTGGCGACCTTTCCAACTTAGAACAGGACAACCTAACTGGACTGTAACAAAGGAACACTGATCTGCTACAGAAATGGACGTCTCGTTTTTTTAAGGGTCTCGCTGGCTTCCTGTCCTCCTGAGTATTCTGATCCATTATTAACATGGTGTTAAGGAGTTACCGAGGGGATGCGCACAGCTGACAGAATGCCTGCTGGGCTTGCGGACAGGCACAGGGATGCTAACCCTTATGCCTTTTTCTGACGACGTGTCATCCAACCTATCCCTACCCCCTCCTGTGCCAGGGCATTGGACACGATCTGGCAACAGCCAGTCCCAGCGAGGTGCCGGGGTCTACCGCTGACACTGACAGACGGTCGTAGGGCAGTGCTCCCTCCCAGCTGTCGTCAATCATGACTCACTTCAAAGTGCTGGACTGCGTGATGAACAACGACTGGAGCGCTCTTTGTCACCCGTACTGCGCCTGGAGCAATCAGGTCGGTCGCAATACTTGTTCCCCCATACTTAAGTGTTCTGTGGAGAACGCCACTGAGTACGAAGTGGTTTCTTGCAACATTAACATTAAAAAGTCCTTTGGGAAAGCAGTGTTGATGAAATATCTAATGGTCTTTACCTCTTTTGTCATCTCTGCTTTTCTCTCATGTCCCTCCTGACCCCTCCTCTAGTGTTGTCTAAGAAAGGAACCCCTGACCCCTTGCATATTAATAGCTTTGTTCACTACGCCTGTGTGGGAAACTGTAAACCACTGACATAGTGTCTCCTGGCGGTCCTGCAGAGTGCACACGCCCTAGAAGCTTTCAAGGCCAGGCTGGTGAGGCCCGTTGCTCTGTACTATCTCGTAGAGCTGCATAGATAAAGTTACATTAACTTCTGCAGTATATAGGGGTGATGACTGTTTTTTTCAGACTGTGTAAGCGGAGCCGGCCAAGAAAAGCGAATGTCTCTTACGGAGTGAGTGGAGGAGTGACTGACTGACTTACTGACTACCCATTGTTAATAGCGTAGTGGTTAGAGCCGCGGACTGCCATGTAGATGACCGGTGTTCGATTCTCGTTACAGACATTATGCAATAGGATTTGTTCAGGATAGACTAAAACTTTGCTGGCTACAAACTTCAGTAGCTACGTTAATAAGCTATAAAATAAAACTGTTTTACGCTTATATTATGTTGGACGAACTGCACCGTCAAGGAACATATTGGCTGTTTTTGAGGTAATACAGACCACAACCCCTTGTGCAGTAAAACTTTTCCACGATTCTCTTGTCTTTGCACTTGACAAAAAAGTAATTGTCACCTATATTGATAGTTTATTGTATCAGTGTCATTCATGAATGTAATTAAAACGAATGTTTTTGTGCCATTAAATGAAAAAGCTTTGGCAGTGTAATGTTCATCTTCAGTCTCGCTAGAAAGTGCTCAATTGTAATGACTATTCCAAGTAGTAAGTAGATTCTAATCGGCCTATTACTGGCTAATAAGCTGTTAAAATGGCCATGGGCAAAAGTCATACAGTTCATAGATGCTATTTGTGGTGGAAGTAAACAAGAAACGTTAGTCAGTTAAACATAATGCTTAATGGTGTCTCGTTAAATATTGAAACTTGGCGTGATGTTAATGTGTGATAAAATTATCTAATGTCGAGACGCAATTTTATGACGATGTATTATGTCCCAATCGGTCCCAATACTGGTTTCAAGGTTTATTTGTCAAGTGTACCAAACAACACAGCGTCATTCTGCACAATTAAATTCTGGTGATGTGGCACCCGACAACTACGTAGTGAGAGCTAAGAAGAAGAGTATATAAGCATGATGATGAATGATGAATGATGAACACACTGAGAAACTTTCCACTTCAGCTCCATCAGTGTGTATGGGGGCATGACCCCCCCTCTGCCGGTTACTGAAGTCCATGATCATCTCTTTAGTCTTACAGATGTTGAGAGAGAGATTGTTGTCTTGGCACCATGTTGACAGGTTCCTTGCCTTCTCTCTAAACACGGTCTCATCGTTGTTGGAGATGAGACCCAGGATGGTAGTGTCATCCGCTAATTTGAGGATGATGTTGGAGCTGTGTGTGGCCACGCAGTCATGTGTGAACAGGGAGTGCCCATTCTCACCACCTGTGGTCGGGAAGTCCAGGAACCAGTTGTAGTGGGAGGTGTTTAGTCCCAGGGTAGTGAGTTAGGAACATGTGAGAGAGGGCGGTGTTTGTTGTCTGGGAGATGGCATCGTCTATAGATCTGTTGGGGTGGTATGTAAATTGAAAGGGGTCAGGATGTCAGGAAGGGTGAAGCAGATATGAGTTCTGACCAGCCCCTCAAAGCACTTCATGATGGTAGAGGTCAGTGCTACAGGGCAGTAGTCATTCAGGCAGGTGATGGAAGGTTTCTTCGGTACAGAGACGATGGTGGTCTGTTTAAAGCAGGAGGGGACTACAGACAGAGACAGGGAGAGGTTAAATATGGAGGTGAAAACCTCCACTAGTTGGTAAGCGCACCTCCTGAGGACACGGCCTGGAATGACATCTGGACCTGGTGACTTCAGAGGGTTCACTTTTTTAGAAACTCTCCTCACGTCATCTGTGGTTAGGGACAGAGTTTAGTCGTCCTGGTCCTCAGCATGCCTCACTGAAGGAATTATACATACATACATGTATATATGTATATATGTGTATGTATGTATGTATGTATATATATTTGTGTATGTATGTATATATGTATGTATACATGTGTATGTATATGTGTATGTATGTATGTACACGTGTATGTATGTATGTGTATATGTTACAGTGGGGAGAACAAGTATTTGATACACTGCCGATTTTGCAGGTAGAGCATGTCGAGGCCTGTAATTCATTTGCATAAAATGCTAATTAATTACTTAAAAATCTTACTATGTGATTTTCTGGATTTTTGTTTTAGATTCATTCTCCCACAGTTGAAGTGTACCTATGATAAAAGAGACCCCTTACAGACCTCTACATGCTTTGTAAGTGGGAAAACCCGCAAAATCGTCAGTGTATCAAATACTTGTTCTCCCCACTGTATATGTATGTGCACGCGCACGTACACATGTTTGATCTGCTGTAGGGTATTCGCACTGCTTGTGTGTATGCATTTGTCTCCACATGTTCAGAAGTCAATTTGGCACCCTTCTGTGGCAGCCTTCTACAGTCGTCTCACTGTTATATCCAAACACTGTACTTATTGTTCCAAAAGCGTTCTCCATTTTTTTCATTTAGAGCTGGTATGCCTGATGCGAGGAATGAAGAAGCCCTATCCCGTGTGGAGCGGCAACACAGCGTTGATCTGGCTCTCTTGCCCCTTCCCCTAATTTAATTTTAGACGTCCCGTTCTTTTCTTGCGTCCCGCGTTGAACTGATAGTCCTCTGTTTGCTGTGTAGCTCTGCAGGCTGCAGCTCTGAAAACGCCTTTTGTGTGCCGGCCACATCGAAGCTTCATGAAATATTCACTGTCAGGCACCTGGCCACAATGAAAGCAGAGAGAGAAGCCCAGTTGCCTGTCTTATCACTCCAATGACTCTCCTTCTCAGTCCTTGCAAAAACTGAGAAATACTACACAACCCAACGTTGATCCTAGTCTAAGATGTGGCCTCCAAAGCCAAAAGGCAAATATCCCCCTGGGTGGTATTTCTGTGTGCTGGCCACTTAAAAGAAGATTAGTCACAAACTTCGGCTTTGAACTTGTCTTTCTTTGCTAGAAGGCCGACCAATGTTCCAGTGTACAGTGGAATTCAATAGAGAGAGTGAACCCTTTCATCTTCTTTAATGCAAGTTTTCTGTTCCCTCTCTCTACCGCGTCTTTGCTAGAAAGGAATTAGACTGCTCCGTGTTTGTATGGAGTCCTGCTTCTTTTCTTGTGTACAATATATGTTAAGACCATACTGCAAACCCAAACTTTTTTTGTGCGTCACCAAGGACAAACCAATGTAAGTCTTTACATCAGCTGACAACATTTGAAATAACACACATATTTACTCATGTTCATGAGCTTTTGTTCACCTTCGTTAACACCGTACACCTTCGTTAACACCGTACACCTTCGTTAACACCGTACACCTTCGTTAACACCGTACACCTTCGTTAACACAGTACACCTTCGTTAACACGTACACCTTCGTTAACACCGTACACCTTCGTTAACACGTACACCTTCGTTAACACTGTACACCTTCGTTAACACTGTACACCTTCGATAACACCGTCCAAAGGGTTAGGAATAAAATGCCACGGAATTCACTGACCTTGTTTTCAATCGTGCTCATTACATAAAGTAGAGGCAAATTATTTTATTAAAAAAAGTTGCTTTTGGGCTGTTTAATGTGGGTTTTTATTGGGTGTCTTTGCCATTCAGTAACAACAGTGACAGTACTGACAGTTATGGATCAACCCTAGCTCTGTTCCAATCAATGAATAAATCAAGTCAGTGAATTTTATTTTGCAAAGCCTTTTTTACATCAGCAATTTTCACAAAGTATTTTTATTGATATCCAGCCTTAAACACCAAAGAACTTGCAACTCCAAGAATTGATTCACAGTGGCTAGGATCGTTGTGGATGTTATGGAGTTGAATATTTTCCCCCTCTTTGTGAGACAGCTATTTTTATGTCTATATGTAGGCTACAGTCTGTGCTGTTCAGCCAAACTAACTGTCCGGAACAAACTGTGCATGGCCTTAGGCAGATTTGACAAGTCTACACAACTGCGTGGCAGTGTAGTGTCTTGAGTTACAGGCCTGGAAAAAATTAAGAGACCACTGACTTTCTTCTGTCGTTTCCAAAAAAGTTGAAAAGTTTAAGTTTTGAGTGAGGAACAGAAGCGTTCAATTTGCAGTGGTCTCTTTATTTTAACCCTTCTGTTCCTCACTCAAAACCTTCCTTTTTGACTTTTTTGGAAAGGAAAGAAAAAGGTGCAGTGGTCTCTTAATTTCTTACGGAGCTGTAATTGCATGATGTTTGGTATGAATTGTCTATATTGTAATCAAAACCTAACCTTTTTACTATATTATTTATACTGTTACACACTCTGATGCAAACTCATCAAGGCTGTTTTTCACTATCAACGCCACATGCCCTTTTCACAATAGTGTTTGTGCACCCTGTCAAGACCATTGCTTTGACAAACCTCTGATAGACAAGGTGGATTCATAATTTATAGTGGAGCCCAGCAGTAAAGTAGCGTAATTATACCAGGCTCCCGTTGCATCTTAGAGGCTCTAGGGAAATGTAATTGTCCCACCTGCTCTCTGTCTCTAAAGGGTGTGGGTGGGTGGGTGGTCGGGACCCTTCTGGTTGGGAGCTCGAGGGGAGGATCTTGCTCACACAAGCTACCCTTACACCCTCCACTGGACCACACCCTCATGGGATGAAAGGAAACGGATAGGCACATGATACCCTCCGGTGGAACCCTTGAGGAAAGGGGAGGTAGGTAGGTGAAAGTGTGCAAAAGAGAAATTACCAAAGAAAGTGAAATCACTGCATGACCTGGCAACGTTTAACCCACTGGAACAACATGGGGATGTTGATACTTATCCCTGCTCTATGTTAATGTGTCCACTTTAGGCTGTATGACCGATTTGCCCCTTACTCTCTGGGCCTAGTCTGTGATATGCACTCGCTCACTCCCCTGTTGTTTGGGGAGAGGAATTCCAGACTGCCGGCCTACACAATCGATCAACCATTAGCATATGAAAGCTCCCTGGGGGAAGTCAGAGTGAAGAAGGGAGGAGAATCATAACAGTTCCAAATATACTGCACAGACACTGGCTTCTTCATCTCTGGGCCAGGCCAAGCGCCTATGTGGCAGGAACACCTTTAAGAAGACCCTAATATACTTATAATATAGTTCTTGCTAGTATTTAAAATATGTTTGTAGTTACATGTTATTGCATGAATGTCTTGGATTACTCCCGTATATCTACACGATTCCATATCAGGTAGCTGTCAGATGTATTTTTGTGTCAACGAGCCAGTTCGGTTGACCAGTGATCCTCTATATATCGTTGACAGACATTAAACCACCTTGAGGTGCATGGGACATAGCGTTATATATCAATTGAAACTATTGATTTGTTGAACCTACTGGAGTTGACGATCCTGAATCAGCCGGACTTTCATCTGCTTTTGACTAATTGTGTGTGTTTCATTTTAAAATGGGTGTGTGTGTAAGAATGATTGAAATCAGTTTACCCAGGCGTATAACACTGTGATGTCTTCCGCTGAGGTATGAGTTGTGGGTCTGTATGTTTTGAAAGCATCATGAAACAGACATGCTGGTTGTAAGAAAAAGCCCCTGAACTCTAAACAATGTGTCAATTTGTATTGTTCCCAAATGCTCTTCCCACATTGGTGCTTTGTATGAAGTCTTAAGAAATCCCTAATGACAATAACAATGGAATATTTAATATGTATTGTCATTCGTTACCCAACTGATTAGCCAAAATTATAGTTTTCTTATGATCTCATTATGATCACAGTATATTTCTCACTTCCGAGACACAGCTGTAGAGTGTATTGGACTGACAGTCCATCGGGCAGCCCTGCCTGTCTGTGTGCCTGTCATAACAGGAACCATCCATCTCAGCATCTGTGTGCATGGAGGGAATGGGAAGGAGGTTGCACGGAGTGCTGATTGACCTTCTGCCCAGTCCTCCTTTTCCTTTCCCTTAACAGCTCTATCCCCATTGCTCTCGTGTCCTTGATGAAGGGAGGGGGATGGTGTTTGTGACTGGAGTGCAGTGGTAGCGTTAGAAGTAGTCGTCATTTGTGCTGTAATTAAGTGTTCAAGCCAATTTCTGGCCCATCGGAATTCTCCTTAAGTTCTCAAGAAGTGTTTTCCCTCAACAGTGTAGGAATGCATTGTGTTCATTGTAGCTTAAATTGTGTTCATTGGTCCTATCTTCTGACTACAATAATGTGGAGAAAATGTCTGCAGCGCCGCCTTTGTGAGAAAGGGAAGCATAGACTTTGATGCTGCTGAGGTATTTAAAAAAAAAAAACTCAGTTGAAAAGATGCAGCTCTCTTTGGTGCAATGCAGACGGACAGGGAGGAGCTACGGGGAAATGTGTGTTTTATGAGTGTAGCGGTCTGTAGAGACCTCCTCTTGCCCAACCCCCACCACCTCACTCAGAGGTGAGTGCGCGCTGGTTTGTAAATATCGCAAGCATGCTGGGAGAGGAGCAAGTTGCCATGACAACAGTGTGTGTGCGTTAAAACGGAGCTCCCAAACGTTAGCGCTGCCCCAGCAAATTACATACCCCTCCCTCACCTGCAATATGTGCGTGGGTGGTTGCGTCATGTGAGAAGCTCATAAGAAAGGCAACAAACAACTGCCCCTCCCTCCTTGGTAACTGCCTGAGAAAACAACAAAATTGTAAACAACCGATACAGACATCTGACCTAAAGCTTAACCAATATATTATTCAATCATTCTACTATAGGTGATGAAAGTGCTTTGCTTAACCTTCATGTCCTTTTCTCAATTAGCTCCTAACTGAATACAGAAAGAAAGGAATAGGCGATTTTGGGCATGTTTTCCCATCTGTTTTCCAAACAGCTTTGAGGCATCCCAGTAAAGGAGGTGATAATTGGTTGTCTGTTCAATGCCAGCGTAAGCTATTGGCCTTGGAGTAGAAGGAAACAGAGACAAATAAGGGATGCGCTATTCCCTAACTGTCCAATCGACTTAGTTTAGATGGACATCGCTTCTGTTAGCATTCATGTAGCATACAAGCATAGTAGACAGGGCTTATTCCTCAGGATAGTCAGCTCATCAGAATTAGTCAATTGCTTGCCTCTTCCTACTGGAATATTCAAATGAATGGTCGTTTGCAGGATCTTTTGCCTTTCCAAAATGTATTACCCATGAATCGGATTCTGTCTGTCACTCTCTTTACATCTCTGTGTGTCTCCCTCCATCTGTGTCTCTATCTCTGTCTGTCACTCTGTCTCTTTACATCTCTGTATGTCTCCCTCCATCTGTGTCTCTATCTCTGTCACTGTCTCTTTACATCTCTGTGTGTCTCCCTCCATCTGTGTCTCTATCTCTGTCTGTCACTCTGTCTCTTTACATCTCTGTGTGTCTCCCTCCATCTGTGTCTCTATCTCTGTCTGTCACTCTGTCTCTTTACATCTCTGTATGTCTCCCTCCATCTGTGACTCTATCTCTGTCACTGTCTCTTTACATCTCTGTGTGTCTCCCTCCATCTGTGTCTCTATCTCTGTCTGTATGTCTCTTTCCTTCTTGGTGTGGATCTCTCTGCCCTTCTGTCTTTGTGCCTGTTTACATCTCAATGTCTCGCTTTATCTTTGTCTTGCTGTCTCACTGTTTCAGGGTTTCACTGTATGTGTGTGAGTGTCTGTTTGCTTTTTCTGTTACTCTCTATGACTTTGTCTGTGTCCTCTTTATACTTCCCTGTCTCTGTGTGTTTCGTTATATGTGTTTTACAGATCCCAATTGCATCCATCTGTCCCCATGCAATGATTTGTCATTTTTATTTGTGATTTTATGAGGGCCAGTGCATGTGCATTCCAGAGAGAACGGTTTACCGGTGGAAAGTTTACATCTGTGTGCATACCTTCTCTAACACACAAGGTTCACGGACAAGAGGCTGGATGAAGTCCGAACGAGAGACAGAGCTGAGAAAGAGGCTAATGGGTGAGGGTCAGGGGCTCAGAGTTCAGGGTCGAGAGAGTGAGATTTGCAAATTTGTGAAAGAGACAGTTGCTGCTGTCTTGCCAGGGTCAGTCCTGCTCGGTCCCAGGATGGAAGACCAAATGCTGCTGTAATGGTGTTGAAGTGTCTGTACATTTCCCTCAGGTGTGAAGACCAAATCACATTGCCCAGGGGACATTGCCATGAAAGATCCAAGGGCACTTATTGTAAAAGTAGCAGTGTTAACCTCAGTGTCCTGGCTGGGCGAACACCTAATCGTACCCAGCTTCTTTGCTCCTGTAACACACTTGGCTTGAAATACTATACCACATACGTATGCAATCGCTAATGTAGAGCTCTGGATCAATGCAAAATTAAGGTTTGGGAGTATAAGGAAACTAGCAGAAGAAAGGGGCAGAAAGAGGGGGACTAGAGAGGGAGGAGAAGGGCTTATTATTTCCAGCTGAGCCCGGGTGTGGTCATCATGGGCCTGGAGACCCGCTGTGGCTTAGCCTGCAGTTTGGAGCCCAGCTATTCGCTGTTTCTGACCTCTCTGCCAAATAGCTCAGTGTGTGTGGGTGTGTCTGTGATTTTAAGCGTATGTTTGTATGATGCTTGTATGTGTTATGGGTGTGTATGCACTTTGTGTGACTTTGTATTTGTGTGTGGTTTGTGTTTGACATTTTGAATGCGTTTGCTTTGCATGTTTGGTCCTGCTCTGCATTGTTGTGCTTTTTGGGTTTTGTTTGCCATTTGTCCCACTCCCTCTGAGGGTCAATCGAGGTAGATGGACATGAATGGGCGTTGTTCAGCACATTCTGGATCAAATTTGCCTCAACTGGAGCAAGACCCCACTCAGTTGACACCCTGTTATCCCCGATATTAGCAAATATCCGTGTGTGTGAGTTTTATCACTTCTCATAACATTAGAGATGTGTAGATAAGTAAAGCTACATTTGATTCATATAAAATTTGTGACATAGCTACAGCTATCATAAAAATATTGTGCATAATTATTTCCACTTTATGGCTGTGGGAAGCATGCAGGCTTTCTGCCAGGATGGTCTGTTTGTCTCTGGTAGCATGGGTTCATTTCTGACCCACAGCCATTTCAGCCAACTCTTTCCTGTCTTTTCCATTGTCTCTCCAATAAAACAAATTTGTCTACAAATTACATATTTGAACTAACTTTTATGCGCAAATAACTCAACCCATGCCACCTGCCTTTCCTTTCTCTTGATGGTGCCCGATAACTCAATTTCCTATAGCTCCAGACTCTTGCTCGTCATCCATTAATTCATATGTTATTTACCTGTTTTGAAATTGTAAATATCATTGCCATGACATTATTTTGTATCGCTGTACATCTGTACTTCGCAGTGACCATTCTGGTTACCGTTTCTGCCTTCAGTAGACACAGCGACTCGCTGGGTTCTGCCTGTAAATACCTGGCCTGCTATAATAAGAATAGCGGTTGGAGAGGACACAATACAGCTGGGCTTCAAGTTTTTGTTTCTTTTTTTAATGAAGGGGGAATCTAGTGTTAGGAGGGGATGGGTGCAGAGGATATTACCATTCCATTCCTGAATCAACTGTCTGAGGCTGTGTTTGTCAACAGTCTTAGTACACTTAAAAGCCATTAGAGCAGAAAGCACTTCCCGCAACTTATCATTATTGAAGCCTAAATCAAATAAAAGCGTTCAGGATTATGCGGTCAGATGGTGCTCCTAGACCAATTTCGGGATAAGGGTGATGCAGGGATGGTAAAAGCCAAGTCCCAGTGGAGAGATCCATCAGAAGGAGGCCTCAATCTCATCTAATTTTACCTGATTGATCACTTTAAGCCTACAAGTGATGGTACATTATATTTTTGTGAATGCACATATGTTGGGATACAGTTTGCCTGCATTCCCATATTACACACTCATAACAATGTTTCACCCTGTTTGTATTGTATTGAAGAAAAAACCACCATACGGATAACTAAGGCAAAACACATTTTCTTTGGGAGGATGAAAAAGTACTGCATGTCTCCTTTGCTTGGAGCTTTATCTATTTTGACAGATTCAGCATTTTGGTTTGCTGTGTGGTCTAAATGTGTACATTAACAAACACAAAGCCGCCCTAGAAACGTGGAGCAACCTATTCCATATCTAGCATGGAGGGGCCCTAGGCTAGGCTGTATTCTGGGCCGGTGTTTCCAGTCACAACATTCCACTGGTCGTATCTCACAGAGAGCCCCAACTGTTTTTAATCAGCTGGGTCACGAGGTGCCCCAGATGCCTTGGCTAGTTTTGGGTGGGACAGGCGAGGAGGGGAGAAACTCCTAATAGTCCACAGATTTGTGCCCCTCTTCTCCGCTTTTCCTTTTTTCTCCTGAATTGCATCATCCTCCTCTGAGAGCAGTTTTGGCCATGCTCGCACATACTGGCCCAGCGTTTTCACCACATGACACAAATGTCTATACTCTCCAGCTTCTTCTAATACTTTCCGTCATCCAGTGTGGTGATGAATATTTTGAAAGGAGCCCTGTGTGCTTTCAGAGCACAGTCTATAGAGATGTACTTGTCCAGAGTTTCCTGTTTTGAATAGCTGTATGAGTTTAGCAGAGGCGCATGGGGCAGGTGCAACCAGAGAATGTCATCTTTGTATACAGACCAACATGGTGATTGTAAGCCAACTCTTCTATGGAAACCCAAAGCTTCCTGCGCGTTTCTGTGTGCACTGTTCACCACTGTTCACCATGTGTTGAATGACAGGGCCCCGAGGCGACACATTCTGTATGCTTTAATTCCACAGCTCTCAGCGAAGGTCTCTGGCCACATTGTGAAATCCGGCTTCATGTCCATCAGCTGGTCGGTGTTGCATTAGTATCACATTTCTATAACTCTAGAGACATTGTTGTCACGCCTAGAACCGTCTGCTGTATCACCTTTTTTCTATTCGAATTTACACTTTATAAACCTCTGATTTGCCTGTTGAATGCCAGCTGTGTTTTAGCAAGTGATTTGATTAGTTTGAACAAACCCCTAAGCAGGGTTTCCCCCGATACCTGTTCAGGGAGTATTGGTTGTTGGTGACCCTGCAGATGGTCGGTTTTGATTGGTGCTGCATGTTAAGCCCCGCCCAATCAAAACATTTAATTTGACATGCCTTTGGTATTTTTGGCTACGGACTGCAATAGGCTTCGTAGAGGTTGTCGATGAGGCTTGTGTTAGCTTGGTTTAACAGAAGGGGGAATGTTAGGAAAAGCCCATCTTAGTAAGAAGAGAGAGCACAGTAAAACAAATATTCTCCATTTAGGTCAGACGTTACCTGTATTTGCTTGACAAACTGACTTTCCCTAACATCCCTGCTCTTAACTTTTGTGTGCTGTTAAGGCTACAGATGGGTATTGCTGCCCCTGAGCACATATCTAGGGTCAGCTTAGCAGCCTCATCTTAATCACCCTTAATAGGCTGTATAAAATACAAAGACAACAGAAAGCAACTGCCCCCTAGTGTACAATTCAATCAGTGTTATTTTTATCTGCATTCGACCTGGAGGGATATCTCAAACTGTAATTCTCACCGTGCTTAGTGTGGTTCTGCCGATGTTTATGCACGTTACCTGGATACTGTAGTACTCATTTCCTTCTTCTTACCCCTCCCCTCTCCACCACCTCTACCCCTGAGTCCCCTGGAGGTCTCAGGTTACACGGGCTGAGTTGAACTGGCCCCATGCCTGCCCTATCTAGCGGCGTAGTATTCAGTGAGCTCATTGCAGACTCCCTTGGTTCTTTAAGGAGTCAAATGGGAAAAGAGCCATTTGTACTTCTATACATCCAGGCTATCCAGATGGATCCATGCTGCAAGGACTTTCAGGAACTGTGTCAATGTAGCTCCATTGTCCATTTCTCTCGGACACTCTCTGTAACCCCCCCTCCCCCCCATAGCCTGCATGGATGGCTGTGTTGCGCAGTCCACAGGCATAGCCCTCCTGCCCTCTGCTTTAAAAGGATTACAGCTGTGTACGGCAGGAATGGCATAGCAGCGTCCCTTTTTCCAGCAGCGTGTTATAAAGCTTAGCGATCTATGCTGACCATCTGCTGTCTTTTTCGACCAGCTTCTACCCGGCCAGGGAGCTTTGATCCTTGCTTACTCCCTTTTTGTAACTCCACATTGCTCTCTGGTTTCTGACTTTCACTCTACACCCCCCTTCCCCCGACCCCAATACATTCCACCAGTCCACACTCTGCCTTACCCTGACATCAGTGATGTCTTCACATCTCATGTCCCTTTCACGCTTTTCTTTTGTACTCTTTTGTCTTTGGCCACTTATTCTGGCTTATTCCATACCAAGAAACCAGTAGAGAGAACACTGCTACAACCTGATGAACTCAGCCGTCTGACTCCAGGCTACTGTTACGGTAGCTCCATGAGTATCAGCATGTGTACCGCTTTGGCCAAAGGTGCCATGGGCCCTGTTAACCCACACGACGATCCACTTTTGGGGATGTTTACGAAAAAAAAAAATGTGTAGGCTACAGTTTAAAATGCAAATTAGGATAATTTTGTTAGGACTTTCTCTTCAGTATTCTATGGGCTATTCTTTCCACACTGTATGTGCGTTAGGCCTATATATTTTATAGTATAGCGTATAGGCAATTCTAATTATGTTTTTCAGCCTTTATTTCATACTGTTAAATATTTTTATGATTTTCTTATTACTGCACATTTCATGTCATTTGCAGATGTCTCCAACCTTTTCAAGAGGGAAGATCTGCTTCTGTGAATGTTTTTAGCCTGTCGGCAAAGGTTTTGTAAAGCATATAGGATAATTTTGTTAGATAATTTTCTTCTGTATTCTATATACTATTTTTCCTCTTTTGCTATACACTAATAATCTGTATAATAGTTTTTAAGCAGGCAAACGGATCCTAAAATCAACTCCTAATAAATTGTATACAAATACGAATATGATTCTAGCGAAGATGGCACACCAGTAAAAATCTTTTTTTGGACTGAGCGTAAAAATAAAATCAAAAGCAAAATCGCAGCTTTCTGCAGTTTAGCATTTGCGCATGTACAAACTGCAATTTCAATATGATTTTGATTAATCGTGCAGCCCTAGACTTGGTCTATTGTGGAACTTGCTATGTCAGATTAGTAGGTTCAGTTCACAGGTATGTGGTATGTGGTAATTATGGTATGTAATTCTGTATGTAATTATGGTATAAGCCTTCAATAACACACACTCATGATAGAACCGAGTGTGTGACAATGCTCACATCCATAAGGGTAACATGGGGTAAGATGCCCCCCCATGAGGTTAATTGGCCCCTAAGGAATCCTATCCCAATAGATGATAATGCCTTATAATTTCTGATGTTTTTATGAATTTGCCCTGTTTTTTTACAGCCCTTACATTTTCCTTAGTTTCATAGAGTTAAACTAAACCTAATATCATTTAAATAAGGCAATGTTTTAAATCCCATCAGTCCTTAAAATGAGATACAGAAGAATTTTGTTTTAATAGTTGGCTGAGAAGGTGTGATAATACAGAGGAAATTTGGAGTTGATTAAGACTAGTGGCAGCCAGAGAAGGTGGCTGCCACTAATGAGAGTTACATGGGGAGAGTGTCTTGCCCTATGTTACCCTAGCTTTGCGACCTTGTGTTTTGTCAAGAGAAAGTAGGTCATGTGAGGAGAGGAGTAAAGGGAGTGCATGCATTGAGAAGGACCTGTCTGAATCAGTGCGCTTCAACCCGCTTGTCAAGTGGGAAGCAGACTTATCCTTTTTGTCTAGACCAGCATTTCCTACAATATAATTTGGGACCCAAAGTGAGTCCGCACAGATAAGAGATGCGTAAAGAGTGATTAGAATACGTCTATAATAATAACAGTTTCTTCACCTTGTTATAGGACGATTTGGGTGGTTGGAGGACAGACCATTTCTCATTTAGCTTTGTTGCTGTGTTATCTCAAACACCATCCAGCCCCAACAAATGCTCCCTAATTCCTAAATCTACAACAGTGTGTCCAGTGTGTCCAGTGTGTCCAGTCACAGGCTGTGTGTGAGAGTATGCTGGGTTGCTTGCGTGGGTCTGACCCTGCCATTCATTCCGACACTTCTGTGCAGTCTTCATCCACTTGCTCTGACCAGATTAAATGCAGGTTTTTGTGGTTTATGAAAGGCCCCCCCTCTTTCACTTTGTGTACACATACACCCCTCCTCCCCTTCTCGACACTAGAGAAAGTGGCTCTCAGGAGTGAGCTCTTGGAACCATCTGGCCCTCAGTCAGAGATGACCAGCAACCCTTTCTTCTGTCTTTGTGTCTGTGTCTTACCCATTCACTCATTGTTTCTCCCACACATACACACAGTACTGAGTTACAGCGGTAAAGCACAGCAGCAGGTCTGTCTGTGTGGGCACTCATTACTGGGGCCTTCTTAGCTGAAGATCTACTGGGGAATGGACTGAATGGCAAAATTGTGTGTTCTGAATCCATGATGATAAATAAATCACATTACAAATGACTTTTTAGATCGGGAGGAAAACCCCAAAACATTTTTGTTTGATTATCCTTTAAAAGCGCATCTAGCATTAATTGGATTAATTGATGAAACCGGAAGAGGACAGTATCTGTTTAGGTCTGTTTGTTCATTCACATGTGTCACTAATGATTTCTCTGGTCTTACTATGTATTTTCTATTTTCTATTTCTATTCTATGATGGATCTTATTGTTAAGATCCACCATTTCAAAATGATGTTTCGTACATGCAGAGACCTAAAGTTTATTACTTGCATAGTTGTATGTAGAAAATTTGCACCAAGCTGTTGTGTAGATTAGCGGTAAGAGAAGCTATCTTTGCATCCCAAGGTTGAGGCTATACTTGGAATTTTTATAAAAAGGTGGCTACTCATTCAAAACAACACTGTACTTTACTTTCTAGACAACTCCTCAAATAAACCTCACCTTTTTTGGTTATTTTAACCAGTTGTCTACAAATAAATACTCTTAAATTACAATATTTTTATTTGGAATTTGGAAGTAATGTTGTCAGTAGTTTATAGAATAAAACAAAACTGTTCATTTAACTTAAACATATACCTATGAATAGTAAATCCAGAGAAACTGCTAATTTTGCAGTGGTCTCTTAATTCTTTTCCAGAGCTGTGTATATATATACACGCACAAATTATGTACTATACCTGCCAGGTTAGCCTACTTAGCAGAGTTTGGCAATCTACAAGATGTGTTGCAGTGGAACATGTGAACTGGATTTTTTCAAAATGTTTAAGGGAGCTGCTCATAAATAGTAGCATAATCTAACGCAAACATACTCCATGGACATGAACAAATGATTTGTGGGACATAATGTAGTATCAGTTCAATTCCCAAATTTGACAAACCCCAAATTCGCAGATGTTAGCATTGTTCAGTTTTTTTAAGGGGAGTGGAAATTTGGCAACAGACTTGGTGATTGTACAGACTTACAACCTTTTAGGGAGGTAAACAAATCAGTTATGGGATGGATTTCCTTTTTGCTGAACAATCCCTTAGGCCCGAAGTGGTGAGCAGCTCTGTCTGTCCTGCTGAGCCCCTGCTACTGCCTTCCCCTCTACTCATGTCAGTCAAGGAACTTGATGAAGAGGTTGTAATCAAGGCTGGAGGAATTCAATGTCAATCACTTAAGCCAGTGTTTCTCACACCTGCTTCTAGAGGCACCCTGCCATGCATGTATTTGATCTCTCCCTGTCCTAACACACTTGATGTAGCTCATCAAGTACTGAGCTGACCATATGAAACAGGTGTGATAGAGCAGGGAGAGATTCAAAACATGCAGGCTGGAGTGCCTCCAGGAGGCCTTACCTGTCATTGATATTTTGAGTTAGGAATTCTCTACAGCTGTTGGTTGAGATGAAGAATGCGGTGAAGAAAGAGGGAGGTTTGTTCTGCTAGATTACTATACTTTCTTTTTTCTTTTCTAATGTTTTACTTTTCTTCTTTCTTTCCTTTGCACAGTGCCACCTGCCTTTCTCTGTATTCGTAAGATATAGCCCTGAGCATTCTCCGCTCACCCTCCCTGTCAATGTTCCACTTCAAGGGATGAATAGCTTGACAACTAGCTTATCCACCACAAATGTAATGGTAAAGCAATTCACAAGCTTAGTTTCAAACCTTGATTGACAAATACTTACACAAACTATACTAACGACTCTCTGTCTCTTGTCTGGAGATCATGTATTGTACCCTAGTTGGGACGCTGTGTAAAATGTAAAGAAAAACAGAATCCAATGATGTGCAAATCATTTAAACCCTATATTCAACAGAACTGAGACATTTTATTGTTTCTTTAAAATTGTGTGTCTACATGTTTCAAAAAAGCATGGACTGGGGCACCAAAATAACGGAATAGTTGTGTAATGCTTAAAAAACACAACCTGGTAGAACATCTCACAATTTACTAGGTTGATTGGCCAAGGGTCAATAACATGATTGGGTATAAAAGGAGCATCCCAGAGTGTATAAGTCTTTCAGAAGTGAAGATGGGGAGGGTTTCACCGCTCTGTGAAAGACTGCACAGGCAAATAGAGCTAACTTAAAATTGCAAAGAGTTTGGGGATCTCATCACCTATGGTACATAATAGAATTAAAAGATTCAGAGAATCCAGAGAAATCTCTGTACGCAAGCGACTAAGCCGAAAACCAATATTGGGCGGCAGTGATCTTTGGGCCATCAGGCGGCACTGCATTTAAAACAGACACAGTTTTGTTGTGAACATCACTGCATGGGCTCAGCAACACTTCCTAAAAACATTGTCTGTGGACACAGTACATCGCTGCATCCACAGATGCAAGTTAAAACTACCAGGCAAAAAATAAACCATATATAAACAAGATCCGGAACCGCCACCACCTTCTCTGGGCCCGAGCACATTTAAGATGGATTGAGGCGAAGTGGAAAACTGTCCTTTGGATTATTTTTGGGGATCATGGACGCCGCATATATGGGGATAATTGATATGCACATCATTGCAATCTGTTTTTATATGCATTTTCTGAAGTGTCCTAGGTTTTTTGAAAAATGGCTTGTAAAAGATGACATTAATTTAGTTAGCGACATTATCCTGGTGTCCACGGTATGGAATTAAAACCAGATGAGGAAGCAGTCTCAGCAAGTGAATGAGATGGCCTTTCAGCAGGTGTGTTTCCGCAATGATTCATTATTAACAGTACATGGATTGTATTAGTGTAACAATCTTATTGTTCAGTCAGATATCCCATGTAACTTTCGGTGTGCAATATGAAACCCATATTTGACTAATATGCTTTCACAACTGCCTGGCCTTATGTCATTAGTTGTGGAAGTAGAAAGATAAGTAAATTGAAAAGTGTAATGTAACAGCTTTTATTTTTGTAGATCACACAACCACACACAGGGTAATGATTTGCCAGCCCTATGGTGGGGAGAATACGCCCCCCTGGTCAAACATCAGCACGAGCCATCCAGTAAATCATCCCTGTGCACTCTGCTGAGGGAGGTGAGGAGAGGTTGAATTGCTCTTTCTTCAGCTTAGCTTGCCCAGATCCTGATTACATAACTGGGGCTTGTTGAACACAGACAACGCAGCCAGGGAAGGGATGCCTACGTCTCAATCTGGATTGGGAAAGAGACCGATTTAAAATATGGGGCAATCAAAGGGTTGAGCGTATCTTAGATGTGTAAGGTATTATTTTGTTAGGCTATCTAGTTGAGCTTTGTTTATGCAGGGGAAATGTCTGTGATGTATTAATTGACCCTAGTGAGTCAAATATTATGCTCATATACAGAGAACACACTCACACGATGCTTTGACCATGGCGTCATCTGTTCATCAGCAGGGAGCACTTCTCCCTCAGCACCTTCACAGTGAGATAGAGAAACCTCTAGTGAAAGACGACATTCTTCTCTCCATGGCTCATGTTTGGTCAGTGCTGCCCCACCCTTTAAAATTCCACAGTTGGTCTGTCTTTTTGTCTGCAGTATTTTTACACGAACCTACTGAACTGCTGTCCTGGCTGTGTTCAGCTCATAGCTATGAACCATCCTATTCAACTTCTGTTTCACCATACTCCAAATCTTCCACTACACTGCAACTGAACAGACACAAACCCCTCCACCTATGTCCTCTACAGGGCCCCACCCCCAGAGCCTTTCCCAGGGTTATCCCCCCGTGTTCTATTTCAATACATGGCTGATATTCATACCGTGAATTTAAGTCCAAATATTCCTTCCAACCTTTTTTGCATCATCAGTAGGATTCATCCCTTTGGGAAATACACAAACTGTTACCCTGTGGGACTCACTTTGTGTAGTATGTCCACCTCAAACACACTGCAATTTTCCAGGAGCATTGGGCCTCACCAATATCTTCCTAAGCTTTTTCTTAAAGTTGTTCTTTAAAAAGGCCTCAGATTCATGGCTTGTTTTTAAACCGCAGAAATGTTCGCACTTATGTTCTTATAATGATGAATCCCATTGTCCTCGTCAATTGAAAGCACCTGCTAGTTGTTCCTAATTAGCATAGGTAAACGCCCCACAAATCCCCATAAAAGGGCATTAGACTGCAGGGCTGTGTGCAAACAGAAATCACACACAGTCTGAATCTCAAATTGCAAACTTGCATACTATATAGGCTACAAGATTATTATGCAGAACATTAGTATGTCCCAAGCCATAGTACACTAAAAATATTATGCCAAAAGTTCCCAGATGGTCTACTATATATGGTGGATTTTCAAAGTATGCATTCGTGCATGCTTTTTGAGATAATTTAGTCCACAATCCCTTGCGCAATTAAAGAAGAGGGGTTTCCACGATTCTCTTGTCATTTTACTTGACGAAAAAATCAGTTAGCATCACCTATATTGATAGTTATTGCATCAATGTCATTCACGTAGGAAAGAAAAACGGATGTTGTGCCATGAAATGAAATAGCTTTGGCAGTGTAAAGTTCATCTTTAGTCGTGTTAGCATTGGCACAATTCTTATGACTATTCCAAGTAGTAAGACTGGCTTGTAAGCTATTAAAACGGGCAGTGGCAAAAGCCATACAATTCATAGATGTGATTTGTGGTAGAAGTAAACTTAATAAGAAACATTAGTCAGTTTAACACAATGCTTAATGGTGTCTGGCTAAATATTCAAACTTGGCGTGAGGTTAATACCGAAAAAAGTATCTAATGTTGAGACGCAATTTTATGACGAAGTAGTATATCTCAAGACTGACATTAGTTTACACTAAACGGTACATACTTCATCACCCGCAAAGTACGTACTTGCAGTACGTAGTATGTAGTATAAGGTTAGATTCAACATTATTGTCATTGAACAGTATGAATACAGTACAATGAAATGCAGTTAGCATCTAACCAGAAGTGCAAATAGAACAGTGCAGGAAATGTACAAGTACTAAGTAAAGTGTATGTTACATTCGGAAAGTATAGATGTTCAATGAAGGCAAATGCAGCACAAAATGGCAATTCTGAATGAGCAATGAAGGCAAATCGGGGAGGGCAGAACATTTACACACCGCTTAGTTCTGCCTCTCAGGGACCTTGTTGCACTACTCCCTTGTACTACTTGTCTTCCTCGGGAACCTCATTGCTGTGATGGGTCACAAAGTTCAGCAGGTTTACAGTAGATTGGAAGAAGCTGTTCCTGAGCCTGCTGGTAGGTGGGCAAACATTTGTGGCATGGGTGTGAAGGGTCCCTGATGATGCCATGCGCCCTGTGCAGACACTGCTTGCGCTGAAGGTCCACAATGGCTGGGAGCTGGGCACCAGTGATGATGCTGGGCGGTTTTCACCACCCGTTGTAGTGCCTTCTGGTCTGCCACGCCACATCCACCAAACCACACTGTGGCACAGTTGGTCAAAATGCTCTAAAATGTGCAGCAGTAGAAGTTCACGAGGATCTGAGAAGACAACTGGCCTTCTTCAGCCTCCTCAAAATGTATAGGCGCTACTGCGCCTTTTTGACCAGGGTTGAGGTGTTGAGGGTCCAGGAGAGGTCTTCGGGAGATTTGGACACCCAGGAATGCTGGACACTCGTTTCACATCAGTGGCATCAATGACAACTGGGTCGTGACTGCAGCCTTTAGACTTCCTGTAATTCACAATGAGTTCAGGCATTTGACCTCCTCCCTGTAGGCTGACTTGTCCTTGTCACTTATCAGGCATACCACCGTGGTGTCGTCTGCGAACTTGCCAATGTGTTGGAACTGTGTACAGGAGGGGGAAACTCCAGTGTTCAGGATCAGGGTGGAGGAGGTGAGGTTTTCTAACCTGGCAGACATGGGTCTGTTGATTAGAAAGTCCAAAGTATGCGATTTGAGATTAATCCAGAAATTCAAAAGAAATCTTGATAGGTGGCCAAACCAAAATGGCCAAACCAAAATCTAAAGATGGTGGAGCACCGGACTCCAAATGTAAAATAAACTTCAGTAGTTCTAAAGTGGAGGTACTGCTGCAGAAAGTGAACAGCAAACAAGCTGTCATATTGAGTAGCGTCAGTAGCGGATATGAAATAACAACAAAAAAAGTTGCATGGGATACTATTTCTCATTCAGTGAACACTGTATCCAAAGAAGGGCGCACAACTGAGATTGAAAAAAGGATAAATCTCTAATCTGAGGCCAAAATAATTTTTGCCAAATTATTATTAAAAACATATTATAAATGATGAAATATTATTGTAATTTCAATCCTATATGTTATGAAACTGTAGAATTGATGAATGCATAATTATTTAGCACAAACATGTCAGCACTCAAATGTAAGTGTGCTCTTGAAAGTGCACTTGAATGAGTGTTCCCTAAGAACAAATCCCAAATATGAAAATATTGGGGAAAGTAGGAATCTTCGTGGAAACTGCGTAAGTGGGTTTTAAGAAGGAATTTCTTCTTAAGAACAGTTGGTGAATGAGGCCCATTGTTTTTCCACCATGTTGGCTCAAGGATTTGAACGAGCAAGCTTTTGATAACTGACCAAATGTTTTGAAACTACTAGTCTACCTACCTCTGTTCCTAAGGTTTCAGTTGTACTTTTGGAAGAACTCGTTCCTCCCATCAGGATTGACAGCATACGTCAGTGCAGACATGATGCCAAACCCACTGATTACAGCACAGCCAGTTCACAACACAAATGACAGGCTATAAATCAGACCTGTATCCACCCCAGGAAGCCTTTAGTCAGCCTACTTGCACCTGGAGGAATGCTGAGAGAGCAGCAACAAGGAGGCAGTGTTAGAGAGAGGGGAAATGTGCCAGAATGCTCTCATTGAAAGCCATTGATAACTGCATAGGGAGGCTTTTATCCAGTTTTATTTTATCAGTAGTTAGTAAGCAAACCGAGAGAAAGCACTTGTTGACATTTCACACCGTCAGCTATTTCTCAGTCAATAGGTTAATGCGGCAACTAATACTAAGTAGGGCTGGGCCATAATTGATTGAGTTTTTTAAGTAATGAAATAATGAAAATAACAATCTTTGAGATCACAATATTGAGATTTTTGCTTTGTGCATATTTGATACAAAAAGCTTTCACATGCGTTAGGATTGCGTGCATAGTCCAATTTTTAAATATCTAAGCAGACAATTAGAGGGCAATAAGTACATACCCATTAGCGGCTTACCTACTAGCTTTCAGACATAGCTACAGTGGGGAGAACAAGTATTTGATACACTGCCGATTTTGCAGGTTTTCCTACTTACAAAGCATGTAGAGATCTGTAATTTTTATCATAGGTACACTTCAACTGTGAGAGACAAAAATCCAGAAAATCACATGATTTTTAAGTAATTAATTTGCATTTTATTGCATGACATAATTATTTGATCACCTACCAACCATTAAGAATTCTGGCCCTCACAGACCTGTAAGTTTTTCTTTAAGAAGCCCTCCTGTTCTCCACTCATTACCTGTATTAACTGCACCTGTTTGAACTCATTAACTGTATAAAAGACACCTGTCCACAGACCTCTACATGCTTTGTAAGTAGGAAAACCTGCAAAATCGGCAGTGTATCAAATCCTTGTTCTCCCCATTGTATGTATGATGGCGGGCACATGGTCTACTAGTGAAGGAGTCTGCCATGGCAGATATTGGAATTTTATACTAGAGATGTGCATTGGACATGATTTTGGTATCCGAATAGTAGGTGTTATTGTTCGAATAGTATTCTGTTAACCCAAATATGTTTTTATAAACTACTGATCCAACAAAAACGCTGCTATTGAATGCGCGAAAGAGTGGGTGTTGTACTTTATCTAACATTGGCTCTATGGCTGTCAGGGGCCGATTATGTTTTTAAATCTGACCCCCATTTAATAGGGCAAACATGATAAATCAGCCACATCTGATATGCAAAAGTCCTTGCCGAATGCTCTTTGTTGCAGTAAAAGATAGCTAAAGCTAACATTTGAGTTTATTTATGTAGTCAAATTTTTTTCTAACTATGTCAGTGCGAATGCAACTAGATAACTATCGTTCGTATGGTAACAAATAATATTTAACAGAATACTCGCCCATATTTCCTTTGTATGTTTTTACATGATGGCTAGGTTTATCAAAAGTAAAGTCAACTTGGCTGAAGTTCAAGATTTTACCTCCTTTGTGAGGAAATTCTGTTGCCTATCATTTGCACTTTATTGGCTACCTTGCAAACTACTATGAATTATTTAGCTAATTAATTGAATGCAATAGCTAGTGTAACTTTAACAAGTTTTTGTTTACCATTTATTTGGTCATCTGATTATCAAAAAATTTGACCTAACGTTAATTCTTGCATGTCACTACTTGTACCATACTCTAAGCATTACGCTATAGCAGAAATACCAGTAATGGTGCTGTTTGGTTCCCTGTTATCATTTTAATACATTACGTTCATAGAACTGGAACCGACTTGCACAGAAAGTATTAGAAAATGCATTTGTGCTGTAATTTAAGCATATTTTAGTTCTTTGACCCTCTTACCTTTCACTTTTGAAACCCCCTTTCATTGCAGATGGCTACACCACAGAAAAGGTAATGTTACACACACTTTATTCATTCATTTTTACAGGAAAGAAACCTGACAGATATTGTAAACAGTAAAATGTACCTGATTTGGGAAGCTATTTAGTTATTTTTATCTATATGAAATGTAAGTTTAATTTCACAAGAAATGCTGCTATAAGCTCCCTGCACTTTATTCTTCAAAATATAAAGTTTCAACTGTTCTGTTTTCTAATACTTAAAGTTTTGACAGTAAAAATAAATATTGGTCATCACTACAGTTGATATTGGAATCAGCCCTGAAAAAAACATAGTGGTCGACCCCTAGTAAAAACAATCATGTTTGTCCTGTAAAAACATGTTGTATAAGCCAATGAGGCCCTCTAAGAGTTGTTTAGCAATGCAGACAGTTCGGTGCTAGTGAAATGTAATTTATTTTATTTTTGGAGCCTGATGCAATTTTCCAGCCAACTCTATTCCAGCCTCTACCTGGATGATATATAGCATAAATACCCCATAGGGAGCAAAGTTCACTTACTGTAAGGAACTATAATGGCAGCTAGAGACTAGGATGACAAACTGCCAGTTCCTCCCTTGTTTACAACAGCATACCCTATGAAAACTGCAAAGAATCAAAAGAAGACTAGCTCTCAATAGCTAGCAACCAGAAATCCTAAGCTAACGTTAGCAAGGCTAACAATAACATTGAACTCTGAGTTAGCGCATTCTTTGGAACAGGTAATTAAATGTTTCATATTATTCAGAACTTCAACTGCTTTCTGACTGGTGAGTAATTGCAAAATGCTGCAATAGATTATTTTACTGAAGAAAGCCTACCTATTGTAGCTATAACTATAATGGCAATGGGCAAACTTTATAACTTCATGATAAATTAAAAGAAATGTTATGTTTTCCTTGTCTTTTTCCACTGTACCGAAATTTTCGGAACGTACTTAACCGTGACTTTTACGTTCTTACACCCCTAATGTTGATAATAAAACATTGTTTTTCTCCAAATCTGCACCATGTTACAGGACGTTGTCTCACCTCACTCAAACAAATCTGAAAAAAAAAATGCTCCAGGTTACTAGACAGCTTTCTTTCTTCTTTAAATTTTTTAAATATTTTGTATAAAGAAGTGCAGGTTTTGTACTTCTCCAAATGAAAACAGATGGAAAAGGTAATAGAAACAGAAAAAAAAAGAAGGCACCTTTAGGTTGTTGTCAACACGTATTGAGCTAATGCAGTCACTTGAACATTAATGGCATACTCTGGCATACATAATGGAAATGTCTTGCAACACCACATGACCCTGGTATTGTCTATGTCCCACCTTTGCAACGTTGTGTGAAATGTGGATGTTAGATTAGCAGCAGTGTGGGACCCTGGTATTTCTTAACAGTGTAGCAGGACTTTTTTTGATGGAAATCTTTGTCCACCCACTGAGCAGTCAGGCTCAACAATGACATCAAGCTTACTCTAGACGTCCAAATGTCAGTTCTAAAACTGATTGCTTTGCAATTGGGCTAGTGCACAATGGGTGTGTTGTGACACGAGATTAAACAATTCTGGTAATGCGACATGCAGGAAGTATTGCCTATTTGGTATACTGTATCTTGGCATCAGGTAATGCATCTCATTTCTAATTTTTGGTCTTTTCATTGCTGAAAGATAGCAGAGGCTGCTGGCTTGTGGCTGGCTCTGCGCTCATAGGCGCTTTTTGTTTGCTAGTTTAGTCGCTTTGCGTTTGTGTGCACGACGTGAACTATAGTGAGGCGCATGGGTTTAAATTTGATCAGTACAGAATCGTATATATGAGACTGATCGTCCAGTCACCGGTCATGGCCGATCAGCTGAAAACCTGTCTATTCTAGTCACCAGACGATCAGTTGGTGCATCACTAGTGTCTATGTTGTAGACATGCAAAATCTGGCTTCAGAACTGGAAGACAGTATTTATTAACACTGGGTTTATTGGATGTAAGAGTCTAGAGCTTAGCTGGCCAACTATATGCTATTCGCTTAACTCACTGCACTCTCAGCTGCCTTTAGATTCCACAGCCTAACTTTATGTAGCGTTTTGTGGCCAATTCATTTTTTCATAGGTCACAGTAGTCTATGCAGTATACAGTATATTGCATCATTCTGACTGAGTGGGTCACCACACCACTACGGCTTTGATTGATGAACATAAACAACAAACGTGTGAAGGAGACCATATCATAAAACGTCTTAGAAAAGTTTTTATTTTATTTCATGGTACATCATCGTATGTAAAAAACAGAGATTGGAAATGTAATATTAGTTTGGAAAATCATTTATTTAAACAAACAAAAAAACATAATGTAAAAAGAAGTACTGAAATACATTGCTCAAAAAAATTAAGGGAACACTTAAATCACATATCGTGTCTTGATGAAGGAAATGTATTAAAGATTAAAATCTTTACTGTACATTGTGTAATTTGTTGAGAACAAAATGACGTAACAACGGTCGATGGAAACCAAAATCACCAACTGACTGAGAACTGGATTTAAACTCAATTGAAATCACTGTTTCAACTTGCATGAATTTAATCCCGACAACCCATAATGTGACTCAGTACTGTGTATGGCCCCCACGTGCCTGTATGCACTCCCGACAGCGTCTGAGCATGCTGCTGATGAGATGGCGGATGGTGTCCAGGGAGATCTCCTTCCAGACCTGGGTCAGGTCCCACTAGAGGTCCCTCATGCCACCCTCATGGAGTCTGTTTCTGACAGTTTATTCAGAAACATGCACACCAGTAGCCCGCTGCAGGTACCGCCTCATGCTACCAGTAGTGACAAGGACGCTAACAAAACACCAAACTAGAGAGGAATCAGTCAGGAAGGATAAGGAGAAAGCAATTGTCTGTGGCCACCACCTGTAAAACCTTTCCCTTTTTGTGGGTTGTCTTGTGTGTACCTGTCCTGTGCACCTGTTGTCACTTTCATCTGCACCAAAACAGGTGAAATTGATTCACAATTTGCTTCCAAACTGGGAAGATTGATATCTGTGAAGTTTTATTCACTTGGTGTCATACTTTGATGATTACATGTTCCCTTAATTGTTTTGAGCAGTGTAATAAAATAATTTTTGTTGATCTAATATTCAACTAACTGTGCCTATTTAAAGAGGATTTGGAGGCCCCGGTGCACGACTGGGCAAGAGGACAAATATATGAGCGTTTAGTTTCAGAAACAGACAGCTCACAGTTCCACAACTGGCATCTTCATTAAATAATACCTGCAAAACACCATTCTCAATGTTAACAGTGAAGAGGTAACTCTGGCATGCAGGCCTTTTTTCCCAGTATTCAGGCCTTCACCCCCCCCCTCCCAGTATTCCTCTTTTGAGTTTCCAGTTTTCACCCATTGTAATTTTATCTTTTTATTGTTGACGTATTCAGTTCATTTATTTGTCCTCAGTTGTGCACCGGGCCCTCCCACTCTTCTTTCTATTCTGGTTAGAGAAAGATTGCACTGTTCTGTGAAGGGAGTAGTACACAATGTTGTACGAGATCTTCAGTTTCTTTGCAATTTCTTGCATGGAATAGCCTTAATTTCTCAGAAACTAAGAATGTATTTGTATATTTCTCTGGATATACAAATAAATATATTGTCAATAATATCGTATCAACAAAATATCTTGAATATATCAGGATGTAAGTTTTGGGCCATATCACCCAGCCCTATTACAAAGCAAATTTTCATTCTGTGGATAGTTTGGTTGAAAACGATTATCTTCCTTTGTCTGCCTGCTTTCACCATTACCAAACTTACACTGTCCAAAAGAAAATGCATGATGAGATCCCTTGGGGCCTAGTCAATGCATGCAAATCAACAGCATAAATATTTGAGTTGTTTTGATTTAAGACCCAGAGATTAGAAGCAGGAAAATGTGTTTGTGCGAACCTATCGGCCCAAGAGCTCGGAGTGGAGGAGTAGAAAAGGCTGTTCCATGTGCTTGTGCCCAGGCTTTGTTTACACAGGAAGGAACACCATGGTAATTTACAGGGAAGTGAATTTCCTCTATTAAATGTTTCAGACATTCTTAATGACTCGATCCCTGGTGATCATCTGAGTAATGTATCTCAGTTGGAAGCTGGTATTCTTTTCCCTTAGTTTGGTCTTATCTCTCTCTTTTAATGTTCCTCCCTCGCTCTCTTTTTCTCTTGCTTTTAATACCAGTGTAATTTACAACTCCAGGCTTTCTTTGTTGTTTAAGGGTGTGTCCTTGTTCCATCATTCTTTTGGCTCCAGACGGTTCCATCCCATCCAGAGACTGAATAAAAACAGATTTTATTTTTGTATTCAGTCCATTATGTGAATTTCCCCTAAAATTCTAAATTTTATTGGCACATTCCTGCCAAATGAATTCAGATATGACCTATTCTGTGTTATGTCATGCACCACTTTATCTTACCAATCCGAGCTTTGAATTTGATATGTACTGAAATAGACCTGAGACTCTGTGAGACCTATCTTTCTCTGAAATAGATTGTCCAATTTACTAGCTGGATATTGCATGAATATAACACTCTGTATGAGATGACTTTTGTTCCTTAAACCTTACATTGTAGGTTAAATCCCTAGTCACCCATGGTCTCATGTAAGACCACACAGAGAATGAGGGCCAGGCTAAGAATGGGTTTCATGTCAACATAAACTTAACACACCATTATTGGGCATATTTTTATAGCTAAGGAAGTTCTTGCTCAAACCAATCATGAATTTTGAATCAGGGTCATAAATATTTCACCCAGTATCAACGTAGACACACAAGAAGCAGGAAAGGAAAACATGTATGACACTTATCTTCTGTGTGTGTGACCAAGTGCGTGTTGGACAAGTCAAAGGAAGGCTAACATTAGTTGTTGCTGTGTTTGTTTATTGATTGCAGTAAAATATAAGGAAACCATGCTGCTTTTCAAATTTGGCTTCAAAATCGATTTCTATTTTGAGATGGCCTTGTTTACATTTAATAATTTTAGAGTAAAAGTTCTGTTATTTGTGTATGTATATTTTGCTAAGAATAGTGTTAAGTCTCCATCAATCACTTAAAAAAATTATAATTGGAGGGTAGTAGATCAGCAATGAGCGAGCAGACATTATCTATCTGTAAACCATTTATATGAACATCATTTCAACTTCACCCCTACACCCTCACACAGACATACACCTACAATCAAACCAAAAATAATGGACAGGGCTGACCACAGCAACGTGATCCACAGTAGACACCGAGACACACAACCCAGGACAAATATTAGGCTGCCAATATGTGGTGTGCCAGACTGAAGGCAGAACATAAGTCTTCAAAAATAAACCTGTACCTCAGCCATACAGGCCTGCAGAACACTGTTCCTCCTCATTGATATGTTTCATATATTCATTTTGCTCTTAATTCATCACAATGTACTTGCGTGTGCGCGTACCTGCGTATGTATATATATATATATAATGTTGCCAGATGCACATCTGTGTCTGTGCCTGTCCAGTTGTGGGACTGTAGGAGCAGGTGCCATCTGCACATTAAACATTTTGCACAAGCTAATAGCGAACACAATGTTTCCCTGCCTTAGGAATAAAGGACGGAAGCATTTTAACATTTGGTTTTAATGGCGTTTCAACATTTGATTCAAGTTTCTCCCATGCTTGACCTCCAGTGACCACCTCAGATCACAACACGATGGGATACACCACACATACACAATACCATTCCAAAGTTTGGGGTCACTTAGAAAGGTCCTTCTTTTCAGTTAAATCATACATGAAATGAGTTTGAATAGGAAATATAGCAAGATGAATAGGAAATACAATCATTGAGGTTAGAAATAAGGATTTTTATTTAAATGATTTTATTTAAATAAAATTCTTGATCAAATTTGCTTTCATTAAAGTATCCACCATTTGCATCAATTACAGCCTTGCAGACCTTGGGAATTCTATATAGAGCCGAATTGAGCTCAAATGTATTAACTGTAAAAAAATACATTTCATAGTATGAAAAAACGAAATTGAATCGTATGAAAAAAAATTATTCAAGCATGGAAAAAGTGTATGCTAAAATCATTAAATGGATTTTCGTGTCCGATCTTAAAATGTCTTTGTTCAACACGTTTTTTCCACGTTCGCTTCTTCTTATGATTACATTTTCTTCCCACCTTTGTTCGAATCATGTTTTCTCAAAATCCAGTTTTGAGCCTCTATTGACGTGGAGGCGGGGCTTGATCTGGGCATTGAATTCTCGCACCCGATTAGCCATGAATCACACCATTATAAGGTGAAAATCATAGCCTTTCCATGCACTGCTTTCACAATGCATCCTGTGGAGAGAAGTTTAAGAATTGTATAAACTAAGCTATTTTAATGTGTGTGTGTGATATATAAATAGAAAGATGGATAAAGATATATTTAACTCAAAATAACCTGACATTTTGCCATGGTGTGACTCATCTGTACAACACAGTTTTATCACTTTTCCAGTGGCAACAACAAACATAACTCCCAACCTTGGATACCAACACAGGGGCCAATGTTTCCGTATGTGTGTAAGAGTAGAAATGGGTATTTCCATAAAGACAGTAGTAGGGTAAGCCAGAGAGGCAGCATTGGTGGACTATGGCCCTGAAAGAGGGAGGAACAAAGACCTCAAGCCAGCGGAGGCTCACAGGCCCAGCCCCCACCCCTGCTTGATCTAGCTGATTGTCCCTCGGACTCCCCAGACACCTCCTGACAAATGCCACTGCCAATCACACATTCAGCCGGCTGCTCATTCACATCATGGCAGCAGCTGCTCTCGTAAAAAAAAAAAAGGAAATATGTTTCTGATGTCACCCCCCGATGCCAAAAAAAAGCATTGACAGATGAGGTTTAATTATTAGGTTCTTGTTCAGATGGTTGCACCCGAGGAAGATGCACACACCAAGGGATAGAGGTGGCAATTTAAGGACTGGGGAGAAGGGCGTAGAAATGTACCACCTATTAAATGAAAGTAAACCGGTACTCAGCACAACGGTAAGGGAATTACAAGGAAAAATAAATGATTAATGATAAAATTATTAATGATAAAATGCCTACATAGAAATACTGTGGAAAGTGTAAATATTTTTCCTTAATAACAAACTTTTGCAGAGAGACTGACCTGAGGTTTTATTGTAGCACAGCTTTTCACTCTAATGTGTCAAAAACAACATCCATTAAAATATGCCCTATGCAACTTAACACCATTGAGATGTATATCGGTTCTATAACTCCATTAAAGTCTGACATTGTCATCACTAACTACAAACACAATGACTGGTTTGAAGCAGTGTCACCACCAACCAATAACCTCCAACTGTCGATGCTGGAACAATGAAAACAGACTTTAATTTCAAATGGGGTTGAAGTTGATAGGCCCTTTCCATAAAGTAAACAGCTAAACCAATCAAAATGTCATCTGGGCTATTGTTGATGGCTATCTAGCGAACATGAACCGATAATCGTGCTAGCTAGCACTAGCTGGAACAAAAATATGCACGTTGCATAAGGTTTAGTCAAACAAGCACAATATGTTTTTCTTAACATTTTGCAGATAACACCAGGTTATAACACATTTTCCAGCTAGAAATGGAAGTGGGAAAACCTGCAAATTCGGCAGTGTGTCAAATACTTGTTCTCCCCACTGTATATGTAATGTGTAGTGTTAATTAATTATATATAGTGTTATATGTTTTTTTATTTTTTATTTGGCCACCAGTGCAGCTTCTCTGGCCTACGCTACTGCTGTCTTTATGGAAATCCTAATTTCTTCTGTTACAGACCTATGGACAGTTTGGCTCTGTGTTGCAACCAACACGGATGGTATATGATGTTTAGAATTGTGGTGGTTTTGGTTGTTGTAGCCATTGGAAAAGTGCTAAAAGTGCATCTTCAGATGAGATTCGCCATGGCAACATTTCAATTGTTATTGCATCATTAATTATTTTGAGTTAGACCTATCTTTAAACCACAGTTGGGGCATTGTCAGTGATCTCCTTCTCTTATCTCTGGCATTTCACCTCAGGCATTTCAACCCTATTTTGAATTATTTCCAGTAATGATGAGATGCAGATATTCTCAGATTTCAAGTAGACTCCTCAGGACTATTTATTTTTGTATTTTATGATTTTGTCTGGAACATAAAAGCAGAAAGCAAACGTGCATTGCCATTTGCACGTTTTTATATAAGAGGCATATCTGTTTCGCCCTTCAATAAGCAGGTTTTTAGTAGCGTTCTCATTTACAAACAGAGGGGAGGACTTCTCTCTCTGGTCTCAGGTAAATTCTGGTCTCTCCTGTCCTTGAGGAAAGTTGTGTCTTTCCAGCTACACCATAATGTACACACACAGCCCTCCGCCCATGCCATATAAACTTGAACAGACAGACACTTTTCTTGGCAATTCACAACAAAAACAAATCTGGTTACAAAACCTTTCCTCTGGTCTGCCAGATTGGACAATTGTTTGTATGAAGCTGCTCTGGATGTCTTTGAGAGTAGGCTGTTCCTCAGTCCTCAGTAGCTCGTCCTTTGTTACAGTAAGCCATACCTTACAGAACCCAGATGCAGCATGTCCCGATTAAGTCTTTAATGGCAAAGAGATTTGAAAGGCTGCCTTGAATGGACCCTAATCCTCCTGCATACTTGTTTCTTTACTCCACGTAGTACCCCTTTCTCAAATTGATTATTGTGGTTCTTGAGCTTTTATATATTTCTTAATCCCCTGCTAGTGCTCCTAGTCATTTTAGAACATGGGCCTCATTCTTGTTGTTACGCAAATTAGTTAAGTTAATCAGCTACTATTTTTTAGGCCTCTGAAATATTAATTAATTAGAATCGCGCCATAAAATAACCTGTTTTGCATTGCCACAAAGTTTTTTCCAGCTAGATGTTTTGACAGGATGCTGAAAACATCAGAAAAAAGTTGGAACCATAATTGAATAAACCTAAGATTATTGGGTTATTATTTGTACTGCTACTGTTAACGGTAATAGTGCCACAAAAATTGAACTAATTTGTGAAACTTTCTTTTCACACTCTTAATTTGACCACCTGCAACAAATCCAAATCCACAAATTGGCTGGGCTACTGTCTTGGTGTTTAGCACACCACTAATTTGGTGTCAGCTTACTAACCAATAACTTGGAACATCTCATAACATATCCCTTTTTCTTATCCCTTCCAACACCACGCTCTTGTGTTTCCCTTGGCCCCTGCTCCAATATTGCATGAAGCCACAAGGCCATTGGTAGAGCTGTTGGCAGGAGGACTCATACTTTGCTCCCAGCTGTAGAATGATGGGTTTCTAGCACCGGACAAGGAAGCCAAAGCAGGCCTAGGTGTAAATACCTAATAAAATTCCCAAAACAAACAAAGCCTGAGTGGTGCTTTGCTGGTCAGTGAGTGGGAGCAGAACCCCTCGCACCTGCGATTGGAGTTAATTTTGTGGACTGGCTCAAAGATTTTTTATGTCAAATCGCCTGGAATCATAGCTCTTTGTTTAGTGAAATGAATGAAAAGCCTCATTAAACGATTGTAGGTATGAACTAGGCTACAGGATAATGTTGTGCTCTTTTACTTAAAAAATAATCTGGCCTCTAAAGTGGGATTCCAATTGCAGAATTGTATTATTACTTTTACCATAAAAATACAAAACAAACCCACTTTTTTTATTTTCAACAATTAAATTTTTTATAGTGTTTCATTTATATCTGGTGGGGCAGGTTAGTCTATTGGTTAGAGTATACACCGATCAGCCATAACATTTTTGACCACTGACAGGTGAGGTAAATAACACTGATAATGGCACCTGTCAGTGGGTGGGATATATTAGGCATCAAGTGAACTTTCTGTCCTCAAACTTGATGTGTTAGAAGCAGGAAAAATGGGCAAGCATAAGGATCTGAGCGACTTTGACATGGCCAAATTGTGATAGCTAGATGACTGGGTCAGAGCATCTCCAAAACTACAGCCCTTCTGGGGTGTTCCTGGTCTGCAATGGTCAGGACCTATCAGAAGTGGTCCAAGGAAGGAAAAGCAGTGAACCGGCAACACGGTTCATGGGCAGCCAAGGCTAATGATGCACATGGGGAGCGAAGGCTGGCCCTGTGTGGTCCTATCCAACAGACGAGCTACTGTAGCTCAAATCGCTGAAAAGGTGAATGCTGGTACTGACAGAAAGGTGTCAGAACCCACAGTGCATTGCAGTTTGTGGCATATGGGGCTGCATAGCCGCAGACCAGTCAGGGTGCCAATGCTGACCCCTGTCCACTGCCGAAAGCGCCTACAATGGGCAGGTGAGCATCAGAACTGGACCACGGAGCAATGGAAGAAGGTAGCCTGGTCTGATGAATCACATTTCCTTTTACATTACGTGGATGGCCGGGTTTGTGTTCGTCGTTTACCTGGAGAACATGTGGCACCAGGATGCACTATGCCGGTGGAGGCAGTGTGATGCTTTGAGCAATGTTCTCCTGGGAAACCTTGGGTCCTGCCATTCATGTGGATGTTACTTTGACACGTACCACCAACCTAAACATTGTTGCAGACCATGTGCACCTTTTCATGGCAACGGTATTCCCTGATGGCATTGGGCAAATGCTTAGGAATGGTTTGAGGAAGACAACAACGAGTTCAAGGTGTTGACTTGGCCTCCAAATTCCCCAGATCTCAGTCCAATTGAGCATCTGTGGGATGTACTGGACAAATGGGTCCAATCCATGGAGGCCCCACCACGCAACTTACAGGCCTTAAAGGATCTGCTGCTAACATCTTGGTGCCAGATACCACAGCACTCCTTCAGAGGTCTAGTTGAGCCTTGAGGGGTCAGGGCTGTTTTGGTGGCAAAAGGGGGACCTACACAATATTAGGCAGGTGGTCATAATGTTATGGCTGATTGATGTATTTCTTCTGTCCCTGAGCAAGGCAGTTAATCTGTAACTGCTCTCATTTACAACAGAAAAGTGTTCTTAGGCATACTATCCTGGTAAAATATAGTGTAAGATAATAAATCTGACACTGATTGTAAAGAATGTTTTAAAACCTGCTCCAAGACATTCAAGGAACCTTTTTCCCCCCTAGCCATATATTGAATCAAAATGTCTTGCTGAAGCGCTGATATAACCTATTTCCGCCCAAAAGCCAATTGAACAAAACAAAGGCATGTATAAGAACAATACACCACTTATATGTTTAAACTGTTTGCCATTCAAGTTATAGCTGAAATGGTAAGTGGTGTCCCTGTTGTTGCTGTAGTTTGTTGTGTGTGCTTCATAGTTTGCTGAAGAAAGTGAGATGAATGAAAGCCGGGTTCAGCACATTACACGCTCCATTACACACTCCACTCCTGAGCTTTGTCCCGGACCCCTGTCCCCTCACACGACCTTAATGGCTTTGGTTTCACTTTTCCCTTGGCCAGAGGAAAAACCCTGGTGGACTGTTGTTGCCCGTTTTGTTTCCATAGCAGTGGTGAATTAAGTATTCCGTGTGGGTGATGCTCTGAGTGCTACGGAATCTGCTTCCTGTCTGACAGAATGGGATCCTTTTTATAGTTTGCACCAACACCCCGGCAAATCTCTCATAATGTGACCTAGTTGGACACAAGAATGATTTTATATGAAGACTGAATGGTCCCAAAACCCTTAAAACTCTTCAACCTATTGCTTTAAACAATATGTTTCGGCATGGTACTGTTTCGTAGACAACCATGTGGCCCGTAATATTCCAATATATTGATTGGAAAGCCGAGGTTTCACATAGACCATTTACATTAAGGGATTATCCTTGATGGCAAATCATGGCCTTCTTCAGTGGAACACTTTCTTGAAATTTTTACTTAACCTTTAGGGTAAATAATGTAAATAAACACACAAAAAGTCAGTTTAAGGATTTCTAGCCAGTGTCTGTGGTCTTTTGCCCTTCTTAAAGGGATAGTTTGTCCAAAATTCATATTTTCTCATAAGTTCACTTACCAAGAGATATTCCAGAAGGCGCATAGTAATTTTTTCAAACAATCCATCATTCAGCTCTGTCCCAGTCTGTAATTAGCGTTATTATCATTGTCCGAATTCATGAATGGAAATGGTTCGTACTGCTGTCGCAAAGCTGCATTACAAGCGGAAAACTACTCCAAAACACTTCAAATTACATTCAGTAGTTGCCGTAGCATTGATTTCTTTTTTAAATGTACACTGACGAAACAGCCGGCGGAATTGGTTGATTTCAAACTGGTGCTAGCGAACTATTTCTTATAGTCACCATACACAGCTTCTGTTCTTCTGCAGTGATGTAGCTTGTTGAGGTGAGTGTGAACTTTAACCTCAACAAGCATGTGAAGAAGGGACGTGGAAGAGGAGGCTTGAGGTTTCACTCGTTGCCATGTCTGTAAATTCTGTTTACAGTTCCATCTCTCATCCATATCACTGGGATGACATATAGCCTCCAGATCCAACGATCCTTCCGATCCCAATCACAACGAACGCAGCACTCCTACCTGCTCCCAATCACTGAAATACTAACCCTGTTTGTGAAAGCTTTCTAACGTTCTTTGATCCTAGAATGCCTTCCGTGTTTTAGCTTGTCCTAGTCTGTACCTTCACGTGAGCCTTTTTGACATATACACTTATATTTTGGATTTTGCCTGCAGGTTGCTGAGAGTGTTTTACTGGATTCTCTTCCCTGTTGTGAAACCAAAGCTCGATCCCTAATCACCCTCCCCTATTTCCAGGCGAACAAATGTTCTATCCCAAATGTTCAATCCCATATCAACATGTAGCAACTAATTACATGTTCTGTTTCTAAAGCTCATTTTGGGGAATATTTTCAAAACAGTTTTTACCTCTGAAGTCATGAAACCATAATGGATTCAACTCTAAAAACACCATTTAATAACCGGTCCACCCTTCGTCAGGACATATGTTGAAGACTTCAAACCCAAACAAATATATTTCTGTGAAAAAAAATGGTTTTGTAAACGGAAGAATTGCATACATCAAACACAACCAAGCATGTTGCTGAATGAACACGCTTCTATACAATTAGTATGCAATTTATAATGTAGAAATGGCATTTTTGGGACAACCCACCCTTTAGCGTTCTTTTCGGAGCATCGGTGGTGTGAATTTGAATTTGGGGCTTGACTCTTCATTTAGACAATGCTGAACTGTTAAACCAAAGCTGAGTCATTGCCATGTTTTTATCTGTGCTGAATTCCAAATTAAAGAAAAGTTATCTTTCATTTTCATTCAGATGCCTATGATGTGATGGTTTTTAATTTATTATTACCACTTCTGTTAATCTTGTGTTTTTGCTTTGGTAGTCTATATGCAAAACACCCTTTTCCAGCATTTAAATAAATTATAAATAAATTGTACTCTAATTTTATTTTTCAAATTTTATATGCATCTTATTACAAATCTACAATGTGACAGTTAATTAAATGTTTTATCCAAACTTAAAACAAACCTTTCATGTATAAAATATTTCATGATTTGTCTTCCTCAAAATGAAATGGGATCTTATTGAGAGAAAAGGTATCTGATCTAGTTGGTCTCTGAATAACAATTCATTTAATTAAGTTGGATAATAGTGTCTTATTACCAACTAGCAAGGCAGAGACTCAAAATATAAATAGTTATCTGAACACGTATTGTTGTCATTTGTTTTTTGCCCAAATTACTTTTTGTGTGGTCGTCATGTCAAATGACAACTATGTTAAAGTTTCCTTCCATTCCTGCACAATGAATTCACATATCCAAAATGACTTCTGTGTACCTTTATCTTTAGGAGCAGAGTTCAGTTTGTCAAGATAAACTAATTTCAAATCCGATTTAAATATATATACATTTTTGGTCTTGTTGACCCAATCATAAAGCTTTCCTATCAGTATACTGGCAGATTCTGTCTTTTTAGGCACAACACACTTAATTAAGCCTTCCTGTGGGTTTGTTTACCATCACCCTTTAAAGAAGCCCCAGACAGCTGAACACTTAACCTGTGCAACCACCTACATTGACTCTGCTCAAATGGACGCATACTCATGCACACACTCACCCCGCACATATTTGTATCCAAATTTGTGTAAATAATTCATGATAATGCTGCTGATTTTATTATTATAAAAAAATGTCTTCTCTGGTTATTATTATAGTTTTTTATGTTTTGTTGAGAAGGTTGCTGCCTGTTTATTCTATGGAAATGACTATTAAAAATAAGACACCCACGCCCCTTTCTGATGTACTCCTATTTTGGGAAAGATAAAAAGAAAGCATGCAAATGGAACGTGTACACAGATTTGTATATGATTGCAGACTTCAGGGGAGCATTTCTATACTGCAAATCTGTAAGGGAAGGGCTTGCTTTAAGACAGTGTTGTCCAAATAGCCCTTTGATTCACAGTGTCTATTTGGAGGATTCTTTATCTATTCTTGTAACCCAGAAGACAAGGCTTAGCTGCTTTCTTCTATGTATGTGCATTTTGTATTCCTGTGTGTGTATATGTTTGATTTATTGAGGAGGTAGCCTCTTTTTCCTAAAATCCAAAAAGAGTAAAAGGGTGAGAATGAAAAGGATCTGGAGAGGGAGAAAAAGGGCAGTTTAAAGAGTTCTCATCTGGTAGAGCCAGCCAGATGTGTCTGAGGTGGGCGGGTATGCTGGTGCGTCAGTCTGCCCCAGCTCCGCCACACTTTGCTGAGTGCAAACGTCATGTGGCTTTGGGAAGCACAGAGGAACAGCCCTGCTTTCCTTAAACCAAGAAACGACAGAGCTAGATAGAGAACTAGGGGGAGGGAAGACAGAAAGTGAGAGTGCCAGAGACCGCAAAGAGGAGAGGGTCTGAAAAAGACAATCAGAGAGAAACTTCTCTCTGAGAAGCAGCTGCGACATATCTCTCTGAGTAGTAGAGGAAAACTCACACTGCATGCCTTTTATTGTTCTTTTTCTTGACTGATTCAAAAAGCAGTGTGGCTGGCTATGCCATGCTGGCCCAGAGGAACGGGGGGGTCTCGGCCGGGGGCTCTGGGAGTGCGGTGCCCCTTAAGGATTGCCCTGACCTGGTGGATCTGGTGGATGTAGAGGTGGGCTGCTCCCCCTCGGCAGGGAATTGTCCCTGGGCTCGCCTGGCTGGGTTTGAAGGCTGCATGTCGGAGCCCTACTGTCTGTGGTTCCAACTGCTAGCCCGAGCTTACTGGGGAGAAGTGGAATTAGGGCTCAGAGGGAAGACTGACAGGAGAGTGTCCTGGGGCCGACTCCGAGAAGCATCCAGAAGGAACTGTGTCCTGTCAAGGGTAAGGTGTCACATTTTCGGAGGGCTTCGAAAGTCTTGTGTAAGAAAATAGTTGTAGGCTTTCTGTACTAGAGAACTGTTGTCATTATTTGTAAGTTGACCTGTGAAGAAATATGTGACCGGGGATGGGGCACTTTGTTGTTTAGCCTCTGGAATGTCTTATGCGTCTGTCTTTGCTCACTTTCACTAGCCAAAATAATTTGAACTGCAATCTGTGTTATTTTTTCAGTTTAAAGTTACACGAATTGCAGCTGCTTAAAAGGACAGTGAAGCATCCTTTCTGTATTTTGAATTGTTATCAGTGTGGATTGGCTTTATTTTTTGATCTGAACAGTATAATGGTGAAGTTCTTTAAAACATATATTGTTTCATGTATAAATATATATAATTAATGCTTTTAGATGTTCATAATTCATATACATGTGCCCAGTTGGAATAAATCAGTCATTGTTTAGCTTTCGGCAAAGAGAGGGCGGACCACGGCATATTTTCCTATGAGGTGAATGGGAGTGAGTAATGTCATGTGTAATGGCACTGGCCCTTGGTCAAAGAGCGAGGGAGCACTGAAGCTGTCCGCACTCAAATGACAAGGTATTTGCCTAGGAGGGCGCTGCGGAGAAAGATGGAGTCTCAGGTCGTTTTCTCATCTATTAGTCTGTTTGCTTGCCATGAATCAAAGCGAAGTTGGTACTTTTGTTTCCATGCTTATTTTAGATATCACACTTCTCAAATTCCGTAAACAAAAACCATGCGGTCAGAAATGTTGTTCATTAGAAGAAAAATATATTAAAACAAGAAACCAGGCAAGCCTAGTTCAGCCGGCCCCCAATAAAAATATTTGATTATCGTTGCCCTCCCGAGATTCGAACCCGGGTCGCCCACGTGAAAGGCTGTGTCTTTAATCACTACACCACAGAGCTATACATTTGCTGACATTATATAATTTTGTCATGCATTAACGTCACACAAAGTTTTAATATTTCCTTAGACACCCTTTAAGCATTGTGTTAAACTGAGTAACACAATGCTTAATGGTTTCTTATTGAGATTACCTCCACCACAAATAGCATCTATGAACTGTATGACTTTTGCCACTGGCCATTTTAAACAGCTTATAAGCCAGTAATATGTCTCTAGACACCATTAAGAAAATACACCAGTATAAATCAATATTCTGATTATATGATATTTACATACTATATATCTGTAAAATACAATTATATTATATATTTTTTTTTATTCAGCTTGGGCCAGTAAATATACTGTCTGGCTCAGTAGATTTCAGACCAACTGGCCCAATAGTGCCAGTGAGAAAAAGTTACCGTTGGACCCTGTACAGTAAGACATTACTGAGTGTTTGGTCATGTGACTAAGTGTGGTGCAAGATTCAAAAACTGCATATTGTGGCAGCAACTCCCCACCACACAACTCCACAGCCGGATCTCTATGAATCTGAAATGTCTAAGGCAAAGCAGACATCCCCGGGCCAGTAAAAAAAATAAAAATAATTGATGGTGCAACTGAGGCCAGCAAGACCACAGAAAGCGTCTAGCTTCTGCTCCTCCTTATTTAATTTGATGGGCTTGAAATGCAAAGAGAAATAAATGTAATTTTATTTAATTAATATTTTCAAGGCTATTTATTTAATGTTATTATTGTAGCTAGGGCTGTCACGACATTTAAGTTGACGATTAATTGCCGTGCAAATAATTCCGATTAATAATTTTGTTTATATTATAAATATTATGCCATTATTATAGTGTAGCCTAATAATATTGTATAAATACACGTGGTCAGTCAGGAGATGGTTCTTCAGTATTGTAGTGTTTGTGCTTTTGAGCGCCACCTTTCTGGAGCAAAGCCGGCAATTCAATTACTCCAAATTATTGGGCTCAACTCTTTCATTTGGCTTGAAACCAAAATAAACTCAGAGCGGTGCAGATGTGTATGGTTTTGGAACTTTGGACCCCTAAATCAATGTTGTTTACAATTGTTCTTCATAGACGGTAACCGAAAAGCAATGACGTTTCCCTGCGCATTGTGACGTTGCACCTCTCGCTCTGCTGTAAATATTATAGCCTAGACATTTTAAATAGCTTAGTTAATTGAAATAGCCTTCCTTACATAGAAAAACGTATTTCAACATTTAATATGCAATGGGACAACATATATCTATATCCATACATTTTAATGTGCATTATCTAATTAGGAAACATGGTTGAAAATGACAAAATTAGACTTAAAATATTTGTCAAAATATTTTACAAAATATATATTTGTCAAAATATTTTACACTCTTCTTTGGTCAGAGTTGATGCGAATAAGCGACTGAAACGCATTTGTCTATTAAATAATAATGTTGCAAAATTAGGCTCGACTATGGTGCATTGCAAAACAATTCTAAACTAGGTTTAAACATACTGAATTTAAGAAGCAAATCAGTTTCTGGAAATCATCTTTGGCAATATCATTCCGCAGAGTTGTAAAACACTCTTCTGCACCCATGGGCTAGACATCCTTTGGAAACAGATAATTCACATGGTATTTGTTGAGACATTTCTAACATTGGCCTCAAAATTTTCGGTATCAAAATATTGTGCACGATTGTTAGCTATTAAAATAATTGCGATCTGGCTCAAATAATTGTGACAGCCCTAGTTGTAGACTATATGCTCAGTTTGCAAAAATTGTGAAGAGTTCATTCTGCTGACTTATTTTAAAAAAATATGTTGGATCATAGCATTTGAATAGTTCAAAAGAGGGTAGGTTAGGGCTGTTAGAGGGTAGTTATTGCAGATTGTGCAAACGTATGCAAACTTATTTTATGCATGATTTTTGAGCTGTATTTTCTCCAGTATGAAGTTGAATTTCAGGCTCCATCCTTGAGCCTGCAACTATTAATAACCATGATGTACAGTGTGTACAGTATGTGGAGCAGTATCTCTGCGCCTTTTTCTACCTTAAAACCGATGTCTTTGCTGGATGAAAAATAATCACTAAGAGTCACTAAGGAGGTACAAATTATCTTTTGAAAAAGAAATCTTACATCGGTCCACTTTCCAGATGGGATATATAGCACAGTCTGTGGCTCCCACTTCTGCTCGTCATTGCCTACAATTAAGGAATTAGTACAGGTATTAAGTCTGTATTAAGCACAAAACTGATAATACAGACTTTTTGTTGGACCACGCAAGAAAAACCAATGGCTTATGGATATTGCATGCCTGTCTCACATGTCTCCTTCACATTTTTTGGAAGCCAAACATAGTGGAATTCAGTGATTTGGATATTGCACGTCATTATCACGATTTCATAATTCTATCAATCGTGAAGTCCTGGGGTATCATAATTGGATTAATAGTATACCCCAATATATAGTTACTGTTAACACACCTTTAAGAATTGTAAATTGGTGTAGCTTATACATGAGAAACAAATAACTTTTTTATTAGTCTAAGTTCTTGTGGTGGGAATTCTTGATTTCTTTTATCATCATTACCTTTGCTTCTTTCCCAGCAGCAGTCCTACAGACCCTTTTCCCTGTTCTACTGCCTTTTTTCTGCTTTTGTATAATTCAACATATTAAATATAGCTAGAGCTGTGTGTGAATGTGGAACACCCACATTGAAGAGATCAGGAGTTCTGTTGTTTTTTTAACTCAGCATATACAATTATTTGACGAACAAAACATTACATGACAGTTGAGCACATACCACTCAATGGAAATTATTTTACCCCAAACATTCTTGTGCTTGGTCAATGCTTTTGTCTCATACCCTATTTTGCTTAAAAGCTTTATGCCTGCCACCTTACCTGAAAAATACAATATTATGAGTGGATTTTCATTTTAAAAGATATAGACAGATCTGCTTTTACTTGTTTTCCTTTTAGAATGGAGGAATATAAAGTTCATAAAAATGACATGGTCTTTAATTCAGTCACTTCATGAAGTGCTTGTTTGAAATGACCATCTCCAGCTGCATTGGTGTAATGGTGAAAGCATTTTTGAAGTTCTTGCTCCTCTCCACAACCCTCCCTGTATCGCCTTCTGTCACTGTTTTTGTCTTTCATTTCTGTGTTTGTGTCTCTCCACCAATGAGTCCACTAGCATTACGACAGAGCATTTCTAAGTAGAGCTTCAGGGCTGATCTCACCAGGTCTACAACTATGTACAGGTCCAGCCCACTCTCTTGAGGCTCCTACATCTGGAGCCTTAAGAGAAATTCTTACTGGCTGGTAGGTGATCAAATACTTATGTCATGCAATAAAATGCAAATTAATTACTTAAAAATCATACAATGTAATTTTCTGGATTTTTGTTTTAGATTCCGTCACTCACAGCTGAAGTGTACCTATGATAAAAATGACAGACTTCTACACTTTGTAAGTGGCAAACCTGCAAAATCGGCATTGTATCAAATACTTGTTCTCCCCACTGTATCTGCCAAAACAGGCTTAGATTGAATGATATGGCCAAGATATCATATCAAAATATTTTCTAAGTTGTCAACTGTATTTGCTACGTGCTTTGTAGACTAACAATGAAATGCTTTCTTGCAGAACCTTTAACTTTTGAACTCTCCACTGTTGTAAGAGAGAAATGGGGAAATAGAAAGCTACTGATAGTGCCTGGATTAGTGCAAAGTTGTCTCAGTGCCTCCTGAGAAACAGTTAAATCTAGCCTAAGTTGATGCGACTACACCTACCCTCCTTAAAACTTTTCAGTCACTTACCCATTGCTGCAGAGACTGTGGAAGACACATCCTTTCTCACCAGAATAAAATGCACATATATAGTGCAACTATTTAAAACCCTTAATTTTCTCCACATATTGTTTGTTATAGATATCATTTCTGTCTGATTGACAGGCAGGATCTGAAATGAATACCCGTCAAGCGCCAAATACGGGTATATTTTGTTTGGCTAGACGCCACACTGGCGGGTTAATCTTTGTACCCAATGTTTCCCTCTTATTGTAATTTTTCGCCAAGTTTAGCGCGTTTTCCAGCTTGCAAAGATTAGCATCAGAGCAGAGCTATAGTATTTAGCTAGCCAGTGAGGACAGAGAAAGGTAACTGGCTGTGTCTGTGCATGCGCCGTTTGTGTTGAACTGTCAGCAAGTGGCTGTCACTTATATGATATAAAGAAGGTTAGCCATCGTCTGAGTGACAAACAAAGGTGGGAAGCAAGCTAGCTAACTAGCTAGCTGTCACAACTCGATAGCTACAATGGGTTAACGTCGTACAGGCAACATTTGAGATTCAGCAGTAACAATAAGACCTCTAGTTTTTATAAAACCTTCAAAATAAAAGGTCTGCAGTGAAACATTATATACATTTGGCAGCAACAATAAGATTTCCGATTTTTGTATTTTGCCGTCAAAATAAAGGTTTGCAATCTGTAGTGTGTATTGTGTAAATTTTCTAAGGAAAAACTTTGTGGGGTAAAATATAAATAGAACTACTATTGAAATTACTATTAAATAACACATTATATTAGGTAAATCATTTTATAAGGTGGAGCACATTGAGCAACAGTTAGAGCTTAAGTTAGAACCTTTTTGTTATTGTTGTTAATTAGCTTTTGCTCATTAGCTTTGGAGAGTGGTTGGGTTTTAAAGGTGCCCTATGCAGCATTTTCCATTCAAAATATCCTATAATAACCCATTTCATATCATTCGTTAACCTTAAAAACCAGTCTCCTGCAGAGTGTTAGGACTGACACGACCCCCACTGCCATGGTTGCAAGTAAAACATAGACGGCCGGGATGTTTGTAGGGTGTGTACTTCCTTGAAGGTGTGTGAAGGCCAATAACAAGCTTTGTTTGAGTTCATGTAGGTCTACACCAAACACTCAAGAAATGAAAATACTTGAAAGCAACGCAAGCACTGACAAAGCACAGAGTTAAACAAGGGTGGATTTGACATTTATTAGTTGGCGAGAGCTGAAGTTTTTATGAACAGTTATGCAGATTTTGCTACTTTTCTACTTGACAAATTAGGTTTCATTAGATTCCTCATTTAGCTAGTTGACTAGATAGTCAGGCAAAGCTAAGTAAAAATCACCAGATTGATGATAATAGAGAAACAATTATTAGACATAGAAAATGTGATGTTCTTGTTTATTTTATTTGTATGTGCGCAGATATGTTTGAGGAAAAACATCTCCAGTCTTTGGTCCTTGATTCCATTTGCTGCTGGAAAATAGTGTTACAACCTAGCTTTCTCTGCAGAAGATAAAGATAAACTAGCATGCATTGTGGGTTGTCTGACCAAACCTAATACATAAGCGACTATTGCGCTGAAGATTTTTTTTTAATTGCCTTTTAGCTAGATTTAGCCTTGTGCAAACTGGTCAAAATGCAGATATTACTGTTCCAGCTAGCACTAGCTAGCACGATGATGGTTTCATGTTCGCAAGCTAGGCATCAACAAGCCTCTTAAATATGGCAATGCATCTAATGCAGTAGATAGCCCAGATTATATTTAGATTGGTTTAGCTGTATACTTTGTTTATTCTGTGTTCCATAGTTAAGGAAAGGACCCATCAACTTTGGCCCCATCTAACACAAAAGTCTGTGTTCATTGCTCCAGCATTGACAGTTGCAGGTTACACTGCTTACACTGCAGACCTGTCAGTATGTTCTTAGTAATGATAGTGTCAGATCCTAATGGGGTTATTGAACTTATATAGAACATATTTACGATAGGTGGCGTAAACTTGCATAGGGCACCTTTAAATCAGGGACCGATTTATTAACTGTTTTAGAGAATGGTTAATTGAGGGTGAGTATTTAGGTTAGTATATAGGAATGATGTAAAGAAAGTATTGTCAAATAATGTTAATTTGACAAGGAAGAGAGACTGGTGTAAAGGTATGACGTTTTTGCAATACTTTAAAAACGTGTTTGTAGCCTAACATAGAAAAAGAACGTTTTGCGAGAAGTGGAGGTTTGGGGATAAAGGAGTTTCAAGAGCCTGGCTACTGTACGATGCTGAAGCTGTGGTTACGGGTTGTTCTGTGTGTGGCCAGTATGCTAAAGATAAATGCAGAACCTACTCATTTTCCCCAGTCTGAAGTACTGTGAATTCTGGATCTGCTTTTCTTTAAGGATCTGTCTGTATCTTGTTCTGTTCATCCTTTCCTTAATCCTGTACAGTCTCCCAGTCTCTGCCATTGAAAAGCATCCCCACCACCATGGTTCATCATGGGGATGATATTAACCAGGTTATGTGTGATGCATTGTTTTTCTCTAGCAACAGCGCTTGGCATTTATTCTGAATAACAGTGTGATTCAGATAATATTTTTCCTTATGCTGTCAGAGTCCTTCAGATGGCAGGGTATACGCCCTTGCACTTTCCATCTGGTTTCCATCTAGCCATTCAAACATGAAGACCTTTTTCAGTGCTGCAGAGATTGTTGTCCTTTTGGCAGGTTCTTGGGCAGAGAAACAGCAATTCTCTGTTAATGGCCATTCGGCTCCTGTTCACTTTCCTGAAACAAGGCCCTTCTTACATATTTTGGCAGGTTGGTCAGTTCTCAAAATATTTCCATTTCCTCTAGAATTATTGATCCCACTTGCTAAAGTTGAGCAAAAAAGGATATGAAAAATTGGGATCGGTTTTTATCAGCTGGATCTCATTCTCAAAATTCTATGGTTTTTGAACATGTTTATTGTGCTTCATACGGTAGAAAATGGCTGTAAAAAAACTAACGAGGTGCCCTACTGAAAATACCCATCTCCACTATTAGAGTTAAGTTTTTATTATCCAAAACTGCCTGAAAGATGACAGTGTATTTTGCCCCCATGCAAATTCAGGAGGATGGTTTAAGATTTATTCAAATTTTATATTGATCACAGTTGGAGAATTGCAGAAGGTAGAATCGTGGGATCACAGTCTCCCCCCAAACAAATTAGAAGGCAACACCATGCAAACAAGGTATTTAGACTTCTTGCCAGAAGAATGTGTCTCTATAGAAGGAACCTACTACAATCAAAACAAACTCTCACATGTGGGGGATCATGTATGCGTGCGTCCCCACAAATTTAATTCATCTGTAATCATTTAAAAATAAAATTAAGTAGTCATTTGTCAATTCAGTCAATCAATGACATGTACTCTATAAGGCCCTTTTTACCTCAGCAGTTGTCGCAAAGTAATACAGACATTAGAAAACCCCAACAAAAACAGTTAATGCACAGGTGGCTAGGAATAATTCCCCAGTAGGTGTGGAACCTTGGAAAAAACCTAGAGAGAAGTCAGACTTTGAGGGGTGCTAGCAATCTCATACATTTTGCCACTGTTTTATGAGATTGAAATACTATCTGCTTTGATGGCACAAATGTAGATGGCACGGATATCCTACCAATACCATTTTCTAACGACTGATAGCACTCTCTGATATTGCTTCATATGTTTATTGCAATCCATCTTGTCATGATTCCAGTACAGCATCCAGAAAACTATTGATGGGACGGTCTCATGTTGTTGATGTAGTCTTTCAATAACAGTGACATCATTACATACAGTGCCCAACAAGAGCGAGAAAAGGCAAGTCAAATAAATAGAAAATATCAAAAGATTGTAACACAACAAATAGTAATCACTATTACCAATCACAATGGCTTGGCTACTAGGATCTGCAGAGTCAATTTGCAGGAGAACAAATTTGCTATGTATGTGGGAAAGGTGACTAGGCAACATATTCGATAATCAGCAATGTATGTGATGAGTGTAAAAGTGTTTGTAGGGAGGTAGGTAGAGTCCACTGTGTGTGCAAAAAGGGGCCCAGGCGGATAGTTCAGCTTACCTTTCATGTTGACAAGACTTTGGCTTCGGAATAGAATATCTACAGGGTCCTGACGTTTGTAGGTGTTATGCATTAGTACTGCTTGCTCTGCCTGCCGTGCAGTATTATAAAGCGGTGGTTTTCAACCAGTGTGCCATGGCACTGTCAGTGGTATTGCAGAACCTTTCCCAAATGTTGATACAATTTTGGCAACACTCACATGAATGTGAACTGTGGAATGTACTGGGAAATTTTAAATTCAGAGCACTAGTGCTATTCAGATAGTACATTTGAATGGCACCACTACCGTTCCAAAGTTTTATGCTCATTCTGTTTTTGAAAAAGCACATTCTGAGAAAGATACCTTGCAGGTCCTCAACTGGCAGCTTCATTAAATAAAACCGGCAAAACACCAGTCTCATCATCAACAGTGAAGAGGCGACTCCGAAAAGCTGTATGTCATACTGGCCAATAGAAAGAAAAGATTAAGATGGGTAAAAGAACACTGACACTTTACAGAGAAAGATTGGTATCCCAGAGTCGCCTCTTCACTATTGAGTGACCGTTTAGTCTGGTGTTCTGTGAGTACTATTTAATGAAGCTGCCAGTTGACCTGTGAGGCATCTGTTTCTCAAACTACACACTCTTGCTCAGCTGTGCACCGGGCCCTCCCACTCCTCTTTCTGTTCTGGTGATAGACAGTTTGCACTGTTCTGTGAAGGGAGTAGTACACAACGTTGTATGAGATCTTCATTTTTTTGGAAATTTCTCGCATGGAATAGCAAATAATAGTCTTTAATTGACCCCACAATTGCTGATGCTTTAGATATTCAACTTGTCCTAAGAAGGCCAGTTAATCAGCACAACAGTTTTCAGTTGTGCTAACATACTTGCAAAAGGGTTTTCTAATGATTACACAGCCTTTTAAAATGATATACTTGGATTAGCAAACAAAACGTGTCATTGGAAAAGACTGATGGTTGCTGATAATGGGCTTCTGTATGTCTATGTAGATGTTCTATTAACAATCAGCTGTTTCCAGCTACACTAGTCATTTAACACATTAACAATGTCTACACTGTATATCGGATTAATTTAATGTTATTTTAATGGACAAAGAAATGCATGTCACAAGCAGTCTTTTGTAGTATTTTGACTTTGCTCTTTGAGCATTAAAAACAGGCAAAACGTATTACATTTTCACATACCACAGCATCTTCCATTAAAAGAGCATGGCTTTGTTTTTGCACCTTTACATTGATGCACTGGTGATGTCTTGCTCGAATTGTTTGAATTCAAAGAACTATTTTGCATTTCTATTTTCCCTTTTTGGAGGATTTGCTGGACTCTGAAGGGGTACAGGCAAATTAATGATCATAAATATGGAACTATGAAAAAGCATTTAAAAAAATCCCAGTGAACAGGGAGGAAAAGTGGGGACTGAGCATGCATCCCTAAAAGGTTCTTGTGTTGAAAGTCAGCAAAGTGGACGTGTTGTTGCCTTCCTCACCTCCTGGGGGCAGTTTGTCAGGATGTCCTGGAAAACAGGACAGGGGTATACTAGCAATTATGTCAACAGCAAGGTAAAAATCACTAGCTGCCAGGGATACTCTTTTTTGGTAGAAGTTTCTCTAGCATGCACTCTAGTGGATATATACTACTTGACCAACTTGGGTGAAACGCAGTAATGCATGTTTCAAATGTGTTAGATATATTTCAAAATGTTCATTTCTTTTAATTGTGATGATTATAACTGACAACTAATGAAAATCCCAAATTCAGTATCTCAGAAAATTTGAATATTACTTAAGACCAAAATAAAAAATTTTTTGGAAATGTTGGACAACTGAAAAGTATGAACATGAAAAGTATGAGCATGTACAGCACTCAATACTTAGTTGAGGCTCCTTTTGCCTGAATTACTGCAGCAATGCGGCGTGGCATGGAGTCGATCAGTGCAGCACTGTTCAGGTGTTATGAGAGCCCAGGTTGCTCTGATAGTGGCCTTCAGCTCTTCTGCATTGTTGGGTCTGGCGTATCACATCTTCCTCTTCACAATACCCCATAGATTTTCTATAGGGTTAAGATCAGACGAGTTTGCTGGCCAATTAAGAACAGGGATACCATGGTCCTTAAACCAGGTACTGGTATCTTTGGCACTGTGTGCAGGTGCCAAGTCCTGTTGGAAAATGAAATCTGCATCTCCATAAAGTTGGTCAGCAGCAGGAAGCATGAAGTGCTCTAAAACTTCCTGGTATATGGCTGCATTGACCTTGGACCCCAGAAAACACAGTGGACCAACACCAGCAGATGACATGGCACCCCAAACCATCACTGACTGTGGAAACTTTACACTGGACTTCAAGCAACATGGATTCTGTGCCTCTCCTCTCTTCCTCCAGAAATGCAAAATTTACTTTAATCAGAGAACATTCTTGAAGCACTGACTCCAGCTGCAGTCCACTCTTTGTGAATCTCCCCCATATTTTTGAATGGGTTTTGTTTCACAATCCTCTCCAGGGTGCAGTTATCCCTATTGCTTGTACACTTTTTTCTACCACATCTTTTCCTTCCCTTCGCCTCTCTATTAATGTGCTTGGACACAGAGCTCTGTGAACAGCCAGCCTCTTTAGCTATGACCTTTTGTGTCTTGCCCTCCTTGTGCAAGGTGTCAATGGTCGTCTTTTGGACAGCTGTCAAGTCAGCAGTCTTCCCCATGATTGTGTAGCATACAGAACTAGACTGAGAGACCATTAAAAGGCCTTTGCAGGTGTTTTGAGTGAATTAGCTGATTAGAGTGTGGCACCAGGTGTCTTCAATATTGAACCTTTTCACAATATTCTAATTTTCTGAAATACTGAATTTGGGGTTTTCATTAGTTGTCAGTTATAATCATCAAAATTAAAATAAATAAACACTTGAAATATATCAGTCTGTGTGGAATGAATGTATACATTATAGAAATTTCACTTTTTGAATGGAATTACTGATATAAATGAACTTTCTGATGATATTCAAATTTTATGACCAGCACCTTATATGTGAAAATACCTTTCCATTACCATGTTTCATGTTTTTACAAAGAATGTAAACATATTTTCTGGCTGGAATTCCATGTAAACTGAAAATAAAATGTGTTGTATTATAAATGTTATGGGTTTACTGTGAATGTTAATTCAAATAAAATTATTATCATTATTAAAAAAAACTATTGCATACCTTAATTACATTAAGCCAGTGAGGCATCATTTCTAATCTTCTATTTGTGCAAATAATTTCAAATGGATATCTTCACTTCTTGAATTGTTTTACCAAATGCATAGAAATCGAATAGTCTGGTGTAGTGTTTAAAGGCCACTTCCAGTTAATGTTTCCTTTGAAAATGATAAACAATATCACATGACCCTAACATAAGTATTATCTTAACCATACTAATATTCAGTCTCTGTCTTCCTCTGTTTCTCTCAGGCCAAACAGAAGGATGGGCATTACCAGAGCGAGGCATCGGCCACAGGATCCCCAGGAGGTGGGGAGGAGGAGCCCTTCTCCTGGCCGGGCCCTAAGACACTCCGGCTGCAGCGCACCTCACAGGGCTTTGGCTTCACGCTGCGCCACTTCATCGTCTACCCGCCTGAGTCAGCTGTGCACTCTTCCCTCAAGGTGAAAACATTATGACTGCACCCAGTCAACATAAGCATCAAACAGCAGTAGCAGTTTTAGCAGCAGTTGATTCATTCTTTGAAATTCTCAACTTTTGATGAGATTCGCTTTAGCCTACTACCTTTAACCATGTTACTGTAATATTCATCTTTACTAATATAGATCAAGTTTGTCTATAGATTATGTAATCATCTTTTTAAATCGTTGGGAAGGGGCGTATGCACTGAGTGCCAGGAAGTGTTTCTGGCCAAACTGGCGCCCTAGGCGAGATCTCTCGCTCTAGGCAAGAAATCCCCCCCCCCCCCCCCCCCCCCAAAAAAATGCCAGGTTCAAGGAAAAAAACACTTTTTAAATGTACTATTATAAACACAATATAAATACAAGTATGATAGCATATAACTAACCAGTTCACCACTGCAGTTTTCTCTGCAACATTCTAAAACCTTTTTTTATCCAATTAATAATCTGAACTGGCCTTTAGTGTTCCACCTCTACCCGTTGCCCACTGCCTGAGCACATTCTGTGTATGTACTGCTACACTATGTAGTTCGAGCTTTGCTTGATTAATGCACAACATTTCAAATAGCTAAAACCAGAGACAGATTTAAAAATGTCCAGAAAAAACATACCACTATACTTATGTAGTATATCTCTTTTCTTCCTCATCTATCCCCTTCTTTCTATACTGTGCCCCAGAGGCGTTGCTAGAAATACAACACATTCAGCCAGGGCTTAGCCCAGAGTCCAAATCAGAAGTCAGGAAAAAATTTATTTTGAACAGCTAAATGTATTAGTTGTACTTGTTAATGAGTATTAGTAAAAATGGTGAACTAAGATTTTGGACGAAAAAGGAAAGAATAACTGATCTGAAAAAAACTCCAGCCAGTATTAACATTAGCTAGCTTGCTAGACTTATACATTGTCAATCAGACAATCAACTCAGCTGTATTTCTGATATTGTTCTTGGAATATTTTCATTAAATCATAAATATCTAACCTTGAAAAAACGCCCTAATGATTACATTATGTCTCTGCTGGTTTCATCATGATTAAGGTGACCAGATGTCTGAAATGAAAACTGGGGAATTTTTCAGTTTGGAAGTCAATATATCATTAAAGTATCTGATGTTATTATCTATGAAATAAAAAAGGGGGACAATTTAGGTTTATTGTACAGTGGATATAAAAAGTCTACACACCCCTGTTAAAATGGCAGGTTTTTATGATGTAAAAGAATTTGACAAAGATAAATCATGTCAGAACTTTTTCCACTTTTAATGTGACCTATAATGTGAACAATTCAATTGAAAAACAAACTGAAATCTTTGAGGGGGGGAAAAACATGGTTGCATAAGTGTGCACACCCTCTTAAAACTTGGGATGTGGCTATGTTCAGAATTAACCAATCACATTCAACTTCATGTTAAATAGAAGTCATTACACACCTGCCATAATTTAAGGTGACTCTGATTAATTACAAAGTTCAGCTGTTCTAGTAGGATTTTCCTGACATTTTCTTTGTTGCATCTCAGAGCAAAATCCATGGTCCACAGAGAGCTTCCAAAGCATCAGAGGGATCTCATTGTTGAAAATTATCAGTCAGGAGAAGGGTACAAAATAATTTCCAAAGCATTAGATATACCATGGAACACAGTGAAGACAGTTATCATCAAATGGAAAAAATATGGCGCAACAGAGACTTTACCAAGAACTGGACGTCCCTCCAAAATGTATGAAAAGAAAGAAAACTGGTCAGGGAGGCTTCCAAGAGGCCTACAGCAACATTAAAGGAACTGCAGGAATTTCTGACAAGTAATGGCTGTGTGCTACATGTGACAACAATCTCCCATATTCTTCATATGAATGGGCTATGGGGTAGGGTGGCAAGACTGAAGCCTTTTCTTACAAAGAAAAACATCCAAGCCCGGCTGAAGTTTCCAAAAACAAACATCAAGTCCCCCAAAAGCACGTGGGAAAATGTGTTATGGTCTGATGAAACCAAGGTTTAACTTTTTGGCCATAATTCCAAAAGATATGTTTGGCACAAAAACAACACTGCACATCACCCAAAGAACACCATACACGGCCAAGGCAACAAAGGAGTGGCTCAAGAAGAAGCACATTAAGGTCCTGGAGTGGCCTTAATCCCATAGAATATCTGTGGAGGGAGCTGAAGGTTCGAGTTGCCAAACGTCAGCCCCGAAACCTTAATGACTTGAAGATCTGCAAAGAGGAGTGGGACAAAATCCCTCCTGAGATGTGTGCAAACCTGGTGGCCAACTACAAGCAACGTCTGACCTCTGTGATTGCCAACAAGGGTTTTGCCACCAAGTACTAAGTCATGTTTGGATTAGAATGACCAATGAATAGATCTATAGAGCTATTTTTTATTATTACTATTTTTGTAAAACAAAAAAAATTGGATATTCATAAAGCATTCAGCCTTTTGTCACCGACGCCCTGGCCTGATGACGCTGCTGCGTCCCCGATGGTTTTGATCTTTTCATAGTAGCCTACAGAACCGCAGTCAGAAATTATAAACAGCTGAACTGTCAACTCGCACACTATCTGGACTCACCCACAGTCCAAACTTGGCACCGCCCTCCCTCACCGTCTCTCGAGTCGTCAGTATCAATTCACTTATAACAACTAAATAAGTCTTGACTTAATGTGATATTCATTTTATTTGTATAATAAATAAAACAACAAATAGATTGATTGCCCCTATATATGTATATATACAGTGGGGAGAACAAGTATTTGATACACTGCTGATTTTGCAGGTTTTCCCACTTACAAAGCATGTAGAAGTCTGTAATTTTTATCATAGGTACACTTCAACTGTGAGAGACGGAATCTAAAACAAAAATCCATAGAATCACATTGTATGATTTTTAAGTAATTAATTAGCATTTTATTGCATGACATAAGTATTTGATACATCAGAAAAGCAGAACTTAATATTTGGTACAGAAACCTTTGTTTGCAATTACAGAGATCATACGTTTCCTGTAGTTCTTGACCAGGTTTGCACACACTGCAGCAGGGATTTTGGCCCACTCCTCCATACAGACCTTCTCCAGATCCTCCAGATTTCGGGGCTGTCGCTGGGCAATACGGACTTTCAGCTCCCTCCAATGATTTTCTATTGGGTTCAGGTCTGGAGACTGCCTAGGCCTCTCCAGGACCTTGAGATGCTTCTTATGGAGCCACTCCTTAGTTGCCCTGGCTGTGTGTTTCGGGTCGTTGTCATGCTGGAAGACCCAGCCACGACCCATCTACAATGCTCTTACTGAGGGAAGGAGGTTGTTGGCCAAGATCTTGCGATACATGGCCCCATCCATCCTCCCCTCAATACGGTGCAGTCGTCCTGTCCCCTTTGCAGAAAAGCATCCCCAAAGAATGATGTTTCCACCTCCATGCTTCACGGTTGGGATGGTGTTCTTGGGGTTGTACTCATCCTTCTTCCTCCAAACACAGCAAGTTCAGACCAAAAAGCTCTATTTTTGTCTCACCAGACCCCATGACCTTCTCCCATTCCTCCTCTGGATCATCCAGATGGTCTTTGGCAAACTTCAGACGGGTCTGGACATGCGCTTGCTTGAGCAGGGGGACCTTACGTGCGCTGCAGGATTTTAATCCATGACGGCGTAGTGTGTTACTGATGGTTTTCTTTGAGACTGTGGTTCCCAGCTCTCTTCAGGTCACTGACCAGGTCCTCCTGTGTAGTTCTAGGCTAATCCCTCACCTTCCTCATGATCATTGATGCCCCACGAGGTGATCTTGCATGGAGCCCCAGACCGAGGGAGATTGACCATCATCTTGAACCATTTTCTAATAATTGTGCCAACAGTTGTTGCCTTCTCACCAAGCTGCTTGCCTATTGTCCTGTAACCCATCCCAGCCTTGTGCAGGTCTACAATTTTATCCCTGATGTCCTTACACAGCTCTCTCTTGGCCATTGTGGAGAGGTTGAAGTCTGTTTGATTGAGTGTTTGGACAGGTGTCTTTTATACAGGTAACGAGTTCAAACAGGTGCAGTTAATACAGGCAATGAGTGGAGAACAGGAGGGTTATTTAAAGAAAAACTAACAGGTCTGTGAGAGCAGGAATTCTTACTGGTTGGTAGGTTATCAAATACTTATGTCATGCAATAAAATGCAAATTAATTATTTAAAAATCATACAATGTGATTTTCTGGATTTATTTTGTTGATGTTTTAGATTCAGCAGTGTATCAAATACTTGTTCTCCCCACTGTATATTATTTTTTTATGGGTGGTGGGGGGTGCCCAACTGTAGACGACCGCCTAATTTGCCTATGCTTAGAAACACTCTTCTGTGTGCACCTAGAGGTATCTGTATGAATAACGCTATTTATAATTAACACTTAAAACAGTCTAAATATCTTTAAATGTGACACTATATAGCTTGCTAATTTATATACAAATAATTAAATTAGTGAGACTTATTTTCCATCAATTTGAATGCTTAGAAAGGGCATTGTTGTTTTAATTTTTACATAAAAATCATCAGACAAATTATATAAGCTTACTTTTTATAATTCTATTAAGTCGCTTTGCTCTAGGTTACTTTCTGACGGTTGCTCTCACTGTCTTAATATAATGCTTATACTATATCATAAGAGAGAGGTAGAAAAAAAGGATGTTTGACTTTGTGAGAAAGAAAAGCGCTTCCTTGTCTTTGGCAGTTCTTCTATTTCAAGCCAAATTATAAAGCTGAGCAGGTAGACTTTCACGAAGCAGTTGTAGACTATGCAAGATTTGTTTCTAGCATAATGAAGAATTAAGTAGAGGATGATGTTGTGTTTGTTTGAGAGGCATCATTTTTTTTAATTCACCAATTTTAAAGAATGGAAAAACTGCATCATTTGTATGATATAATTGTTGTTGTCTTTATAAATGTATTATGTATTTCTTAAAAAACTAAGTGGGATTGTATGCACCTGGCACAATCTTAGGTCGTTAATAAACCTTTCAACAATCTTACAAATAGCCTATTCAAGTGTAAACTATCATGGTAACACACTGTATGTCCAACTGTATTTTCTCAAACCTATGGTTTTAGAGTGATTTCCTACAACAGTTTAACCTCTCTTCCTGTCTTGTAATGGTTTTGCAATTCTCTTTCTCAATCTCTCTCATTATACGTAACAAAACAAAATGCCTAAATGGAATTTCCCTTGGCCAACTGATTCATGAATTCAGTGGTTGATCATGGAAAACAAAACCTACACCTAATATGACATTTTGGCTGCTTTCTGCTCTCGTTCCTTTCTACAATCTTAATTTTTCTCCTGTAAGTTAATATTCTAATTACCACTTACTGTATGCTTTCATACATGAAGTTTATGGTCAATGTAAAAAAGGGAAAGAAGGTAATAGACCATTTGGCATGTAGCCTTGCTTTTTGCTCCTTGCGCTGCATGTTGCTGGCGGAAGCCAACTGCACAGATCAAATAGAGTAAACCATCGTTTTTTATATTGTAATTATTATACAATTATTGATTGCTGTCCAACATAGTCAATGGACGATTACATTGTCCTATCGCTCAGCCCAACATGCAACAACACTAAAATGTACTCTAGTAACAAAACAGTACAGTATAGATGTTGTCATCCTACCTGGGAGGGGAGCCAGTAAAAACTACTGGATAACATTAACATTATGCTGGCCGAAGTATTAATCCTGCTCTCTCTTAATCGGTCTAATTTCACGGTTGTCAGTAAATGTGTCAGAATTCTTAACCTCTTTTAACGGGAGACTACTTCCAATCCTTTAATGGTCTGTTTCCAAAAGCATTTACTGTTGCCGTTTTTCCCAAGCAACAAACAAGCGAATGTAGAGCAAATGTCTCTTACTGAGTGAGTGACTGACTCACTACCCCTTGTTAAATAGCGTAGTGGTTAGAGACACCTATCCAGAAACAAATTCTAATGCATAATTTGCTTTCACTGTGACAAGATTTTAATATGGGAAATATTTGTTGCAGGTCCGCAAAAACTTTGCTGGCTACAACCAGTAGTTGAGTTGTAGTAAGCCTAAAATTAAACTGTTCACCTTTATATTGCGACTGTTTCTGGTGGATTTTCCGTGCTTGCTTTTTGGGGTTAATATAGGCTAGATCAAAACACCTTAGGCAGGTAAAGAGGAGGGGTTTCCACACTTCTTATGATTATTCCAAGTAGTAAGTTAGGCACTAGTAAGCCTATTACTGACTAATAAGCTGTTAAAACGGCCAGTGGCAAAAGCTACATTTCATAGATGCTATTTGTGGTTGAGGTTAACTTAATAAGAAACGTTAGACAGTGTAACACAATTTTTAATGGTGTCTAGTGAAATATTCAAACTTGGCATGATGTTAGTGTGTAACAAAATGATCTAATGTCGAGATGCTATACCGACACTGGTGTAGATGTTAAAGACGCTGCCACTCACGTGGAAGACCCGCGTTCGAGTCCAGTGAGGGCAATAACATTTATCACTTTTAATTGCAGGCCGGCTGAACTAGGCTTGTATGTTTCCTTTCTGGTTTATATAAAAAATGTCTTTGTGAAAATATACTGTCTAAAAGTGATCTTACACAGAGGACTCTATTTGGTTTTGGCTATGGCACTGACATTTACAAGTTAAGCTGAAGCACTCCAACCTATGCTGGGGAGCTGTGTTCAGCAATGCTGATTTGAAAAGCGTGTTATTGTGGCACTAGTTTTGGTCTATTCTTTCAAGTAAAATTGGGTTGTTTGTTTTTCTGTATTACAGTTTAGGAACCTTCCCTAAGTTCATTGAGAGTTTATAGGTTCTCAGCACATTAGAAAATAAACATTTTAGCTCATCAGTTGGTGCTTGGTAGTGATGGCCATTTCGAATATCCCCAGATATGGCATTAGAGTTGGGAGAGCTGGCAATGCCAAGTCTTGTCCGGCTTTTAAATGAGGCTTTCTAAACCGTCTTACAGTAAGTTGCAAAAAAGAGCTTCTGGGAAGTACTCTCTAATTAAAACATCAACCTTAGATCTCAGCCAGTGATTTCTGACAAAAGTATTTCCTTACATATAGAAATAAATCTTTTAATATCGGAGAAAAACGATCTTTACAAAATTCACTGAATTACATCTGTGATGCCATGGTTATGTATTGTAATTACTTGTTGGAGCTTTTGAGTGATTACAGTCCTGGGGCCATATTCACAAAACTTACCACTAGTAGGACTCGTCAGAACACAAAACTAGTCCCAAAGCTCAATAGAAAGTGAATTTTCTCAGATTTAGGAGCTGGTTTTAGCACTAAAACGCTTTGTGAAATACTCTTAGGCCAAAAATGTAGGAGTCCTAAAGTTAGGAATGATACACCCATGTTTTTTTAGTTACTTCTAAATCAGCAAGTTAGGAGCTACTTTTAGCAATAAGATATTTTGTGAATATGGCCCCTGGTCTTTTTAAAATGAGGTTAGTTAGGGTCAGTCTATCTTAAAGGATTGCTAATCGAAAAGTCTGGAGTCTTAAAGGATATGCCAAGAACGTGTTGTTATGGGAGTACAAGATTAGCACACAAGTGTATGTTTTCCACTCAAACCAGAAGAAAATTAAGGGTTTAAGCTTCAAAGAGAACAGATAAAAACAAAATAGTCTGAAGTAGCTTTTTGTAATCTAAAAGTTCCACCAAGACGACTCACAGGACAGCTCTGCCTGTCACATTTGGTATAATTTTCTTCATTTAATGACTGCCCTTTCCTCTTCATGTCCACAGTCTGTTGCACACATTCACTCATTCTTCATCATTGTTGAGGAAAAAGACAAATGCGAAACATTTCTGACATATTTTTTTTGGTTCTCCCTTCTAGGATGAAGACAACGGCAGTCAAGGTATGTGGACAGCCTCGATCTCTTATTATTGTCGGATTTGTTGCTCTACTCGATTCATTGAATTGAGCATGTATAAAATAGAAATTATAGTTGCCGATTAGTAAGCCTACTGTCTCTGTTTTCTTCAGTGTCAACAAAAACAAGGTCACCAATATATAGATTAACCTTCCCAATGTAGATTAAAGCATTTAGTAAATGTGACAAAACTGTACTTGTAAATGCCCTTTCTTTAAGACCATGCCAATGAGGTCACGTCCATAAGAAGACCAGTGTTTGGTTAGTGTCTCTCTTGTGTGGTTTACTCTCTGTGGACCACTGCAAGGTCACAACCAAGCAGGGTGATAACCGCGGATCTCTCAAGCTAGATTGAAATCTGCAATCTAATGATTTAACTAGCTAATCACCTTAGGTAGCAAATAATTTTAAAGGAGCTATGTGAAGAATGTATTTCCCCTGTGGAAGTTTGGTGAATTGCAGCAGCAGCTCTCATTCAAACTAACTCTCCCCTTTCCACCGTTTTCCACTCGTTCTTGTGTGATTCACTTTAATTAATTATCTTAAAAATCTGTAAAAATGAATTTGCCACATCAGAAGAGAATTCTGCTCCACCATAGAATGTTCAGTTTTGTTTCCTTATAAACATTGTGTATTGATGTGCTACATGTTGTTTTTATTATGTTTACTTATGGTAGGGTAGCAACATTTTATTTCTATTTCTACAATTTTACGAGTTTTATTGCCAAGTAAGTTTCACAACAAACTAGGAATTCCTTCTGGTCTGTTGTTGGAGCAATTTATACAAAAGAAAAAAAACAAGTAAGAATAAGAATTGTGACTGAGCATAAAAACAGTAGACTAAGCATTAATAAATTACTTTAAAATATGTAAGGTGAAAGAATTGTCCAGTTGAGGGCTGTGTGTGTATGTTTGGCTCCGGGGGCATGTTCATGAGGCCTACTGCTGTAGGAAAGAAATTGTTCTTGTGGCTAGAGGTTTTATTCCTGATTGACCTCAACCTTCTACCTGAGGGTAAAGTTCTGAATAGTCCATTTCCAGGATGAGAGGGATCAGCCCCAATCTTTCTCGAATCTGCGTTCTGGAGGTGTGTAGGTCATGTAGAGATGGCAGATTGCAGCCAATCAACCTCGCTGCAGAGTGGATGATGATCTGCAGCCTTCCCTTGCCCTTGGCAGGGGCTGCAGCGTATCAGAATCTGATGGAGGAGGTCAGGATGGCAGTGTAGATGTGCACCATCGTAGTCGTTGGCAGGTTGAACTTTTTCAACTGCCACATATCCTCTGCTGAGCTTGCTTTGTAAGAGAGGTGATGTTCAGCTCCCACTTGAGGTCCTAGGCCGTATTCTGTGATCTTGAGAGTTTTAACAAATAAGTGGTGTATTGTTCTTATACATGCCACATAAACAGCCCTGAAGGAGTGCTGTGGTATCTGGCACCAAGACATTAGCAGCAGATCCTTTAAGTCCTGTAAGTTGCGAGGTGGGGCCTCTATGGATCAGACTTGTTTGTCCAGCTCATCCCACAGATTGGATCGTGATCTGGGGAATTTGGAGGCCAAGTCAACACCTTGAACTCGTTGTTGTGTTCCTCAAATCATTCCATAACCATTTTTGCTTTGTGGCAGGGTGCATTTCCCTGCTGAAAGAGGCCAATGCCATCAGGGAATACAATTGCCATGAAAGGTGCACATAGTCTGCAACTATGCGCAGGTAGGTGGTACATGTCAAAGAACATTGCCCAAAGCATCACACTGCCTCCGCCGGCTTGCCTTCTTCCCATAGTGCATCCTGGTGCAACGTGTTCTCCAGGTAAGCGATGCACACGCACCCGGCCATCCACGTGATGTAAAAAGAAACGTGATTCATCAGACCAGGCCATGTTTTTCCATTGCTCTGTGGTGTGATGCTCACATGCCCATTGTAGGCGCTTTCTGCAGTGGACAGGGATCAGCATGGGTCACCCTGACTGGTCTGCGGCTACGCAACCCCATACGCAAAAAACTGGGATGCACTGTGTGTTCTGACACCTTTCTATCAGTACCAGCATTGAACTTTTCAGCAGTTTGAGCTACAGTAGCTCTTCTGTTGTATCGGATCACACGGGCCTGCCTTCACTCCCCATGTGCATCAATGAACCTTGGCCACCCATGACCCTGTCACCAGGTCACCGCTATTCCTTCTTTGGACCACTTTTGTTATTTATATATATATATATATATATATAGACACACACAGACACACACATTTTAAAGGGACAGCTGCTGTTTGTGAAGCTGCAGGTAGAAGCTTTTCTGTGGGGGTCTTGTGTTGTGGCGCTGTGTGTTTTTACTGAGCCAGAGCCCTTCCTATCCCACTGCTCATGCAGTCCTCTTGCTATGCTCCTCACGTCTAGGAGAGCCGCAGCGTGACAGCAGAGTTCCATCTGATCTGCAGCCGCCGGAAATAGCAGGCTGGGAAGCGAGTGCTCTCAGACATGCACAATGTTTTTTTGCTGTGCGCAAATTTTTTGGGATGCATGCATCCATACACACTTTCAGTATACACAAACTGATTTTGTCACACACACACCACAGGCTGCCCATTCATATTTGCCAGCTCATTCACATCAAGATACAATCATTGTTTATGTTTTATTTAGTTCAGGGTTCTGCACAGTGCTATCCCCACCATTACAGCTCAAGTTACATTTCACTAGCCTGACTAACGCGACACACGTGTCTACAACTGGGATGAAGAGCTGTCTTTGAAGAGGAGACTTTGAAAGCCGCTGTCAGCCAATTTAACGTTTCACCACTGCGCAGATTGTTTAGGCTACAATGCAGACTGCGCTCGCCAGTGGAAAAGGCATAATCTCTGCTTCCTCATTGAACTGGCAGAATGTCAATACTGTGCCCTTCTGTGCTGCAGTGGGAATGCAGCTCCTTCAATGACCGCGTCAGCCCCATTGATTTGGTTGTCATGCTCTTTCTAGTGCATTACCAACATCCACATCTGGTTTTGCACAGAACTGCGTCTATGACCTAGGAGTGACTGGTCTTTCATGATCTTGATAGTAATGAACATTAGGATTCAGAGGATAGCTATGTTATTATGAATAGACAAGTGATGAGCTGAGCTGAAAAGGGGATGGGGGATTCAGCTGGATTCCAGCATCACGAACGGGAAATTGAGCAGTGGGGAGAATTCCTGTAAGCATCCCTTTGGTCCACCGTGGCACATTCCGCAGATTCGCCACAGTCTCCCAAACATATAACAACACACATACAGAACTCTCACTGTCATGCTGGGAAAGCCTGTAGGGGTGTGTGTGTGCGCGCGTCTGAGCATGTGCCTGCGTGCACACATCTATGCAGCTGCATTTGTATACTGTATGCATATGCTCTCTGTCACTCGGCAATACTAAATGCGAATATGCGCTTTGACAGTGAGATTTGCCCTGCAATGTTAGCAAATGTCCTAGGTAGAAATAATGTGGGCTATATGCTGTTTGAGGACCAGCGTTAGTGTATGTTCCTACCCTCCCCTTATACTTAACCTTAACAAAAATACTTATTTACCTTATTAACCTTAACCCTCCCCTTAACTGTTAACTTCTATTGAGGAACTTCAGTATTTAGATATTTATCATTGATTTGGCCAATCACATAATCTGGCTTCGGGCTGATCTGCCTGTAGCACAAGAGTCATGACGGAAAGTCAAGCATTTTCAGCATCTCCCCCCATGACAAGCCCTTTCAAACTGGGCCTAAATGTGAGGTGGTTATCTTGGGGTTTGGTTTAATCCTCAGTACTTCAGTGAGGCAACAGCTGGCAGCAAGGATCTAGTATATTAGATTGGACATACGCGACAAGTGCACTCCATGTAGTCCCATAACCCCCCTCCCCAACACCATGAACAGAAAAAGGCAGCAGTAGAGTTTATTTGCTTGACTTACAGTAGGTAAGATGAGGCAGTTGCTGTTTAAACGGGGGGGGGGGGGGGCTGCTTCTCTTGCCTCTACTTGTGTTGACTATCTTGTTGCCGCTGTAACCCCTTCAAACCTTAAGAAACGCTCAAACACATCCAAACTGACCGTGATAAGCAAATCTCCTCACAATCTAAACATGCAGACGGGAAGTGAGAAATGCCTTTGGCTGCGTGCATGTGCACGACTATGAGTGCGGAAGTGTGTTTAGAAGTGTGGACCTCTGTTTGTTGCTTTTCACATTGATTGTATAAATACCGAAAGGCTGTTAGTCTGCCCACTCTTTCTCCCAAGCCCTCTCTCTTGCTCTCTGGGTTTCTTTCTTTTTCTCTATAGCTGTGTATTTTACTTAACTGTTGAAGGGGGAAAAACAAATGAGGGATATTGTGTTATGCTTGTGATGCTGTGGTAAAAAAGTCCCGCAGAAACATAAAAATCTACATCTGTCCAAATATTTGTTTTCGTTCTGTGTGAGAATTCCTCACGGGAGATGTCGGATTTGTAATTTCTTTCTGGCAGATTTTGGTCTGTCTCATAAAGATTGCAGAGGGAGCAACAGCACAAGCAAATGACATTCCACAAAATTCTCTGGTGGGCTTCACACCCCCCTGACCTTCCTCAGCAAAGTTCCGTCCTGCAAACTCTTCCCTTACAGTAACAGAAGACTCCTCACACAGTTCCGCCCCAGCGTCCTGAATGTCACATTTTAATGGAGATAGCGTGAACTTTGTTCCCATATGAAATTCACATGTTTAAGAATGACCTAGTGACCAACCTAAGCTTGATGGAATGTTGTGCCTTGTGCACACAGACTCTGTCTTTCACATGCACACAAACAAACACACACACATTATGTAAATGATTGATAGATTTGGCATAGAATGTTTTGGAGGATCTAGTGATTTTGTGGACAGGACCCATCCCTTCATTAACACACACAGGCTTTCACTCAATAAATTGACATCTCTGGTTTATGTACAGTATGTACTGTGAAAGCGTTGAAGTCAGGGTGGGTCATGTTTTCTGGCTCATTTGTTTCTTTCCATGTAGAACCCCATTGGCCATTAAAGGTTGATGCACCATGACAGCAAGTGGTTTGATAAAAAATATTATTGGTTTATGATATCTGCCAATTTCCCAGACATTCCCACACCATGGGCTTGGGAGGAATCAATCGTACAGTGTTTATGTGGAAACTGGAGATCATGCGCCTCCTATTTTCATCATTACTGTTGGACCAGATTCACAGATTACAATCTACACAGACACACACATAGTCCTCTCTTGTCTGTTGTTTTTGAAGTGTTGAGAATTTGAAGAAAGCGCATTGAGTCCCAGGCAGAGGCCTACCCCTCTCGTTCTGAGAGAGTAAGAGAGGGGGATTGTGAGCCAGAACGAGAAGGATAATGAGAGAGAGATCTCATAATAACAGGAGAGGGAGAAATAGAATGACAACTGAGTTTGAACATGTGCACTGAACATCCATGTGTTCATGTGATTTTTCCCTAAGTAACTTTCTGCACCTGCGGGAAAGTGAGGTGTACTACATAGAGGCCCTGTTGAATTCTGTCAAGGCTAATACAAGTGAGTGAGCGGAGTGCGGGCGCTGGCCCCAACCGCTCTGTAGAATAACATTATCTAACCCAAAACAGCGGGGGAGCGACGGAGCCAGCCCACACAACCAAGCCCAGCTGTGCAGGCAGTGAGCACAGCCAAACCAGCTAACGTGGTGCTGGAAGCCCAGCCAGACCAACGGGGCTTTACACCCTACACCAGCGGTGACTGTAAATCGGGACAGCGTTCAAAAGAGAGAGATCGAGAGAGCTCCACCATTTTTGGATATTAGCAAATACTACTAATGCCTCATGCAAGCTCATCCTTTGTATTATATTCAAAACAGAAACGTGGTGTGTTATAATTATAGCAGTTTATGGCAAGTGTGTTCCAGCTGTTCCAGTTCTAAAGGTTTAAGTAGCATTGGCGTGTGTAGCAGCATGGGTTCAAATGTAGATTCTCACCTTTTGACTCGAGCTCAGCTGACTTTCTGTGCTGTCTGTTCTGAAAGTACAAAAAGCAAAAAAGGACTTGGACTGCCCCTCACAGAAAGACAATATTTGTAGCTTGTTATTGGCATTTGGAAAGACCACTGCCTTTTTGACTGAGATTGTTCAGAATGGTACACTGTCCTCTAGTGGAATGATTCTGCAGCTGTATGGGTTGTTGCAGTAGTCGCTTTGAGGGACAGTCGCTCAGTATTTCAGGTGCTACTGTAACCCTTATAGCCAAATGTTTTGCTTGTTTAGAATGTATCTCTATACATATCTATATTTATTTAAAAAGTGTCAGATGTGTATCTGAACTGCGATTCTGCTTCAGTAGGATATGAGACATAAATATATATCCCAAGCTTTAAATTCCCAGATTTAGTCCAGCTCATCCACTCACAGGGCTGGAAGCATCCAGAGCCCAAATTGTTCAATAGAATCGAAGTGTTGACAGATAGATGTTGGGAGTGGGATTTTGGACTGGGAGAGATTTCCCTCTTTCACAGCAGGAGGCTAGAGTGTCATTTATAGCTAGATTACATGGTATCCTTCAGACATTCCTGACTTAGTCAGCTGTTTTCAAAACGTTGAATAGTTAAAAAGCGTGAAGGGTGATGCAGTTTTGCCCTTGGGGTTATTGTTTTGCCCTTAATGTTGTCATCATTGCAAATAACATTGAGCTTAGAATTTTTTTATGTTCTTTAGTGACGTCTACTGGACTGTTTTAAATATAATAGTTTTTGAAATGGGATAAAATGCACAAAATTGTTACATTGCAGATTTAGATTAAGTCTGTTATTTTGTGAATGATTTAATGCAGATATGCAATATCCTGCCTAATATACACAATCATATTTTTCATTACTCATCACTTTGGCACAATAAACACTGATAAATCAACCACAATAGTGTGATTGTATTTGATTGTATTTAGCTGATTCTGAATAGTTTTTATAGCATTTCTTAATCATAAGTATTCATTTTCTCTTTTTAGTGGCATGTCATTATATTTTGCATTAACATTTAAGTAATTAAGCAGACCTTATCCAAAGGGACTTTAAAAAAATCAGCTAAGAGGGCCAATCTCCTACAACTCTGTCTCCCAGCCTGTCCAGTGAATAGCGTTTAAACTGACGCTGTGGCATACAGCCCAGGCACCCACTCACACTGCTGCATTTCCTCCAAATCACGGGTCACATAATCACTTATCGGTCTCTTTGTTGACTCACTCATTCAGATGTACACATAGTCACACAGGAATACATTCCTGCACCCACGCCGCTTTGGTTTACTTTCCTTGTTTAGCTTTCAGCTTGACTTTAATATCTCACTTTTGCATCCTCTTTTCACACATGTACCAACGCATGGTGTTACTTGTATTTGATTACTGCTCAGGGTTACTACTTTTAGCACATGGGCCTATTCCAAAGCAAATTATGATTGATTTGATGAATATCCACTTGGCATCCACTAAATCCTTTAACCTAATCTATTGGAGAGGTGTACACTATAATATAAATGTACACCAGCTCATTCACCCTATCACTCCCTCAGTCCTGCAGCATCACTCCGCTATTGCTGGCTGTGGTGTTTGTCAGAGCTTCACGTGGGATGGGCCAGATCCGACAGATTGACAGCAGGGATTTGGGGGTGGGGTATGGGGATGGAGGGAGTCTTGATTGACAGAGGGATTAGGTTTAGATTTAGTCGCCCATAGGTGGGAAGAGTCATGGGTCCACTGTGTTAAGGACATGGGGAGGGGGGTCACGGTTATTGTGTTATGTACAGAGCTGAATAGAATGGACAGAAATGTCAGATTCTAACTGCATTAAGTGATGTGTGGTTGGCAACGGAATGGCTGTGTGTTCTAGAAACTAGAAAAGGGTGACCTTTTATTTTTATTGGGAAACGAACAAAGGTACAATAGGTAAAAACATGTTTTTCATTTGATTTGTTTCCCTTGAAGACCAAAGTGAAGACCAAGGTACATTGCATATTCGGGGATCTCACCAGTGGAAGTATGAGTGTGTGCCTGCGTGCATATGTTTTGGTACGTCTGAAGAAGTCAATCGAGATAATGCAGCATACTGTACATTAAGGTGTGCCAATCTATCAGACTATCTGTAATGATGCAGATGATGCAAACTTGTACTCAGGCATTGAATCAGAATAACTTAAAATATTATTCAATGTTGGGTAGATGCGCGCACACACACAGGTTAAAGTGAAACCTGTGCTTTGTTGTTTGGTCTTGAGCCAGTTAGATAGTTCCATCTAAGCAGTGATTTGGATCTGAGTCAAGTAGCTTGGATAGTAGTCCATCTGGAGCGAATTATGTGACTTGGCAAAAAGCTACAATTCTTGCCATGTAATTTGAACAGCTATGACTTGACTGAATGTCGACTTATGACTCCCCAAGATTCCATCATCCTTCAGTCTGATACACTCACCTCTCCTCAAGCAGCTTTTCATCTGTGTCAATGTTAAACATGTGCCAATTCAACTTATTCAAAAATGAAAATTATTTACCTTCACCAAGTTAATATTAACAGATAACAGAATGTATCAGGATTTGTATTTCCCTGCAGCTTTTTGAAACCAAAGGCCTTTGAAAACAAAGGCCATGCCCCTGTCTGAGTGTATGTGTGAATGGCTATGCCTGCGATAATGCTAATTAACAGATGTTCTAGAAAGGAAAGGGCCTTTCCAACAAGCCTTCTCAATGCAATGTGAACTACTAACTGATGCCTACCTGACAGAATGATACCATGATGGTTTGCATGAGTCTACTAGCCATTTGTTTTGCAAAGTCTGCAATCACATGAGCAATACCAAAAACTGCTGTCTTCAGGCCCTTTCGCACTAGACATCATCTTGTTTCCTTCTCCTGATGATATTTCCTGTATTTATTCTGAGAAAAGAGAGAAATATTTTCGCCTGCTTTGTGGTGTCAGAGATGTTGATTGTATGTATCATCATGGTATCATCTGGATTAGTCCCTAAAATTCAGTTTTAAAGACAGTGGTTGTGGCAAGACAAGTGTGTAAAACCTGGGAAGAAAGCTTACAAGTGTGACTTGTTCATGTAGTTGCATCTGAGTAACACACAATACTAGCCCCATGTTTTTAAATGTGTACTAGGGCTCAACATTTCAGTGCTATCCTACATAGCTGTAATGCTAAGGATGTAGCAAGCTCTAATTTGGTGATACTTCAAATTTATACTGTTCTGACTGGGGCTTGACCTAACCTCTTGACCTAACCTCCTGTGTGCTTCTGCTCTGGTCGTTACCAGGGAGACAGAGGAACAGGCTGGAGCCAATGGACACCATCTTTGTCAAGCAGGTGAAGGAAGGCGGTCCGGCCCACAGAGCTGGACTTTGTACAGGTAACTACAGGTAGCATTGGGTTCATAACCTCTATCCATGGATACCAATCACGCTCAGAGGAAAGCTTAAGTTCCTTTCTATTGATTTGTCCACTCAGTATAGCTTTGAAGACCACATTTACTTCTTTCAGTTGCGTGTTTGTCCAAAGATTTGCCGTTTCATCTAATTGGCCTAATATACCTAATTTACACTAAATATATATGCATGCCACTTCTCTAAGCACTGTTGTTTGATATATTATGGCAGAAGCTGCTTAGGTGACATAGACCAACAAACACAGCCTAGTTCTCTCTATCTCCGAGTAACCCTCTCCTGGGAGCGGGGAGTGCACTGCTTTTCCTATAATTATCTCCACGCTCTTCATAACTCCCTTGACCAGCTTCCTGTAGATCTCATCTTCAGAAAACTTGAATGAAAAAGCCCCAAATCGCGCCCTATTCCCTTTAATGTGAACTACTTTTGGCCGTATCCTTATGTGGGAGACTTGTATAGAGAATAGGGTGCCATTTGGGACGTTTTCACCGGATTTACTGTAAACACGTTGCTGCAGGGTCTCTATTCCCCTTTGATCTCAACACAGTCCTATCTGGGAAAATGCTACAGCCTTACCCAAGATGACTACACTGAGGAACACATTTTAGAACTTTCAAATGGCTCAGCGATCGTGCCCCTGCATAATCTGTCAATTATTATTTTTATATCATGCATCTGGTCCACTGGTGGCATATTTAATGAGCTTATGATGTGAATTATTTTCCTTTCAGGGGACCGGATTGTAAAGGTGAATGGGGAAAGTATAATTGGAAAGACTTACTCCCAAGTGATCTCCTTGATACAGAACAGGTGAGAGACTGAATCCCTTATCGTAAGGGACATATATGTACATACTGTAACACTCTATGAATATTACAGGAAAATGTATTTAGAAAGTATGATAACTTATTCAGAAACTGACCAGGAAGTCTTTATGTTTAAAGCTATGCAAATTCCCCGAAAATTTTTGTCTTATTTACTTTTTTCCAGATAGTCTTGTTTCATTCAAATCAAATTATTTGAACCATTTTCATGAACCATTTTCCTTCTCTGGAACTTCACAGGGAACTGTGGCATAACTTGAATGGCATTTCCTTCTTCTGTAACCTTTCCAAATGTTGAGTTACATGTTTAGCTTTCCATAGAGATTCGCAAAAAGCCATGACATCCTTGTGCCCATTGTACTGTAACTTTGTCAGTTCCCAATTTCATTAAAATATTTTATCTTAACTATATTGAACATAGCTTAAACTGTTACTAAATAGGACTTGTTATTAATTACGCAATAAGTTTTAAAAAATCTTCCCTCCAATGACAATTAAGTATGTTTTGGAATGGCGTCGTACCAGACCTTTGAATGATCATTTGGAGTAGAACGTTGATTGGCTTTCTTATGAGAAAATTGCAAGATTCTTTTAAATTCATGTTTTACTGTTTGAGTTAAGTTTAAGGTAAGGTTTTGTAAGGTTTTAGTCAAGTGTCATCTGAACTTACTGCAAGGCAAGCCCTAAAGCCAAGCCTAAACTTAAATGAGAAACTAAATTGTTTAGGCAAACAATGTTTATTGTATACAGTACTGCACTCCTAAATGGAATCTTGAATATTTTAATCTCTCTCACAGTGACACCTTGTTGGAACTATGTGTGATGCCAAAAGATGAGGACATTTTGCAGTTGGTAAGTGTAATTCATTTCAGAATGTCCATCTTTGTGCTTGACTATTTTTGTTGATTGTAGTTCACATGGCAGCTAAAGGCAGTTGTAAAGATTTATGTAATCACATTTTCATTTGATCCTTGCAGACGCGTGAAGTGAGATGGGGTTCTTTTTTTCATTTACAAGGCAGTAGTTTCCAGTATCCTAGTGGTGGACGATGTACAGCAGGGATTTGGCCTAATTTGTTCTAAACTGACATTCTGCCAGCTAGAATGTAAATAAAGCAGTAGTTACTAGCCAGAAATGCTAATGAACGTGTTACTGTAGCACAGAACGTCAATGACAGTAAGTTAACATAATAATTTAAATCTGATTACACTCCAACTCATACATGTTGACCTGTTATTGTTGTGGGGATATATGCCTATAGTAGGTTTACATAATATACATATTTTGTGTCCAAATGAGCTCAAAACACTTAGCATTTCAGCAAGGGAAGATTTTAAATGAAAGGTGGATCAGGAGAATAGAAGTTTGGTGCGATAAACGCCTTCAAACCTTTCTCAGACTAACTGACAATGTGACCAAACACAGAAGGGAAAGTGGAAAAAGTCCTTTAAGGACCAGAGCGTTTGTGGTGCCAGTCTGCCAGTGCCCTTGCTCTGCCTGCCCTACTTCCTGCCAACTCACTGGTCCGTGTAGCAAAACCATGCCACCCAACAGGAGCCCAACAGATGATAACACTTTGAGAATACAATGCCAGGCCACACCACCCCACAGACCATGAATGCTGTCAAAATGTCACAAAGCCTGAAAGTGCCCCTCTATCACTTTCACAGATTTTCTCCTAAGGAACCAAATGAACTCAAGTTCTTAATATGACGCTAAATTCCACAAATAGCTAGATATCTAGGCCACAGTGCGCCAAAGCCACACAAACAACTTTTGGCGTTTTGGAATGTACCAGAGCACTGTGGAAGCCTATGGGGGAACTCTGAAAAAGAGACCCAGTATACACAGCAATTGTTGTGAGAAATGGAAACAAAAGGAATGTAATTATCCCAACCAAGTTTGCCCCCAAATAAACATGCTTGACGTATGACATCCTCCTGCTCAGTTCCCTTCATGTTTTCATTTGTCTGTAGATTTGGAGGGAACTACAAATGACACAGTGCATTAAACTGGTGCAAATTGCTCATAAGTCTGTTCCCAAATTACTACTAAAGTATTTTAGTCTGTAATTCATTCTGAAACCAAGATAAGAAGTATCCTGGAAATGTAAACAATCCTTATTTTCGACTGATACTGTAATCCATATTTTAATTTGAAGTGGTGCATTCTAAGTCATTTAATCCTAGCCTTCCCATTCCTGTCAGCACCATCAGCGCCACCAATTTGTGTGTCTTGGCTGTAGCAGTGATGCGTGAAGGAACATGGAAGAATTCAGAGGAACCAAAGAGGCAGTGTGGGACACGGCTCTCCAACACATTTTTAGATTGAGAACAACCACATGGAGCTCGCAGGTCTGTCCGAAATCAGTTTTTCGGAAAGTATGATTTGGCTAAGAGATAAATTAGTGTGATTGTTGGCGCGCTCACACACGCATATTGTCTACAGAGTTTCTGATTCTGTTTTAGTTCATGACCAATGCGTGTGCGCATACTCAACAGCTGCAGTCAGCTGACTGCTTTCAACATGCTTCACTTCAGAAGGTTGTCTGACAGATGGAGGGAGAGGGAGAGATAGTCAGAGTGAGAGGTGAAGCCAAGGGAGAGCGCCCTATCACAAGAGCTGAATGTTTCACCGTAACAGCTGAAGGCTCCAGAGAAAGAGAGGCAGTGTGAGAGAAGACAGGCGGTAGAATAACAGGCACGTACGCATGAGTTGAAGACGCTGGGTGTGCTACGGACAGATATAGAGGGAGAAATGGTTAGGCAGCAGTGTCAATAGTCATGATGTGGAGCTCAGGGTAATCCGCCAGGCAGTGGCATCTACCGGGGCCAGAGGAGGCCATTTGCAGAGATGACGGACAGAAGCAGCCTGCCTCTTGGACTCGTCCCCAGGTCACAGAGGGACAGGAAGGACAAGCAGGTGGCGTCACATATACGTGACTACCGTCTGTCCTCCTTATCCATTCCTGCTCATCTCTACCTCTGCATTGTTTACCTATTTCACCCATTGTTTATCTGGCTTCAGCAGCTCCAGCTTTAGCTTCTGTTTCTCTGCACGTCTGTTTACATCTCTGTGCTCCCTTTCCTTCTTCTTCCTTATTGCCTTCCTATAACCTGTCGACTGGCAGTTTTCCAGAGATATCACTGCTCTGGTAAGTAGACTTTACTAACTTCTTGTTTCCTTTTTTCCACATTTTCCTGTGTCATTGCAGAACGTTTATAAAGCTTGTCTAATGTTTTATACTTTTCCTTTGCTAGAACTACACGGCAATTTACTGAAATGTGTATTGTTTCCATAGAACGTTTTGTAGAGCATTGTTAAACTGTATTTTATTTCACTCCCACTTTGGATTAGAGCATTTTATTGACTTAGACAAAATGTTAAGCTTTGAGTCAGTAAAAGAGTCATACACAGTCACTTGACTAATAGTGTGCATATCCAGGGGGTGGGGCAGGACTACAGGCGTGCCAGTGTCACTGTGCAAACATTTTGCCAATGCAACTTGTCACCATGTGGACAGTGGCAATTGATTAAAGTCCAACACTCCCAACTCTTAGGTCTATTTCTCTGTGAGTGCCTGCACTGCAAGAATGGGATACACCTCTCTGACCATTTAGACTTTTTCTTATTTATTCTTTTAAAATAAATCTCTTTAGCAAATTAGGTTGTGCTGGAAATGTTTGAAGATTTTGTTAATGCTGTAACTTTTTATTCATTTGAGAGGGTGTCATCTATTTATAAAAACAATTGTTAGCGTGGCAGTTGAGAAGCTATGCTCACAGAGGTAGCATTAGCCTCCACAGGCCACCGATTCAGTCACTCTTGCTATCTTAGGCCGGGCTCTCCCTCTCCCAGGCTAAAGGTGGGTAAGCCATTACAGTGTAATCCTTACTCTGGGCCAGTGTGCTTTATTCTGGGTCATGGCGCAGAGCCCGCCGTTTCCTTCTCTAGTTCTGCCTTTTTTTTTTACTCTCCTGCTTGTTGTTGCTTTTTCCCAGCCCTTTCTGTAGAAAGAGGTAATCTGACCCAAACTCTCACTTTCTAAACAGTATTCCAGCTTCTCCCATGGCAAGACGGGTTGGATGTTGACTTTGGCTAATAGTGTTTTCTTTCAGTGACATTTCTTGTATTCATTTGTTCCACTGTCATATACCAACCATGTCATTAAATTCCAAATGTTATTCTTATTCTTTGATGCACATTAATGTCACATGCTTCTTATCTGGTCATTGTACTGTACATCAGCAGTTTCTTTATATACATAACTTGGTGGATTGTTTCAGTTTGGCGCAATTGCACGCAACAGACTTCAATTATTATGTACTTAAGATATATGGTATCAGAGATATGATTAATATGAATATTTTTGTCCTCAACAAGTTATATTATGCCTTAATCTCTTGCAGGCCTATTCTCAAGATGCATACCTTAAAGGAAACGAGGCATACAGTGGAAACGCCCAAAACATCCCAGAACCTCCTCCCATATGCTACCCGAGGATAGAGCCTAAAGCCACAGGGATGGCCCAGGTCCTGGATCCGTCTACCTCCACTGAGGGCCCCCGGGGAGGCAGGCCTGTCCTGGCAGGGAGACAGGGCACCTCCATTTCTACACCAGGCCACACAGACATGGGTTACCGGATGGATATCCCTGTCCCCCCCTCTCCCCCACCTCCACAGGACCCTAAGAGCCAGACAGTGGTTTGTGTGTGCAATGACAGTGTGAGGACAGTGGTGGTACCGCCTGACCCAGTAGCGGATCAGGGGCTGCTTTGTGTGGCTCGGGCTGGTCCCGGCCACCGGACAGAAGAGAACCGGTACGGAAGTCCTCTGGACCTCTCCACCCAGCCTAGACCCCTTGTGGCCTCTGGCCCACCTGGGACGTCACAGTTACACCACCCCCTCATCCCCACCCGGCCCAAAGAGCCCTCGGTATTCTCCGCCGATGGCTCCAGGTCTTCCCTGAACCATCCCGAAAAGAAGCACCTTACCCCCTCCCCACAAACCCAGGCAAGCGACACCTTCCCCTCCCCGAACTCGCCCAACCACTACACCCCATCCCCCTCATCCCCTGCCACCCCCACTCGACAGAACATCGACTGGCGCAACTACACCACCTACAAGGACTACATCGACGCCAAGCGGCTTCACACTTATGGCTGCCGAACGATCCAGGAGCGTTTGGACAGCCTGCGGGCGGCGTCCGACCCCAACTCTGCCTACGCCCTGCGGCTTGGCCCTCCACCCAGCACCTCGTCCCAACAAAGCCCGGCAGGGTCACAGGTCCGGCGAAGGAGCGTATCCCACGACCGAGTTACCTACCAGGGGGCCACCGTGGCCCCTCTGCGTAGTGCTTCCCAGGAGAAGTTAGGTGGGGTAGAGCAGGAGAGGACAGCCTTGCCCAGGCACTGGCCGCGGAGTGCCTCCCAGGATGCTCTGCCCTCCTTAGCCCCCATAGGGACTGGCAAGCCCAGGGCACACTCTTGCGACTACCTGGGCCGGCAGAATGAGCCGGCGTCAGTGCTAGGGGAGAGGGGAGTGGGTGGGAACAGCAGGGCAGAGCTGGAGGACCAACTGCTGCTGTACAAGGGCGAAGAGGTCCGAACTAGCAGACAGGGGGCAGTGCTTAAGCAGCTACCCCAGCCTCACAGGACCAGCATGCTCAATGCCACCTCTGTGTTCACTAAAAGCACGACAGAGGTCCCATCTAGGACAGACAGCCTTGCACTGACAGCCCTCAGTAGGCCCTCGCGGCTGCCTGTCAAAAACTCCACATTGGAGCCACTGCAACCCACCTTACCATACACCCAGGGACCCGGTAACCACAACGCTTTGGACCTGATCAAATATCATAGAGCTGTGATGGTGGGGAACCACCTGGGTTACTCCACCTCGCCCTTGCAGCAGCTGCACTTCCGAGTGCGGGCCGACAGCCTGCAGGAGGAAAGTGGGGCTGGGAAAGTGGGACTGAGTGCCAGGTCATCGTCCTGCTCCGGCCCCTCCCAAGTTCCAGTTCAAAGACAGCAGGCCCTATCTACTACCTCCTCCTCCACTTTTAATAGGACTGTGACCCCCAGGTCAAAGGTGCCCGACCCGGTGCAGAGTAATGGGAAGCCAGTGGAGGGCCCAGATGCCACTGTGGTGGTCCTTAGAAGGAATAAGAACTCGGGGCCCCTGCCTATTCGCCACCCCTCCTACATCTTGGCTGTCAACGACACAGACAGGGATATGCAGACTGAGGCAGGAACTACTGCAAGTAAGACGGCATCAGATTGCTGGTTGCCCAACAACACCAAGCAGGAAGTTACCATGAGAAGACTGGGCGAACAGCGCAAGACCTCATGCTCCAGCAACCTAGATGACTCACTCGACTCCATCCCCTTCATCGGTAAGAAACATAAACTGTGAACTGTCTCTCAGGTGTTCTGTTACCATGGCAACTCTTTACAGCATGGGGGTGTGTTTGTCAGGTAACAACTTTAATTAGGTTACACATATTCAGAGCATGCTTCAACCCTAAGTATATCAGAACTTCCTATCTGTAAGGACATAAATCACTTTGTGTACACATGTGTTGACTACTTTAAGTATTGTACCTGGCAGAGCATGAAATATCTCTGGGCTAGAAAGGTTATAGCTGTGCTTTCATGATGGTATGTTCGTCTTCTGCTCTTTGGTCTTACCCAGTCATGCAGTGAACGTGCTGACGTTTTGTTGAAAAATTTCTAATGTCATGAACATCATGTCATCACACAGTAGCTTTTCTGGGAAGTTGGCAGTTATCATGCTGGTGGAGTTTCTAAGCCCTGTAAAAAAACTTCGCTCAATGGTATTACAGTGAATCAATTTCAATAGATTACATCATGAGTATACCTAACGAAAGAAGTTATAACATCCATCAATGGTTTATTGGCTGTGTTTTATTGGCTGTTTGAACAGTGTCAACTTTGTTCTTGAGGTATGGCGGTAATGCTGGGTCAGGATGGGACATGTTTGTATTTCAAATGGATAAATCCTAAAGGTTGCATTTCATCAGCAGAAATAGTATGTCAATTTGAATGAATGATTCTATTTACAGTGGTTTTGATGTTGTGGCGTAGTACTAAATACAGGAATATACAGTTGCTTTGGAAACAAATTTTTTGTTATATTTCCATCAATCTACACTCAGTACCCCATAATGATAAAACCAAAAGACGTATTTGAAAATGTAATGAAAATAAAAAATCTGAAATACATAAGTATTCAGACTTTGTATTCAGAAATTTGAAGAAGTGCTTTTGGCAGTGATAACAGCTTTGATTCTTCTTGGTTATCCTTCTACCAGCTTTGCAAACCTAGATTTGGGCAGTTTATACCATTTAACAGTCTCACAGTCCGTGTTGCAGAGAATCATCCCAAAGCATGTTCCCACCAACATGCTTCCTGTAGAGATGTTAATCTCAATCTCATCTAACTCAATCTCAAAGTAACTTCCGGTTGTCCTCTACTTTATAGACATCCAAACCTAGAATACACATCACCGTACAGTAAGCCCATTGGCTCATTACTGCATGCTTTGACTGAACGTGACTTCCTGTGTACGGATAAACAGATGTTCTGTTGTCAACTAAGAATAGACTTCAACACTCCCCCCTATCACACAAGTAAGAAAAAGCCTGCTGGTGCTTGAACGAAGAGATCTGTACTGCCTGCCTGGTGGAAGGAGGGCTAACAGTTTATAATGGCAGCTTTGTTGTGGGAAGTGACTAATATTCTGTTCCTGTGCTAATCAGAAACATAGTGTATGGAATGCCATTTGCATAGAAAAAATTTACATTTAACACATGAAATTAGAAACCGATTACTATCGATGACTAGTTAATAGCTATACAGTACCTATAATAAGAACAATAACTGTCAACTAGTTTCAGGCAACTATATTTACTTGTTCTGTGAAAACAGATGAACTTAAAAATAGACAGGAGCAGAAACAAAAAGACTAGTTGTCTGTATACAGTATAACTCTACTGTCACAGGTTGCGGGAGTAAGGTACCAGGCGCAGGCGGAATGCGGTCGGTTTTGACTTTAATAAACAAAATCACGCACGACCAAACAACAAAAGTATAGGGCTGACTTCAGCAGCAAAACAACTGTAGACAATGGCTCTAAAGAAACTTACATGTAACGGCAACACACACACACACACACACACACACACACACACACACACACACAACAACAGCAAACACAATGGTCCACAATTGCGGGGAGCAGAGGGGAAACATTTAAACACAAACGATATGATAGGAACCTGGTGTGCATGATTAAAGACGTGACACAAAACAAGTCCGGGATGTGTTCATGAGTGACGGGAACTGCTGCTCACCGTACCGTGACATCTACGAACATTGATGGTGGGAAAAATGTCTACTACTGGTTTGCCAATGAGCATAATATCTTTTTTTGTTAGTTTTTTGCATAGTTTATGTATTTCGTCATGAAGTTTTATCAAGAGCATTAGTTAGCAATATGTTTCATTGCCATCAATCTAACCTGCTCTTCCTGAGTGAGAGAGCAGCCTTTCAAGAAACACAGTCCAACACTTCAAGTGATTTGTGATGTCAGATATGTCTGTTGCAGTTCGTCCATCACCACATTACCAAAAACTGTTTTACGACTACGCTGTTTAACAATAGGTAGTCAGAGACTCACTGAGTCACAGACATTCGCACTTCTTGGACAGCTCTGCTTACGCGGTCCAGCAATAAAAGGTTTTGTAACTTATATACATGTAGCTGGCTACATTGCATGACAGAATGTCTAGACTACTGTACAACAATTTTCCACTAGAGTACAAAGTTTGGATGCTTTTTAGCCTCAAAAAGGATCCACATAGCTTTAGCGAAGTGAGTGGTTATTCAACAGGGGGAGATGGGCAGGTTGTTCAGTGGCAAGTAGATGGCACAGTTCACTCCCCTTTTAAGGCATATTACCTGTGCTTTTGCCATTCCAACAGTCTGACTAAAATCTCTCCATAGGTAGGCCAGTTAGCCAGTGTTTTTAACAATACCTTGTTTTTGCCAGATGTAGCACATGGCATTCTTGCCTAATACTTCAAATCAGCTCATCTTGTTTGACACTGTCCTAGTGTTCATAAAACCACTGTTGAATTAATAAAATAAAATAAAAATCCTGACATTCAAATGGTGGGTTTTGTGTAACTAAACATACAGCAATGTATTAAAGCAAAGGAAAAATGTAATGTGTGTATATATTAATGGGGTGTCTTCCCCAGTGTTACCCACATGTCTACATATTCTAGGAATATAGGTCTAGATGTCCCAGTAAGCTAGAGGGCACCTGGCTGTTAAGACTCAACATGACTTCATGGCAGGGTCAGGCATAGGATTATGTAACATCACACTGCAGGGGACTGTGACAGGCTCACCACACACACACATACTTAGATTTAGTCACACACACACACACAGGTATGCACAGTCACTCATAGATCAATTCTCATACATACATACATGCATTCATGCATACACTACCACACACATACAAACTGTATTCGTTTTTTATTGTGTCCTTTATCCCTCCAAGTAGTCAAGCAGGGAAAGCCTGAGAGGAGTGTACTGCTGATAGACTGTGGTATAAGGAACCTTCCAACACCAAACTGAATCAGATTTTGTAATAGCCAAACAACTGCTGTGCATTAAGGCAGGCTGACATATTGTACTGAGAATTAAAGATCATACCGTTATGGTTCAGTACATGTAAATGTCCTGTTCCTGCTTGTGTGTTCCTAGAACATATGTGATTTAAATGCGTATGGCCGATATAGGAGTGGCCTATTTTAAAACATTCATAAGTGAGACTGCATTTTTTGCTGTCAGATCAGATTTCCTTTTTTTGGGGTAGTATTATTTGTAGTTAAAGTTTATGCACAAGTGTTTAAAAAAAAAATTATCAGAGGATTTAATCTGCTCCTTCGTCATAACGACCTGTCCGTCAACTAAGGTGGCCCCACATGATGATTCATAAACCACCAATCAAGGCATCTTTTACTTAGACAGGCATTACTGGACTACAGCCCAAATGGGATAGTTATATCCTCTTCCACACACACACACACGCACTCACCTTAACACAAGAACCGCCAGGCCTTTCAGAACCCCAGTATCTGCCAGAGCCGAACGCTGTTTGGTGTCATTAGCATACGAATCATACCAATTAGCATGGACAATTTCCTCTGCAGCATCACCATCCAGCCAGAGCATCAGTTCATCTACTAGGTTGTTATAAAACTATATAGAATAGTAAAAAATAATACAGAATTAGTTTGTTTTAAATGGTTAATGAATTTGAAAAAATACAAGAATGTGTTTGAATGTCTTGTCATATGAAAGAATGACAACAACAAAAAATACATAGAATCAATATTTCTAAGAAAACAGGCTATAGTAATTTTTTTTATTTATTAGGCCCTACAAAATGTACAAATTGAAAACACTTATTATTTAAAGATAAATCCATTAGAAATTAGTACATTTTGACGATGTACAAGGTAAAATAAGACACATTATCGACTAGTTTGCGATAAAAATGATACATTTCAATGAATGAATAACACATAGGCTATAGCCTATTTGTAGAAATAAAATTGATGCTGATAAAAATATAATTTTATTTGTAAATTCAATTACAGCGTAGAAGAATGATCAAAGAATGATTTTGACTAATTGATAAAATATTGAAGTCATCTGTCAATTGTTTTGTGTGATGTGGGCCCATGCATTTATGCATCTCACTTGAACTTTAAACTTGAACAGCCCCACAGTCAGCACATAGTTTGGGTTTGTGTGAGCATAATTTGGGGCAAGGTAGATAAAGGCTCAACCTATTTGGCAAACATACCTTTGACTGATTGTAGTGTCTCACTAAAAAGTCCATCCCATATCAATCAGAGGAAGATGACTTCACATCCATGCTCTTGCCACTATATGCACCACGGACATACAAGAGCGCAATGAATGCTTTATGTTCATCAACAGACACGTCACACAAACCAAGTGCACTGCCAGTTTGTCTTCTGGCTTTGACTCTCGGTGAGGATATTCTGTAAAGGGTATCTTCCTGGTGTGCAGGAAGACCCAAATCGTGCCGTCCCTCCCAGACTCCTGTCTCGTAGTGGCATTTGGGGGGGGGGGGGGGGGGGGGGGGGGGGGGGGGGGCTCAGGCATTGGAGGTGGCAGCTCATTATCAGAATCAGATGAAGACCTGCCATCCGACGTGTCGATTTCGGGATATATTTCTGATCCTCCATCTGACTCCATCTCATCTAAATGTTGTAGCATCTGGGCATCAAATTGTAGGGTTTGGTTTGCCATTGTAAACTAAACACTGTAAACTGTGTCTGACTTGCTCACTGAGTTCAGATTCTGACTGTGTATTGAAAATGTACCAGTTTTATTACTATCACTTACTGATTCAATCCTCAGCTGTATTGGTCCATTTTGGATAGTCTCACATTTTAAACAAATGTTGCAATTTAATCTTGATGAGTTGAACTGACAACGCAAGACATTTCAAGTGCATGTGTCGAGCAGCTCTGTTTTGTTAGTCTGTTTTCAAAAACACATGAAATGGAGAACACATGTCCCAATTTCAAGCTGTGTGGATTGCTGGCATCATGGAAACAATCTATGAGGTTGTGGAATTTCACTGCTGTAATCTCTGTAACCGATAACCGGATCAGATGTTTCTTAATATGGGCTGTTAAATGTGAGACGTTTTGCTTAAGCGCCCATAGGAATGTAAGAGTTCAGATTACTTTCAGTCTACTTCTTATTTTCCTTTGAATTCAATACTTGTCTGATTTTGGTCGGCTCCGGTTCAGGTTGAACCAGTTTACAGAGAGAATAAGTTGCTAAAAGAGATGACTATAGAAGACGAACACATCTGTGAAACACTTGATTTTGATGAAATGCTTTTTGTGGGGACAGATTCCTACATGCTCAGTGTCATGGCGCACCCCTTTTCATTTCCGACTACACCTTGCCATTGCTTGCTATCTTCAAATAAACATGTAGGACAGAGTTGCAAAATGTAGTGTTACTCACTGTACTTAGTGTCATTGTGACTTTCCTGGACGGAGGTATCTAACACCTTGTTATTGTCCACTCACATTATCAGAATCGCTGATAGTGATGTTTGAGACTGGTAATGAAATGTCTACTCGCTGTTCCTTCCTGTCTTTGCTGATTGTGGCGGTTATGGACTGGGTTATCAGTCTAGTGACCATTTATGGCTCAGAGAAGTGTCATGTATCTTCATAACCAGACTGTAGCTTTATTTCACATCCGGCCATTTGTGTTTTATATTGCTGCCTGTATATTGGTGTCAAACATTGAACTGTATGAGTTCCATTCAGTCCTAAAGGCTAGCGCTTGACTGTGTTTTTGTATGGTTGTGGATTTAATTGTAATGATGTTAAGTATGAGTGAGACTACTTATTCAGTATGTATTATTTCTCTGTCTTCATTCAACTGTTTTTAAGTAGAACAGGAATCGTGTCTACTGTGGTAAAGCTTTTGTTCTCTCTTCATAATTTCCAGATGAGCCGTCCAGTCCAAGTATCGACCACGACACTGGTCACATTCCTGCTTCAGCTGTAATATCTGTTACTCCAATTATCAACACCATCCCGCCCAGCCCCATCTCCCCATCTCTTTTCATTCGACGACAGCTGTCACATGACCATGGTAAGATTACCCATTTTTCATACAAAATATAAACTGTCCAGGTACTGACACAAACTGAAAGCATACTTTAAGTTGTGTTAGAATGGGTTGGTGGCTGAATTTGAATACTAGCAATGTTGGCAACATATGGGTTTCAAGATTCCAGGAATTTTGTTCACGTTTCGTTTTGTTCCAGATATTTTGATTGGAGCCTACGAAATAAGGGTGTTTTAACCATGGAGACTAGGACCTTTTCAAAGTGTTTTATTTGGCTTATTTCTCATATGATAATCATTTTACTTTTTTTAAGATTCTCTTCGGTTCACAACTATTGAGTCAGATTCTGGTACCAAAACGGAGCGGTCCAAATCCTATGATGAAGGTCTGGATAACTACAGGGAAGCGTGAGTTCTCCACACTATTTGTCCTCAAATGCTGTACCAGTAAACTGTTATGTTCATTTTAGTCATTTTCAAAAGCCTAATTTGTGATAAGTTCTGCGAATGTCACTTTCATTTTTCTGTCTTTCTTTCAGGAGACAAATACCTGGTCTAAAAGGCCTTAGGAAGGTTAGTCTGACCTCAACCACATAATATCCATATCCACAAAATGCTGGTATGCCTTCTGTCAGATTCTACAGCATCATCATTTTTATTGTTTGTTTTACATGCAAATCTTGGTTTACATTTTAAAGATTGGTTACTGATTTCATTTATCAGACTATAAAACCAAAATGAGCTTTTAAGACCTAGGCTGGATGCCATCATCACAATTTCATCATTTCAACCTTGTCCAAAAGTCAGGCAATGTTTCCTAATCAGAAACTTTCCATTGGAAGGATTCCACATGACCCATACTGCAGGGCCTCTGGATTACGGAAGACCACATATTTTGAACCCAGAAGGGTGTAACTTTGGAAGTTATGGATTTGTTCGGAGAATTCAAAGCCAAACATTATACACCATGTTGCATTGTTATGTAGGTTTTAGACTGCAGTGAGTTAATTAACCAGTATGTTTTTTAATTAAAGGCAATGCCGGACAAGTCTTCAGAAGATTCCGGATCCAGGAGAGATTCCTCAACAGATTTCTTCAGTGATGCTACCAAGGAGGGCATGCTCCACTTCCGACAGATCAACATGGACAAGAGCAAGGTGTGTGGGTCTGAGTTACCCCAGAGGAGCAGAACCTAATAAGACATTTAATGTACATTGCTGTGTATAAGTTCTCTAATAAATGGTTCTATAGGTCCTGGTCATAAGATTTGAATATCATCAAAAGGTTTATTTATTTCAGTAATTCCATTCAAAAAGTGAAACCTGTATATTATATTCATGCATTACACACAGACTGATATATTTCAAATGTTTATTTATTTTAATTGTGATGATTATAACTGACAACTAATGAAAATCCCAAATTCAGTATCTCCGAAAATTTTAATATTACTTAAGACCAATACAAAAAAGGATTTTTAGAAATGTTGGCCAACTGAAAAGTATGAACATGAAAAGTATTAGCATGTACAGCACTCAATACTTAGTTGGGGCTCCTTTTGCCTGAAGTACTGCAGCAATGTGGCGTGGCATGGAGTTGATCAGTCTGTGGCACTGCTCAGGTGTTATGAGAGCCCAGGTTGCACTGATAGTGGCCTTCAGCTCTTATGCATTTTTGAGTCTGGCGTATCACATCTTCCTCTTCACAATACCCCATAGATTTTCTATAGGGTTAAGGTCAGGCCAGTTTTCTGGCCAATTAAGAACAAGGATACCATGGTCCTTAAACCAGGTACTGGTAGCTCTGTGAACAGCCAGCCTCTTAAGCTATGACCTTTTGTGTCTTGCCCTCCTTGTGCAAGGTGTCAATGGTTGTCTTTTGGACAGCTGTCAAGTCAGCAGCCTTCCCCATGATTGTGTAGCCTACAGAACTAGACTGAGAGACCATTTAAAGGCCTTTGCAGGAGTTTTGGGTTAATTAGCTGATTAGAGTGTGACACCAGGTGTCTTCAATATTGAACCTTTTCACAATATTCAAATTTTCTGAGATACTGAATTTGGGGTTTTCATTAGTTGTCAGTTATAATCATCAAAATTAAAATAAATAAACACTTGAAATATATCAGTCTGTGTGGAATGAATGCATACATTATACAAGTTTCACTTTTTGAATGGAATTACTGAAATAAATCAACCTTTTGATGATATTCTAATTTTATGACCAGCACCTGTATATACAGAGGAACAGAAGCGTTAAATTTGCAGTGGTCTCTTAATTTTAACCCTTCTGTTCCTCCCTCAAGACCTTCCTTTTCAACTTTTTTGGAAAGGAAAGAAAAAGGTGCAGTGGTCTCTTAATTTTTGGTCCTTACAAGTATAAAAACACAGACAGACTTAAGGCTGTGTGTCACACTGAACTTCATGATAAGGTATGCTCTTGGAGAAACATTCTCATTAAGGATCTGGAGGATCTGTCCTTCTTGCCCTCTGTCTACCAATGTGTGTATATATTTCTTTGTCTCACTTACTGTTCTATTATTTCTCATAATTATTAAGTTATATGATTTTTTTGTGCCTCTCTTCTGTTCCATAGCGTGTTACTGTGGGAATGCGCTCTTGGAAACAAATGTACGCAGTCTTGCGAGGCCACTACCTCTGCCTATATAAGGACAAAAAGGATGTACAGGCTAACACTAACTTCCTGGTGGAGCATGAGCCCCTGCCAATCAGCATCAAGGCCTGTCTGATTGACATCTCCTACAGTGACACAAAACGCAAGAACGTGCTTCGGTTAACGACATCGGACTGTGAGTACCTGTTCCAGGCGGAGGACAGAGAAGACATGTTAGCCTGGATCAAAGTCATCCAGGAGAACAGCAACCTGAACGAGGAGGTGAGAGGGACACATCATACAATAAATGATATCCCAAACCTGTTAGGATTTGTTACCATTATTCAAGGCCATAGCTACAATTGGATATAATGAAATTGGGGAGAAAAGTTTAAATACTTTTCTTTCATATAATAAGATACAAATGACCACACTCAAATTCATGGATATTTAAAGTGCATAAAAAATAAGTATAAAAAGTATATAATGAAAAGTAAATATACTTAATTTGTGTCAATCCTGTCATCAAATGGTGTGGCATTTCTGACATTTAATCATGTAAACAAACATTTCTATTACATGTAGTCTAGCCAGCCATTTCGTATTCAGCCAATTTTCTGTAACACTTATCATAATGAACAAGTTTTAATGAAGCAAGAAGTGCCATGTTACTCTATTCAAGGAATCTGAGCTGCCCTATCCTCACACTACTGTCCCACAGCAAGGTTTTTGCATGCACAAAACACGTGGGGTAATACGTTGTGGGAGAAGATTGATTGGTATCCTAAGCTGATTAAACCAATGCATATAACTATTTGAATTTTTTCATCGCTTCTTATGAAAGCCACATTGGACAGTGTTCCACCAGACTTTCTGCAAATTTGCTCAAATGTTTCTCGAAACGAGATTACACTAACTGTGATCGGATTTGAGTCATAAGTGAAATAATAGACACGTATGAGCTGATCCTAGTGTACTGTACCTTAAAATAGACTTTTGTAATTTCCCAGAGGGCATCCCCCTTAACTCAGAAACCAAAGCTTTTTATTTCCTCCTTTAAATCTGGGACGCTCAACATGAACAGTAACAAAGCAGTCAACCCACCTGCATTCTGATAAAACCTAAAGTATCATGGGTATGTAGGATTGTGGGCAGAGCAATGAATTATTCAACCCCATTTCCAAAAAAGCTGGTACGCTGCGGAAATGCTAATAAAAACAAAATGCAATGATGTGCAAATCATTTATAACTTTTTTTTAAATTGGAAATAGTACACAGACAACACATAAAATGTTGAAACTGATAACTGAGGAGACCAATTGCTATTTTGAAAGTGAAATATGTGGACATTCTTTCTTGATATAGGACTTCAGCTGCTCAACAGTTCGGGGTCTCTTTTCTTGTATTTTTCATTTCATAACGGGCCAAATGTTTTTAATGCGTGACAGGTCTGGACTGCTGGCAGCACCCAGACTCTTTGCTGTTGCCTTGCTGTTTTAATACGTGCAGAATGTGGTTTGACATTGTCTTGCTGGATGGCAGCAAAACCTGTATATATGGTTCAGCATTAATGGTGCCTTCACAGATGCCATGTGCACTAATGCACCCCCATACCATCATGGATGCTGGCTTTTGAACTGTGTGCTGATAACAAGTCAGATGGTCCCTCTCCTCTAGTCCGGAGGACGCAGCATCCATGAGTCCAGTAAAACAAAAAAAATTACAATTTTGATTTGTCAGACCACAGGATACTTTTGCACTTCAACTCAGTCCATCTTAAATGAGCTTGGGCTCAGAGAAGGCATTAAACCAATGCCTTCTCTGGATCTCTGGATCTTATTTATATATGGTTTCTTCTTTGAATGTTAAAGTTTTAACTTGCAATTGCGGATGCAGCAACATACTATCTTCACAGACAATGGTTTTCAGAAGTGTTCCTGAGCCCATGCAATGATTTCCGCCACAGAATCGTGTCTGGTTTTAATGCTGTGCCGCCTGAGGGCCCGAAGATCACGGCCATCCAATATTGGTTTTCTGCCTTGTCCGGATTCTCTGAATGTTTTAATTATGATGAGATCCCCAAACTCTTTTTTTAAGTATGGAAACTTGTTGCCCACACAGTCTTTCAGAGTGGTGAACCCCTCCCCATCCTCTTCTGACAGACCCATTCTCTCTGGAATGATCTTTCAACACCCAATCATGTTACTGACCTGTTGCCATTTGACCTTATTAGTTGTGTGATATTCCACAAGGTTTATTTTTTTTGCATTACTCAACTTTTACAGTTTTTTGTTGCCTCTGTCCCCACTTTTTTAGTGTGTTGCTGTCATCAATTTCAAAGTGGGTATATATTTTCAAGAATGTCTCAGTTTCAACATGTTTGTCTTTGAACTATATTCTATTGAATATAGGGTTTAAATTATTTACACATCATTGTATTCTGTTTTATTTATGTTTTGCGCAGCATCCCAACTTTCTTGGAAACAAAGTTGTAGTTCCAACCACATCTAACCACAAAGCTGCTTGTTAACATTAACCTTGTTTACAAGCTTATATGTTTTAGGTTGTGGTGGGGTGCAACAGTTGAACTAAGCTCACTATGTGTTTGTAAGTTCTTCAAGATTCATTGGGTAGATAGAGTAAATGTGTAAGTCCAAGGTACTAATGATATCAGCTTTAGGAGGTTAACCACATTATGTCTTTACCACATTATTTATTTTGCATAAATGTCATCTGTTAGCACATCAAACGCTGTATGCTAATCTGTGCCGTCTTAAAGGGTTAGTCACCTCTGGTTTTACATCAAATTACTTTCCATCACCTGGTGCCCCTTCTCTTTTTCTAGAATGCAGACTTTACCAGTCGTGACCTCATCAGTCGGAAGATCAAGGAGTACAACACCTTGATGAGGTAAGCAGTGTAGGCCATAGCAATGCAGGAGTCTCTGGTAACAATTCAGACTAGATTGGACGGCACCTAGTGGTCATACCAACTAACTTGAGTGCTTATGTGTATGACCCAGCCCGACAGGCAGTAAGACCGAGGCCTCACCCAAACCATCCCGCCAGTCGTTGAGTATCAGACAGACGTTACTGGGAGGAAAGGGGGACACTAAATGTTTAAGTCCACACTCACCCAAAGTGGAGGAGGACAGGAAAAATATGCACAAAGGTAGGGGCCAGTGAAAAGGCCTCTCAATTGAAATTTGCTTCTCCACCGGTCTCAATAACAAATCTTATTGTTTATATATTTTCTTTTATTATTGAGTTTTTTTAAATTGTCTTATTTCTGTGAGGGTGGCTTTGTATTTTGCTTGAACAGTATTTGTATGTCAGTGTTCGTGTGGATGATGTCCTCATGTTTCACATAGACGATACCAGTCCTCCGAAGGACAAGGGGACATGGAGAAAAGGTATCCCAGGGCTTATGAGGAAGCCCTTTGAGAGAAAGCCAACTCCGGGCATCACGTTTGGGGTGAGACTGGATGACTGCCCCCCAGCCGTAACCAACAGGGTCAGTCTCAACTCTCAGTTAATCACCCTCTACATCTCTTTTAAGTCACAGTTAGTTTCATTCATGTTTGCCAGGTGTCTCACTTCTCAACACCTTTGGAAATATTTGGCCATTTGCAATAGACATCATTGAGCTTACGGTGTCTGTGTGTTGTAGTTTGTTCCCCTTATCGTGGAGGTTTGCTGTAACCTGGTGGAGGAGAGGGGGCTAGAGTACACAGGGATCTACAGGGTCCCAGGAAACAACGCAGCAATCTCCAATATGCAGGAAGAGCTCAACAACAAAGGCATGAACGACATCGACATCCAGGATGATGTGAGTGACTCAACATGGCTCGTTATGCTCGTTATCTCTTGCTGTTCCCTCACCTATCTGTCTTTGCATCATCCTCTTTTTGTTAGCTGCATATTTTTTTTAACTTAATTATTCTTTAATATCACCTCCTGTCTAAAAAATTTTTTTTACCTGCTGTTCATAGAAATGGAGGGACCTGAATGTGATCAGCAGTTTACTTAAATCCTTCTTCCGTAAACTTCCAGAGCCTCTGTTCACAAATGGTAAGAATATTCAGTTCCACTGATGGCATGTTTGGATTCCATTAAAGTCACTATGCCACCTATTGGCCGAATATAAAACCTACACATAATTACAGACAGTAAAGCGTTGACTCTAGTTTAGAGTAAACGCTTTAGTTTGTAAGCAAATGTGTTTAAAATGTGATTAAACATAAAATTCTCTTGAGAAATTTGTACCAAAATGAAAAATAATTACATTTGAAAAGTGAATTTACTACAAGCACACCAAAAAGAAATGTTGCTCTCTAAAATAGTTAAAGAAAATACAGAATAACATAGCGTAATCCTGCACAATGAAATTCTGTTGACATGGCACCCGACATCTACGTTACGAATTAAGAAAAAAATAATATACAAGCAAAATATATAGCAAAAAATAAGAATAAAGCGATAATATACATAACACTGTAAAACTAGCAGCAATTTAAAAAGAGTACTGAAAAACTAGCAGCAAATGGGTAGTAGTTTTAAATATATAGATATGGCAAGTATGGCAGTAATATACAAGTATGGCAATAATATACATAAAATACATAAAGTAAACTAGCAGTAACTTAGGAAGAGTAGGTTTGGGAAAATATGGCACAATATGGCCATAAGTAAGTGAGTACTATATATATACATATATAGTGTAATATACGTATTAATGGCACATGAGGGGGAATATTCTAGTGTACTGGAAAAGACGTCAGGGCATCTGGAAAGTTTGTGTTTGATCAGTGTGATCATGAATCAGTGTTGTCGCTTGAGGAGCCATATGGGCTTAGGGAAAAAATAATTGTGAGTCTGGAAGTGTGGGCCCCAATGCTCCTGTAGCATCTACCAAAGCCTGGATGGCTGCGGTCTTTGATGATGTTCCGTGCTTTTCTCAGCATTTGTGTATGGTAGATGCCTTGCATGGAGGGGAGATGGCAGCCGATGATGCACTCTGCAGACTTTACCACCTTCTGGAGGGACTTGCGGTCTGCAGTGGAGCAGTTGCCGTACCAGGCAGTAATGCAGCCTGAGAGGATGGTACACCTGTAGAAGGTGGTGAGAGTTTTAACAGACATGCCAAATTTATTGAGTCTCCTCAGGTAGTAAAGTTGTTTTTGGGCTATTTTTTTATTAGATTCAACTTTATTGTCATTGATCAAGTACCATACAGTGAAATGCAGTTAGCATCTAACCATAAGTGCAAATAGAAGAGGGCAGAAAATGTACATCAATGTGTATGGGGGTGTTACCCCCCTCTGCTGCTTCTTGAAGTCCACAATCCTCTCCTTAGTCTTGCAGATGTTGAGAAAGAGGTTGTTGTCCTAGCACCATGTAGCCTTTACCTTCCCTCTAGAAGCGTTCTCATCATTGTTGGAGATGAGAACCAGGTAGGTTGTGTCATCTGCAAATTTAAGGATGGTGTTGGAGCTGTGCGAGGCCACGCAGTGAACAGGGAGTTACAGGGGGGAATGAGTAGGCAGCCCTGCGGGGCTCCAGTGTGCAGGGTCAGTGCAGAGGAGGTGAGGTTTCCCATTCTCACCACCTGGGGTCGGCCCATAAGGAAGTCTAGAGTCCAATTGCAAAGGGAGGAGTTCCAGGGTCCAGAGCTTCGGAACAAGCTTAGCAGGCACAATGGTGTTGAATGCAGAGCTGTAGTCCACGAACAGCATCCTCACGTATGTGTTGCCTTTTTCCAGGTGAGAGAGGGCTGTTTGTGTCATCAGGGCGATGGTATTGTCTGTATGTATTGGGGCAGTATGCAAATTGAAAGGGGTCCAAGGTGTCAGCAGTAGGTATTTTATTTAAATGGTTTTAGCAATTTAAGAAACACACTTAAAAAAATATATACTGATTTTCTTTGGCCCAGCACAGTTTAATAATTTATCTATTTCTTATTTTCCGACATTTCTCATTTTCTTCATGTAAGATTTCCCATTTTCCTTGTCTCATAATTAGAAGGGTGTGTCTAAACGACTTGGGCAGTATCTGATACACCATTGGCTAATCATTGTGCGCAACAAACACTCAACTTCTACAGTCTGTTGGGGCAAAGACTGAATCTCAAATCGCATACTTGCATACTATATAGTATGTCAGATTAGTATGCAAGAAGATTAGTACACTGAAAATAGTATGTCAAAAGTTCCCGGATGGTCTACTATTTCTGGTGGATTTTGGAAGTATGCATCCGTGAATGCTTTTTGGTGTAATATTGACCACAATCTCTTGTGCAATAAAGGAGGAGTGGTTTCCACAATTCTGTGGTCTTTTCACTTGCTGAAAAATTCAGTTATCACCTATATTGATAGTTATTGCATCAATGTAATTCACGTATGAAAGAAAAACAGAACGTTGTTGTGTGAAATGAAATAGCTTTGGCAGTGTGTAGTTCATCTTCACTCTGTAGATACTAGTATTGCTGTCTTGTAAGCGATTAATACTGCCAGTGGAAAAAGCCATACAGTTCATAGATGCTATTTGTGGTGGAGGTAAATTTCATAAGAAACGTTAGTCAAGGTAGTATGTTCTGTAATCCTTGACATTACAGCCCGTTAGTTACAGTGTACTTCAGAGTGAACTACGTATTAACAAGAATGTAAGTGCATGATAAGAATGGGTAATTATTTGAGATATTTTAGGTGTTACGTGTACCAATCAGAAATGCATGAATTGAGTATCAATGTGTGTTATAATAAAGCCATAGAAAGCACTTTTCTATTGGGTTTCCTCCCGATTCTTCCCGAATATAAGATAAATCATGTCTGAACTTTTTCCACCTTTAATGTGACCTATAACATGAACAATTCAATTGAAAAACAAACTGAAATGTTTCAGGGGGAAAAATAAAAGATTAAAAACTCACAATAACCTGGTTGCATAAGTGTGCAGACCCTCAGTCATTACACACCTGCCATCATTTAAGGTGACTGGTTGATCACAAGTAAAGTTCAGCTGTTCTAGTAGGATTTTCCTGACATTTTCTTAGTTGCATCTCAGAGCAAAAGCCATGGTCTGCAGAGAGCTTCCAAAGCATCAGAGGGATCTCACTGTTGAAAGATATCAGAAGGGTACAAAAGAATGTCCAAAGCATTAGGTTGTGAGGTCCTGTATATTAGGCTACCCCAAAAATCATGCATGGATATGTACTTCAAAAATCCACCAGAAATAGTCAGAATGTAACCATAAACAATTTCCTTTTAGGCTTACTATAACAAAGCTTCTGAAGGTTGTGGGCAGCTTTTGTCAATCCTGAACAAATCGTAATGCATAATTTGCTTTGACTGCAGAGAGGCTCAAACACTGGTCCCCTGCGTGAAAGTCTGCGTCTCTAACCACTACGCTATTTAACAATGAGTAGGCAGTCAGTCACTCAGTAAGAGACATTCGCTATTCTTGGCCAGTTTCGCTTACGTGGTCCGGGAAAATCCTGAATATCTTTTTTTTTTTATATATATCTGCACCAGTTGGACAGGGATATAATGACATTTTAAAAACCCATCTGTCAATTATAACCATTTTAAACATTTTATTAAAACAAATAAAAACAATCAAATACTATTACAAACTACAACAAACACGACTATCTAAAGCATCTTTTTTTGTGTATATATATATATATATATATATATATATATATATATATATATATATATATATATATATATATATATATATATATATATATACACACACACATATACAGTGGGTAGAACAAGTATTTGATACACTGCCGATTTTGCAGGTTTTCCACTTACAAAGCTAAAGAAAATATCCAGAAAATCACATTATATGATTTTTAAGTAATTAATTAGCATTTTGTTGCATGACATAAGTATTTGATACATCGGAAAAGCAGAACTTAGTATTTGGTACAGAAACCTTTGTTTGCGATTACAGAGATCATACGTTTCCAGTAGTTCTTGACCAGGTTTGCACACACTGCAGCAGGGATTTTGGCCCACTCCTCCATACAGACCATCTCCAGATCCTTCAGGTTTCGGGGCTGTCGCTGGGCAATACGGACATTCAGCTCCCTCCAAAGATTTTCTATTGGGTTCAGGTCTGAAGACTGGCTAGGCCACTGCAGGACCTTGAAATGCTTCTTACGGAGCCACTCCTTAGTTGCCCTGGCTGTGTGTTTCGGGTCGTTGTCATGCTGGAAGACCCAGCCACGACCCATCTTCAATGCTCTTACTGAGGGAAGGAGGTTGTTGGCCAAGATCTCGCGATACATGGCCCCATCCATCCTCCCCTCAATACAATGCAGTTGTCCTGTCCCCTTTGCAGAAATCATCCCCAAAGAATGATGTTTCCACCTCCATGCTTCACGGTTGGGATGGTGTTCTTGGGGTTGTATTCATCATTCTTCTTCCTCCAAACACAGTGAGTGGAGTTTAGACCAAAAAGCTCTATTTTTGTTTCATCAGACCACATGACCTTCTCCCATTCCTCCTCTGGATCATCCAGATGGTCATTGGCAAACTTCAGACGGGCCTGGACATGCACTGGCTTGAGCAGGGGGACCTTGCGTGCACTGCAGGATTTTAATCTATGACGGCGTAGTGTGTTACTAATGGTTTTCTTTGAGACTGTGGTCCCAGCTCTCTTTAGGTCATTGACCAGGTCCTGCTGTGTAATTCTGGGCTGATCCCTCACCTTCCTCATGATCATTGATGCCCCACAAAGTGAGATCTTGCATGGAGCCCCAGACCAAGAGAGATTGACCATCATCTTGAACTTCTTCCATTTTCTAATAATTGCGCCAACAGTTATTGCCTTCTCACCAAGCTGCTAAGCCTATTGTCCTGTAGCCCATCCCAGCCTTGTGCAGGTCTACAATTTTATTCCTGATGTCCTTACACAGCTCTCTGGTCTTGGCCATTGTGGAGAGGTTGGAGTCTGTTTGATTGAGTGTGTGGACAGGTGTCTTTTATACAGGTAACGAGTTCAAACAGGTGTAGTTAATACAGGTAATGAGTGGAGAACATGAGGGCTTCTTTAAGAAAAACTAACATGTCTGTGAGAGCCGGAATTCTTACTGGTTGGTAGGTGATCAAATACTTATGTCATGCAATAAAATGCAAATTAATTATTTAAAAATCATACAATGTGATGTTCTGGATTTTCTCTCACAGTTGAAGTGTACTTATAATAATTATTACAGACCTCTACATGCTTTGTAAGTAGGAAAACCTGCAAAATAGGCAGTGTATCAAATACATGTTCTCCCCACTGTATATATAACTTAGTTGGAAGCAATTTAGAGTTCATCTGCATATCTAAAATGTTGTTTTGCAGGTCCAGTGTGCTGTCCATGTATGCCATTTAAAATTCTGTCCAACCACACAGCCTCTATCCAGCTTGGTATAGATGGGGAGCCCCAAAGTCTTCCCCCTCGGAAGTGATCTCGACCTGTATAGAGAATTTCAGTAAAAATCATTGTTTAGTATACAATTACTGGACCTGACACTGACAATAACATGTTCAGTAGCAAAAACAACTTTGAGCATTACATTCTTTTTTATTAACCTTTGTCTGCTTCGATTTTATGGAAATCTAATTTTACATCCCATTATGATGTCTCCTGTGTGTACAAATAATGTTTTAAAGAACACTTTACATCTTGTTGAATACATAACAGAAAAACCTGCAATTGTCTTATGTTGTGCTGGTCTTACAGATAAGCTTAGTTATTTGCTTGTCCTGAAAAGTTGATTATAGCCCAGAAGAATAATAATGGTTTATATTTATGTAGTGTATAAATCCCCAGTAATAACATTGTTATTAGTGTTACTGACTAAAGACAGAAAATGTATAATTAATTAAACATTGAATAATAATTTCAAACTTGGGGAGATGAAAACACATACATAATAAAAGTTAGATTGTTTGCATGGTTTCCCACTTAACTCTACATACCTCTGCTTTAATGGCAGTAAGGGCATTTGTGGTTTTGTCCAAGTCATGCCTGCTGCAGCATTTATTTATGCTCCCGTTTTATTTGAGAATTTTTCTTGTAACTGATTAGTACATCCTCAGGATTTCTTACTCTAACACAACAAAAGATATGCATGAGATCATGTTATTCATTGGTTAAACATCTACTGTGCATAAAGTACCTAATCTATACCATGTATTTCATTTCCAGTCCTACAGTGTCCCCGGCCGTACAGATCAGTTGTGTAGCCAAGGAAAAATACAACTTACCCAACTGTTAAATTGCTTAATTAGCAGTTCACAAGAATCAATTGTTCTTTAATGGTAAGGTCAACAAAAATATTCCAAGTCTGAGTCTTCCTCAGTATTCAAACAGAAATGGTATGTTCCTTTTTAAAGTACAAATTAGCTTCACGTTAATTGCCTTGAATGGGTATTTCGAGGAATCTTTCAAATATCCAAGTGTTGAACTCTACAACGTTTGGTAGTATATTTTTGTTGTGTGTGTTTGGCCAGAACATTTATTCACTCATTTTCTTTTGGATGAAATGTTGGGTGAACAAGCTAACTATTTAATAAAATTGCATTTGAAAACCCTCTGAAATATACTAAACAACCCTATTACAACCCCAATTGATCTTGGAAAGACATGGTGGCCTTTAGGCATTATGGTTCTGAAAGGACATTCATGAGTACCATCATTTGAAATGGTTGTAATCATTCTCCTCGTACTGTTTGCCCAAGTGAATCTCAACCACAATGTTTGCGTTATTGGCTCTACCAACTGACATGAGTCCTAAGTCAGAATAACCCAATACATTACCAATGGTACCAGGAGTTGGACAGCACCATTGGGTTTTAGGCATAGTTAATTTTTCAGATGCCATTATTACTAATTAATGTGTTACCTGAACTGTGTAAAATTCTTAAGAAAATATGTATTTATTTCAGTTCATAATTATCTTCCCCTGTTTAAGTTTCAGGCTGAGTAATGTGTATTGATTGCACTGCAGCACAATTCCACTTGTATTGAACGTTTCAACTAAACTAAACTTATTTTATACATATGTACTGCAACCTATCATATTTTCTATTGCCTAGCAACCCATAAAACAGTGGAATTCCATACAGGTTACATTTTAAACACATATGCTTACATATCATTTGTCTGAGGCAGTGTTAAAACTAGCAATGTGTTTACCATTGCGTAAGTTGTGTTGTGTAATGTTCTGTGGCCTCAAACTGGCACAATACTGAAAGCAAATTGAAATTCCTTTTTCGCATGTACAATTGAATGTATATATTGAAATTCTATACTATTCTAAAAAATATATTTAATGGACGAATGCTAGAATATTTTCAGGTACATTTTGACAACCCTAGTCACTAGCTAGCGTCCTAGCAAGCTTCAGTAGCAAGCTTCAGTAGCAAGCTTCCTAGCACTACTTTTCTTATTCTATTTTGACCAAATAAAAATGTTAAATCTCGGTTTCACATGAATTTGCTTGCTTTTTTTATTACGGTACAATAAATTTGCTACCTCCTTTGCCAACGAAGAATGCCATCAGGCGTTGAGTATACAAATATGTAGTCCTTCTCTTTCTATTGCGTCTCACAACCAATGTTAGAGCTGCATTCTACCATTTTCTTTATGCGTTGGGCACAATGTTTTTATAGAAATGTCATACATCCTAATTTTAAATAATGTTTATTAATATAAAACATATAAATATTATTATTATTATAATAACAGGTGATAGAGATAGTGTTAGGATTTAGGGCATTTCTATAAAAACAAATCAGGGACCTTGTGCAACATGCATAATGTGGGTGGTGGTATGCACCTCTAACGTTGGTTGTGAGCCACCATAGAAAGAGGACTGCACTGTAAACTGCAGGCCTGAAAGTGTTCTTCATTTACAAAGGTAGGTAGCGAATAATTGTTTTTACACTTTTTTTGTGGTTAAAGCAAGCAAGCTTTCCATTTTTTACTCAGTTATAATGTAACAAGTAAAAGCACGCTAGCAAGCATGGTACTGAAGCTAGGAAGGATGCTAGGGCTTTCCAAATATTGCAAAAATGATATTCCAAGATTAGTCGATGAAAATATTTTTCAAAACCATAATGCCAAAGGGCTTTGCAAAATCATTTCATTTTCAAATTTCACAAGGTGTTTAAATGTTATTTTATTAAATAGTTTGCTCGTTCACCCAACATTTAATCCAAAAGAAAATGAGTGAATTAAGTTTCTGGCCGAACACAAACTAAAATATAAAATAAAATATTGTAGAGTTGGATATTGGATATGAAAAAGATTCCTCTATATACCCATTCAAGGCAATTAACATTAAGCTAATTTGTCTTTTACAAAAGCACACATAATTTTTGTTTGAATACTGAGGAAGACTCAGAGACTTGGAATATATCTGTTGAACAATTGGTTCTTGTTAACTGCTAATTAAGCCATTTAATAGTTGAGTAAGTTGTATTTTTCCTGAGCTACACAACTGATATGTATTGCCGGGGATACTGCAGATGAAATACATGCAATATATTAGGTACATTATGCACACTAGATGTTTAACCAATCAATAGCATGACCTCATGCATATCTTTTGTTGTGTTGTAGTAAGAAATCCTGAGGATGTACTACACAGTTACAAGAAACTTCTGAAAGACTTCAGGAAAACCAGGAACATAAATAAATGCTGCAGGAGGCACAAGTTGGACAAAACTACGATTGCCCTTACTGCCATTAAAGCAGAGGTATGTAGAGTTAAGTGGAAAACCATGCAAACAATCAAACTTTTAATATGTATTTGTTTTCATCGCCCCAAGTTTGCAATTTTTATTCAATGTTTAAATCATTATTAATGTATGCTGCCTTCAGTCAGTTAATAATAACTATGTTTTAGACCTTTTTTGTGTTAGTAAACAGCAATGGTGTATTTTGTGGGCAGAGCTGAACTAGTGGTAGAAGCAAGCAAACAAGCTTTATATAGCACAATTAATACATAGGAGCAATTCAATGTGCTTTACAAAGAAAAAGAAAAATATAAAAATACAGTAGCATAAAAACAAATTATCAAAGGAAATCATCAAAACAACGTCATAATAATAAAACATAGAATAAGAAAATAGAAATAGAATAAAAATGGGATAAAAACATAGGAAGCTATAAAATATGTAAGGCTAAACAGTGCGGTTGAGTTTAAGCACTCATAGGCGTGTGAAAATAGAAGTGTTTTTAACCTGGATTTGAAAATGGATACATTTGGGACACGTTTAAGATCTTCTTGTAGTTTGTTCCAGTTGTGTGCAGCATAAGCTGACCATAAGCTTGACCATGTTTATTTTGGACTCTGGGCTCTATTAGCTAACCTCTGTTAATGGATCCAAGAGCGCTGCTCGTTTAAATTCTTCAAACATATCAAAAATGTATTCAGGGCTTAGACCACAGGTGTCAAACCGGTTCCACGGAGGGCCGAGTGTCTGCAGGTTTTCGCTCTCACCTTGTACCTGATTGATTAATTAGTTCACTAATTGGTTAATTTCTACCCCCACCTGGTTGTTCAGGTCTGACCTGGGAACCAATTTAAAGGAAAACCCAAAGACCTGCAGACACTCGGCCCTCCGTGGAACCGGTTTGACACCCCTGGCTTAGACCATTCAGTTATTTTTAAACTAAAAGCACCACTTTAAAATCTATTCTGTAACTGACTGGAAGCCAGTGCAAAGATTTAAGAACCAGAGTGATATGCTCTGTTTTCTTGGTACTGGTTAACATTCTAGCAGCAGCATTCTGAATGAGCTCCAGCTGTTTTACAGTCTTTTTGGTGAGTCCCTTTAAGAGGCCATTACAGTGGTCAACCCTACTAGAGATATAGGCATGGATGAGCTTCTCTTGGTCTTTTTGCGACACCAAGCCCTTGATTCTGGCTATATTTTTTAGATGATAGAATGCTGTTTTGGTGACTGCTTTGATATGACGGTTAAATTTGAGGTCTCTTAACAACATATAGGAATATGGATCATCTGGATACCTTCAGTTCCAAGGTCTTACGCTGCTATACTAATGTGCTGGGGGATTGGGTCAGTTCTCCTTCCCCACTAAGTTCTCCTTCTCCACTATAAATCGTTGTTGATATGAGGAATGCATTTTCTGAATTTTCCCAGTCTTCTCCCGTTTTAAACTTTAGGAGGACATGAGGTCCTGGTCCACACCTGCGGAGTACCTAGTTTGGGGGGCTCGTTGCAGTCCCTGTCCTTGTCCATCTGGTCTACTTCTGACCTAGTCTAAATTGAAATAGACTCTGGATTTAGCCCAGATAAATGTATTAATTATTCCAATTGGACTCTTAATATCTCACCCGGCACAGCCAGAAGAGGACTGTTCACCCCTCTGAGCCTGGGTCCTCTCTAGGTTTCTTCCTAAAATTCAGCCTTCTTAGGGAGTTTTTCCTAGCCACTGAAATTCAACACTACTGTTGTTTGCTTTTTGGGGTTAAAGGCCGGGTGTCTCTGTAAAAGCACTTTGTGACAACTGCTGTTGGAAAAAGGGCTTTATTAATACATTTGATTGATTCTCCAGTTATTTGGTAAAGTAAATGTCATATCAAAGATGTAATAATACAGTATATCCCATTCATTCCCTAACCCTAACCCTAACCCTAACCCTAACCCTAACCCTAACCCTAACCCTAACCCTAACCCTAAATACTGTGTGACGTAAGATAAGCTGTCTAGGTATGAGCAATTTGGTTTGTTTGCATGCTAATTCTGCTTAGACACTAGCTAATGTTGCTAATGTTGGTCAATGGTGTTTACCATTGTGAAATAGCCTACTTAGAATGCTAGCTTTGTGGTTGCTGTTGTTACTAATTTGTGGTTATTATTATTACTACATCACAGATTTTGCCTGTGTGATAAACAGTGGACAAAACTTTGCCTGATGTGAAATGAGCACTGCAGAGATGAGCATTCCGAAAGGTTTCATCAGTCCAGTCTGTCTGTTTAATGGCTTGCAACCTTAAACCCCAGCATTTAGCTTCAAAGGGTGGCTTCAACAACGGTATTCTATAAAAATGATGGCCTTATTTTTGCATTCCTATTCTGACGTCCAACGGCACAACAATAATTTGACGATCTTGCCCGTTTCCCTACACTTGTTCCCGCAGTTTTCTGCCACCACCAAACTTTAGTGATGTAACTGTGAGGTCCACTCCAAGTTGTTCTATTACTGGGTATTTTTACACAACAAGAATATAAAACTTTTTTTTCTGGTCTATAATCAACTTTTCAGGACAAGGAAAGTACTAAGCTTGTCTCTAAGAGAAGCACAACAAATGTTTCTGTTAGGTATTCAACAAAAAAAGTGTTCTTTAAAACATTATTTGTACACACTGGTGACATCATAATGGGATTAACATTGATTTCAATAAAATCTGAGCAGACAAAGGTTAATTATAGAAAATTGAATGTTCGCAGTTGTTTTTGCTACTGAACATGTTATTGTCAGTGTCAGGTCCAGTAATTGTATACTAAACAATGATTTTTACTGAAATTCTCTATACAGGTCGAGATCACTTCCGAGGGGGAAGACTTTGGGGCTCCCCATCTATACCAAGCTGGATAGAGGCTGTGTGGTTGGACAGAATTTTAAATGGCATACATGGACAGCACACTGGACCTGCAAAACAACATTTTAGATATGAAGATGAACTCTAAATGCTTCAGATGAAAAATATACAGCTCCTGGAAAAAAGAGACCACTGCACCTTTTTCTTTCCTTTCCAAAAAATTTGAAAAGGAAGGTTTTGAGTGGGGAACAGAATGGTTAAAATTAAGAGACCACTGCAAATTGAACCACTGTTCCTCACTCAAAACCTTCCTTTTCAACTTTTTTGGAAAGGAAAGAAAAAGGTGCATTGGTCTCCTAATTTTATCCGGAGCTGTTTATATAAACAAGAAGCTTCACATAGTAGTGGTTATAGTTGTTTGTAATAGTATTTTATTGTTTTTCTTTGATTTAATAAAATGTTTAGAATTGACAGATGTGTTTTTAATTGTCATTATATCTCCGTCCAAATGGTGCAGATTTTTACAGATTTTACTACTGTCAATCAGACTCATTTGACTATTCCAGACATACTTGCTTGGTAGGTGTAACTACTAAAAGACACCACTTTTAAGCCCTCTTTCCTTGTAATTACACTAAGTGTTGTGTTGGTACTGTGTAAGAACAAGTTTAAGATGATGGACTTAATAGGAACTTACATGGCAAGTAAGGGTGATGTATTAACTGTTAACAAATGATCATTTAACACATTAACTTTTATCAGGTATTATTATGAATTAGACTAGTTTTAATCTGCATTTACACCATAAGCTAATGGATCTTGCTTGCATCTACCTTTGGAAACAACACATTTTCGGGGATTTGCATTTTGGGCATCTATCGAAATGTGAGCCAGGCACCTGTGGATACCCACATTTTAAAGTATGCCTTCTAATGTTAACATTTAATTGTCCTAAACAACAGTCAAATCTGACAAACACATTTGTTTATCCTATCCGTTTCATTCGTCAGCTTCTCGCCTTCGATGTGACTAAATAATTGTACTTTGGACCGCTTTCTATCCTGCATGTTGTCAAGTTTCAGGGTAAGCAGGACGACAGGCGCAAAGTTGACAGACAATGTTGATGGATTTAATAACAAAACTAGGGCATTGAAATTAACACTGTTCCCGATGGGGGCGATGTCTCAGTTAATTTCAAAGAAATGGCAAGCGAGTGGTTTGTGGGCCGATGCGTGCGATCCGTTTGAGGCAAAGAAAAAGTTCAGAATTCTCCGCTTTATGCAAATCACCCACGCCTATCGCTGGGAACTGACCAATCACAGGATTTTGCTTAAGTGGTTGTGAAATGCTCTCTGTTTTTTTTAACTTAGTAGCAGTAATGGGATCCCTTGATTTGTTTAATTGGACGTTATTTTCCTACAAAGACGCAAACCAAAAAAATGCAGAGTGGATTAGTGATGGGAATTTCGACACTATCTCTACTGAGTCGGTTCTTGTCGATTCGTTCAGTAAAAAGTTAAAATCTTTTGTGTCATTTCATTCATTTAGTCAGTAATGCCTACAGCCCCCCACCCCCTTCTTTTTTTTTTTTCTTAGGCAAAGGCTCAATGTACGATTATTATCGTACATGTACATTATCGTACATGTACAATGTATTTATCATTAAAATAAAAAATCAACTACTGCATGAATTATTTTAGACCTACCATGTTTCCAATTACAGTGGGGTGGACAAGTATTTGATACACGGCCGATTTAGCAGGTTTTCCTACTTACAAAGCATGTAGAGGTCTGTCATTTTTATCATAGGTACACTTCAACTGTGAGAGAGTCTTTTTGATTGAGTGTGTGGACAGGTGTTTTTTATACAGGTAACGAGTTCAAACAAGTGCAGTTAATACAGGTAATGAGTGGAGAACAGGAGGGCTTCTTAAAGATAAACTAACAGGCCTGTGAGAGCCGGAATTCTTACTGGTTGGTAGGTGATCAAATACTTATGTCATGCAACAAAATGCTAATTAATTACTTAAAAATCATACAATGCGATTTTCTGGATTTTTGTTTTAGATTCCGTTCAACATGCTTTGTAAGTGGGAAAACCTGCAAAATCCGCAGTGTATCAAATACTTGTTCTCCCCACTGTATCTGTTACAAAAATGTCTTTATAATGCTACTGTCATGATCTATTTTTCTTTGCGAAAGTAAAACTAACAGCATATTTCGTGGTTGGGTAGAACTCTGCTGCCAGTCGTTCAAATGAACTAAACAAACGTTCAATTGAACGATAAAACTGACCAAGTCAGTCGTTCACAATACTTTTTTACTTAGGCGAAGGCTCAGTGTATGATTTTATCTGTGTTTATCATTACAATCAAAAATAAACTACTACATTAATTATTTTAGACCTACCATGTGTCCAATTATCTGTTACAAACATATCATTATAATGTCTCGTTCTATTTTTCTTTGCGAACGTAAAACTACTAGCATATTATAGTCTGCATTCAATTATCAGTCTTTATTATGTTCCTGCCTAGATCTATTTTTCACTGCAAATGTACAAAGACGTTGATCGGAGAACTGAGCAGGAGGACTGGGTGTGAAGCAAGTGATTGTAGAAATCCACTGTCAAACGTTCGAATGAACGATACAATGGAACAAGTCACTAGAAAAAAGGAATTCTGAGTCCCGAGTCACTAAAAAGTTTTTTTCAAAACGAACGAATCGTTCACGAACTGTACATCACTAGCGTAAAGACAGGTGGCAAAAATAGTGCTTCTGGTGTCATTAGATTGCTTGCTACGTTAGCTGACTGGTGGCTACCTAATTCTAGCAAGCTGGTTTGCTAGTTATCATTGCAAGTTGTGTCAGAATAACATCAATGAGGCATACGAATTGTGTAGATAAATATAATGTACAAATTTATAAAATTCCAAATTTGACCATTTTAATAAGCTGACTTTCCTTCATACAAATTTGCTATTCTCAAACCTTGATACACAGCTTACCTGCTGTTATGAAGCTGTTATGAACGCTATGAATGCTAGCGTTGGCTATCTGAAATTACGTGAAATGTTTTATACCACTGTTTAAAACCCATATGCATGTGAATTAAACAACATCAGTATTGCGGTAACACTAAGATTTTCAGGTAAAATATATCCTGCACCAGAATTCTTCAATGTTCCACTTTGGTGGGCTAACTAAACAACGATGCGCCCAATTTTGCTAGCATTGTTGAGTACAACTGTTAAGTGAAATGTCAAATAGTTTATCAAATAAACCGGTATGCTATGTGTCAAAACGTGAACACACGTAGCTAACTTTAAGACATGTTATTCTAAGACACGTCTAACTAATGTACATTGTACATCAGCTGGAGATTGGAATACAACTAGATAATAATGTGTTTTGATTGTTCTAGGCACTGAATACAGACTACATAGATGCAACCAATCTATCCCCTGCATGGCTTTTGACACACCCTTCAAATTATAATATGAGACTAGGAAAATGGCATATCTCCAACGAGTAAAATGGGAAATGTGGAATGAGGAAAATGGGAAATAGATAAATGATAAAATGTGCTAGGCCTGAGAAAATAGTAAAACTGAGATGTTGAAAAATATAAAGGATGTGGAAATGATAAATGGAAGAGTAAAATATTTTTTATTTTATTTATTTTGCTGACTAATAGTAGGGAAAGGAATGGATTAAAAATTTTCTTATATTTCCTACCATTTTAAATATTCTGCTCATCATTTAAAAAAGCATTTAGACATTTACTTTGACAGCACTAGTTTTTATAAACACCAAGACTCAATATTTTTGTTTAAAACAAATGTTTCCTATGTGCCCTGTAGAGAAGTACGCTGACTTCATAGAGGCCAACAGAACAGAAGACCCAGTGGAAAGACTGAAATTGTTGAAGAGAATGGTAGGTTCATGTGAAATTCTGGTATTCAGCGTTTACTCTTACCCATTGCTACTTACAGTTAGTATACACAGTATTAATCCTGCTTTTCACCATAGCTACACGAATTGCCGGATCATCACTATGAGACCATCAAGTTCTTGTCGGCTCATCTTAAAACTGTGGCTGACAACTCTGAGAAAAACAAGGTATAGTAATTTCCATTCAAAATAGACGCCTAACCCTCGACTGGGAGAACCTGTGATTGTGGTAGTAAAAGTATGGAAATGTGGGTGTGTCTGTGTGTGTTTTCTCAACTTTCCACTGACTGTTGTGTTAGATGGAGCCTAGGAACCTGGCAATTGTTTTTGGACCCACTCTGGTGCGCACCTCAGAGGACAACATGACCCACATGGTCACCCACATGCCTGACCAGTACAAGATTGTAGAGACGCTCATTCAACATGTGAGGCACATTTACTATTTAAATTGCAGAATTTTTTGTGCCAAAATTGCATCTACAACCTGATCTGCTTAAACTCACTTGATAAAAGGTACATGTATCAGCTCCTGACAAAACCTCCCTTTTTCCTGTTCCCTTTTTAGTATGACTGGTTTTTCACAGAGGAAGGCAATGGGGAACCAGTGGTGGGTACAGTCAGACATTGTTCCCTCAGAATGACCTTTGTAATTCCGGGGGGGGGGCACAGTTTTAACCTCGATGCCTGACTTTATTCCTTTCAGACTATAGTCCAATATGAGAAAGCGGTCGAGTGTCAGCCTGTGCCCAACATCGACCACCTGCTCACTAACATCGGCCGCACAACAGCCTGCCAAGGAGAAGTCTCAGGTAACGTGTTCCCTGGACCAGACCAACTCTGTGGTGGTGGGTCAACCTTTTACTATCTTTACCCTGCTGAATACTGTCCAATGCATTTTAGTGTTGGAGCAGATCATGCTGTGGGTTGTTTGTGTGGGAAGTGATGGATAGTGCTACTGTCTTTCCAAGAAAGCCTTCTTTGCTTCATTGGCTGTATCATAAGATTGAAATGTCTATGCCAAGTCATGACTTGGAAAGCCTGTGTCAGCAAATTATTATTGCCTCTTCCCCATGATGCAGAGGAGAAGGGTCAAAATAATTTCTGAGATTTATTTTCATCTCTTTGTTTCTAATTAATGACTAAATGTATTTGCCTCAACAAGGTTGTTTAACTATCCCTTCAGCTATAGCGTGTCTGTTTTCAAACTCTACTGGGCTGTCTATCTTTTCTCCTGTTCCTAATCCTGCCCACTGTTGCACTAACACGGCATGTTCTCTCCCAAAGACAACGCGAGAAAAAAAAGCAACAGGCGAACTGTGATCCCTCTGTCTCTAGTGCCACTCTGTCGGGTGTCCTAAAGGATTTCTCAGCATTCTCACATACTGATCTTGACACAGGCCAAGTGGGAGGAGTCTATCACACCATGATGTCACTGATGGACTCTATAATGTCCGTGACGGACAACTGGAACTGTAGGAAGAAGGAGGATTGTTGTCCCCAGTGTAGCTGTCTAGTCTGCAGAAACCCCAATTTCTTGTAAGCTCGAGAAAACAGCCATAAGAGAAATGCGAGGAAACCGCTTGACATGGCAAATATGAAAGGCAAGCAGAGCAGTGGATACATGGTACTGTACCTCCGGTGGTGTCCGTTTTTTAAATCTGAGAATAGCTAACAGAGGCTGGGTGCTACTGTCTGAAAAGCTTTCCGCTGTCTCTCCTCACTGTCTCGCAAGCTTTTCGCATCAGGAGAGATAGCATGGTATGGATCCCAGGTTTCTACCTCACCAGTCAATGTGCACTTGCATACTGTGCCGCCATCTGTTTTCAAGGGGTGTGTAGGGGGGCTTTGGCTATGTAAAGCAATCATAGTCAAAAGATTGAAACAAGATCAACTACTAGGCAGCAGTGGATAAAGATCTTCCTCGCTGGCATTCTTTTTCATGTAGTGCCTTCTGTTTCTTAGCTAGCCCCTCTGTGACCCCCCTGTCATGTCTTAGCCTCATGATTCATTCCATGGTCATCTCTGTCTTTGTCACTGTTGTCATGGCCGTATATGCCGTTATACTTTGCATACTTTCAATCCCTTCGATCCTCAGTTCAACTAAACAGACTATTTTCAATTTCTATTAGCGTTAGTCTAACAACACAAAGTTTAACATCGTAATAGACTACAAAACTACATTTTAAAACCATAGTTTTTTGAGACAATAGTTTTATACACAACATTAATTGGATGTACACAAAGTTGCCTCCGTGAACTGTATTCATCCTTCATCAGACTCAAATGTGCTAGGTTTGTCATTTAACTGTAATTTCAGTCAAACACAAGACAGATTGTGCTAGAACAATTTGGATGAGTAACTGGAGGCTTGGTTTCGCTGTAGAGAATAGAACATAGTGGATCAGTTGATTTTCTGCATGGCACATTCCTTCCGTCATTGTGGTTTTGTTGGTCTGCCATTTTGAAATGCAACCTGGATCTTTTATTCCCCCTGTTATTTCAGTTTCACTTTGTATTTTGGCATGTTTGGTTATTGCTTGTTGGAAGGCATTACCTGGCCATATCATTTTGTGTTTTCAGTCATACTTTGTTGTTTCTTTGTAATATCCAGAATGACTTTCATGGCCTCCAATATATCATGCATGTACAGTATTTTGCATGATGTCTTGATGTTATTTTTTAACAAATTTGCCAAGCTCTCTCCAGAGTGCCTCATCTGTGGTTACTATCCTCATCATGGGTTCTCTGTTTCTTCTACACTTTCACTGGCTGTGTATATATATATGTGTGTGTGTGTGTGTGTGTGTGTATGTACAGTGGGGAGAACAAGTATTCGATACACTGCCGATTTTGTATTTGTCATAATACTTGTACATAAAAGCAGAATTAATATTGGGTACAGAAACATTTGTTTGCAATTACAGAGATCATACGTTTCCTGTAGTTCTTGACAAAGTTTGCAAACACTGCAGCAGGGAATTTGGCCCACTCCTCCATACAGACCATCTCTAGATCCTTCAGGTTTCGGGGATGTCGCTGGGCAATATGGACTTTCAACTCCCTCCAAAGATTTTCTATTGGGTTCAGGTCTGGAGACTGGCTAGGCCACTGCAGGACCTTGAGATGCTTCTTACAGAGCCACTCCTTAGTTGCCCTGCCTGTGTGTTTCGGGTCGTTGTCATGCTGGAAGACCCAGCCACGACCCATCTTCAGTGCTCTTACTGAGGGAAGGAGGTTGTTGGCCAAGATCTCACGATACATGGCCCCATCCATTCTCCCCTTAATACAATGCAGTCGTCCTGTCCCCTTTGCAGAAAAGCATCCCCAAAGAATGATGTTTCCACCTCCATGCTTCACGGTTGGGATGGTGTTCTTGGGGTTGTACTCATCCTTCTTCCTCCAAACACAGCGAGTGGAGTTCAGACCAAAAAGCTCTTTTTTTGTCTCATCAGACAACATGACCTTCTCCCATTCCTCCTCTGGATCATCCAGATGGTCATTGGCAAACTTCAGATGGGCCTGGACATGCACTGGATTGAGCAGGGGGACCTTGCGTGCACTGCAGGATTCTAATCTATGGCGGCGTAGTGTGTTACTAATGGTTTTCTTTGAGACTGTGATCCCAGCTCTCTTCAGGTCATTGACCAGTTCCTGCCATGTAGTTCTGGGCTGATCCCTCACCTTCCTCATGATCATTGATGCCCCACGAGGTGAGATCTTGCATGGAGCCCCAGACCGAGGGAGATTGACTGTCATCTTGAACTTCTTCCATTTTCTAATAATTGCGCCAACAGTTGTTGCCTTCTCACCAAGCTGCTTGCCTATTGTCCTGTAGCCCATCCCAGCCTTGTGCAGGTCTACAATTTTATCCCTGATGTCCTTACACAGCTCTCTGGTCTTGGCCATTGTGGAGAGGTTGGTGTCTGTTTGATTGAGTGTGTGGACAGGTGTCTTTTATACAGGTAACAAGTTCAGACAGGTGTAGTTAATACAGGTAATGAGTGGAGAACAGGGGGGCTTCTTAAAGAAAAACTAACAGGTCTGTGAGAGCCGGAATTCTTACTGGTTGGTAGGTGATCAAATACTTATGTCATGCAATAAAATGCAAATTAATTATTTAAAAATCATACAATGTGATTCTATGGATTTTTGTTTTAGATTCCGTCTCTCACAGTTGAAGTGTACCTAAGATAAAAATGACAGACCTCTACATGCTTTGTAAGTGGGAAAACCTGCAACATCGGTAGTGTATCAAATACTTGTTCTCCCCACTGTATGTATGTATGTATGTATATGTCTTGTTGGGCTGTCCAATATGTTGTTCTAAGGACTTAGTGGATTATTTAAAATGTCCTTATGTCCTCTCTTTTTTCTTACAGATTCAACGACTAGTGACTCTGCCAAATCCAAGGTGAGTGTACGGCCAACTCTCTCCAGTTTGGTATTATTGGAGGATAACCGATGTAGGTGAGCAAGAGAAAGGTCTGGTCACCAGACTATCCAACATCTAATCCAGTGGGTCAATTTAACATCATGGGTCAATTTAACATGTAGATGATCATTGGGATCCCAAGTCAGATTGCGCATGATGGCCACAAATGTCGATTCAGTGTGATAACATGTGAGACTGTATCCAAAGTTATATTACAGGAAGAAAATATCCTTATTGTAATAATAAGAATCCTATATTATGAATTGGCTATCATTTAAAGTTGGTTCAGGACAGCATTCGTCTCTTTTATTTACATGTATTCCTCTTTTCTGGTTTGTGCTCAGTATGGTAAGAAAATCTGGAACTTTATTTGCACAAAGCATAAAGATTCTGGTAGCCGATTTTACATTGATTTATCTGGAAAGATGCGATCAGAATTTTTTTTCCATATAAGGCATGGTGGATAGGTCTAAATAAGACTTTTATAAAGGAATTGCAATGAATATAAAACAAGGCTGATTTCTCTGAGGTGTGAGGTGACAAAAAATACTTTCAAAAGCTCTGCAGATCTGTAGGGCAGTTCATATAATTATTGTAGCCTACTACCAGACATCCTGCATGTGCTTTTATAGACAAACATTTGTGTACAGGCCAGGTAATGTGTGCTCAAGCTATACCCTACTCAACAAATGGATTCATTTGAAAGGCTTTCGTGGGAAAAACACAGGCATTTGCTGCATCTTGTGTACATTCAAATCAGATACAATTTAGATATGATTATCCTCATCTCTGACAGATTGTTTTAATTGGATTTTGCAGAGCTCGGGACCTACTCAGATTGAGTATTGATTTCAGAAAAAAGTGATGGACCTTGTGTGTGTTGCATAGGAATTTCACAAATACAGTTTGGCTCAGATATACCTTTTGGGATCTGATGAAGATTTCTACTTTGGTGCCAGACATCTAAATGTGTTGGGTGGGTCCAAACTTCAGAACTTGTCAGTCTTAGCTTATTTGGACATTTGACTTCAACTAAGGGATCACTTATGCCATAGACAATTGAGCTTCAGGAAAAACCTGTACCGGATCTAGTGCTTCCCATTGCTGCCCTACAGTCACCTGGCTGCCTCTCTCAGATTTGGCTTTGAACACATGAAATCAGTTCATGCAGAACATCAAGCTACCCATGCTGGGCTACTTAAGCATGCTGCTTCTGCTGTTGTGACAAAGGCTGGCATGGTTCAGTTGTAGTTGTCCTCTTGTCACTAATGTTCCTCTCTCTGTCCACCCTTTTGGTTTGAGGCATTTTCAGAGGAACAAGTGGTGTACGGGTTGGTCCTAAGAACTCACACAGGGGTTACAGAGTTTTTCTGTGTGTTGTTCTCCTAAATGGACAAGTACTAACTTGTTTCTCCCTCAATAGGGTTCGTGGGGTTCCGGGAAGGACCAGTGCAATCGAGAGCACCTGGTCTCCTCGATCTTTGCTGCAGCCAACCGCAAAAGAAAGAAGCTCAAGGACAAGCCGCAGCCTAGCAGTTCAGATGATGACCTAGACTCAGTGTTCCTTAAGAATGAGCAGAAAAATCACAGAGATACTGAAGTAGAATTGGAGCCAGAGAGTAGTGCTAGTGCTGATGTAAAAGAGCAAGCAAAAATAGAGAAAGATAATGGAAGAGAAATCGATCTCACGTCCAAAGGCAAAAAAGAGCACAGGCCCTCTTTCTTTCTAAGGGAGAAGCCCTCATCAAGGCAGCCCTCATCTGCCTTTTGCTCCTCACCTAAAAACTCTGGCTCCCCCAGCCTCAGTTACCACACAGCCCCACTTGGAAAGTCCTCCTTATTGGATCCTCTCTCCCAGCTGGATGAGCATTCTTCTGATCTGGGCACTATGAGCTCTGGGGCTTCCGTGCCCAGGGCACGACCAAAGAAGTGGCTGTCAGGAACTGCTGCTCCTGATTTATCAGCGGCTGGTGCATCAGCTGGGGCTGAAGTGAGCTCCATCACCTCTGACTATTCCACCACCTCGTCCATCACCTTCCTCACTGCAGCTGACTCAAGCACTCTCAGTCCTGAGGTTCAGGGTGGAGATGAGGCAGATGACGAGCGTAGCGAGCTCATCAGTGAAGGTCGGCCCATGGAAACTGACAGTGAGAGTGACTTCCCTGTGTTTGCTACAGGATGTTGCAGACAAGGTTTGGATGCTGCCTTAGAACTAACCCAGACTCGGCGTGGGCCAGAAATGACTTATCCTGCAGCAGTTGACGGGAGCATGACTCCCAAACTGGAACCCCGTCGCCTGTTCCCCTCCCATAGACTGATTGAGTGTGACACACTATCCAGGAGGCGGTCCCTGCGGCAGAAGACGGACAGCGAGTCATCGGTTGAGGGAGGAGCCGGCAGTGGGGAACGTGCAGATGGCACTGCTGAGTCAACGCGACTGTCTCGTGTCCTAGAGGTGATGAAGAAGGGGCAATCCACCGGCAGCCTCAGCTCTTCCTCCCGCAGTGAGACAGAGCGCCCTCCCGAGCCCACTTGGCGCCTCAAAATTACAGAAAGGCTCAAGTTCCGTTTGCGCCCATCTGCTGATGATATGTTTGGCCTGGGTGCCCAGAAGAGCCGTTCTTCCCTAGAGACCCGTAGTAAGAAAAAGAACATCCGACGGAGGCACACAATGGGAGGCCAGCGGGACTTTGCTGAACTGGCTGTCATCAATGACTGGAGGGAGCAAGGTGGGGTAGACCAGGCAGCTGAGCTGTCAGCCATGGACCGCCTCAAGCCAAAATGCTCCTCTCAGGACTTTTCCATTCGGGACTGGATTGCCCGCGAGCGCTGTCGGGCCGGAGTGTCAGAGTTCAGCTTGGACACCCCACCCAAAGCTGTCCCAGAGGGGGACAGGCCTGAAGCTCAGGGCACCACCCCAAAGAGACCCTCTCCTTCCAGCTCCCCCGGCCTTCGGCCCATGGTAGGGGAGCAGGTGAATGGAAGTGGGCCGCAAGGCAAAAGCAAAGCCAGCCTCAACCTGGCAGCTGACGACGCGCACCCACACAAACTGTCTGGAGCACAAGTTGTTCGCTCAAGATTCTATCAGTATCTATGAAACAGCAAGGATGTGTTGTGTACAAGTGTGCATGAAAGAGAGAATGAGTTTATGTATGCATGTAGACACCTTGGCAAGGGTTACTGCACAATATTTGTTTTGCAAAGTGTGTGTGTGTGTGTGTATATACAGTGGGGAGAAAGTATTTGATACACTGCTGATTTTGCAGGTTTTCCCACTTACAAAGCATGTAGAAGTCTGTCATTTTTATCATAGGTACTCTTTAAGTGTGAGTGACGGAATCTAAAACAAAAATCCAGAAAATTGCATTGTATGATTTTTAAGTAATTAATTTGCATTTTTTTGCATGAGTATTTGATACATCAGAAAAGCAGAACTTAGTATTACAGAGATCATACATTTCCTGTAGTTCTTGACCAGGTTTGCACACACTGCAGCAGGGATTTTGGCCCACTCCTCCATACAGACCATCTCCAGATCCTTCAGGTTTTGGGGCTGTCGCTGGGCAATATGGACTTTCAACTCCCTCCAAAGATTTTCTATTGGGTTCAGGTCTGGAGACTGGCTAGGCCACTCCAGGACCTTGAGATGCTTCTTACGGAGCCAATCCTTAGTTGCCCTGGCTGTGTGTTTTGGGTCGTTGTCATGCTGGAAGACCCAGCCATGACCCATCTTCAATGCTCTTACTGAGGGAAGGAGGTTGTTGGCCAAGATTTTGCAATACATGGCCCCATCCATCCTCCCCTCAATACGGTGCAGTCGTCCTGTCGAGTGGAGTTCAGACCAAAAAGCTCTATTTTTGTCTCATCAGACCACATGACCTTCTCCCATTCCTCCTCTGGATCATCCAGATGGTCATTGGCAAACTTCAGACGGGCCTGGACATGCGCTGGATTGAGCAGGGGGGACCTTGCGTGCGCTGCAGGATTTTAATCCATGATGACGTAGTCTGTTACTAATGGTTTTATTTGAGACTGTGGTCCCAGCTCTCTTCAGGTCATTGACCAGGTCCTGCCGTGTAATACTGGGCTGATCCCTCACCTTCCTCATGATCATTGATGCCCCACAAGGTGAGATCTTGCATGGAGCCCCAGACCGAGGGAGATTGACCGTCATCATGAACTTCTTCCATTTTCTAATAATTGCGCCAACAGTTGCCTTCTCACCAAGCTGCTTGCCTATTGTCCTGTAGCCCATCCCAGCCTTGTGCAGGTCTACAATTTTATCCCTGATGTCCTTACACAGCTCTCTGGTCTTGGCCATTGTGGAGAGGTTGGTGTCTGTTTGATTGAGTGTGTGGACAGGTGTCTTTTATACAGGTAACGAGTTCAAACAGGTGCAGGTAATACAGGTAATGAGTGGAGAACAGGAGGGCTTCTTAAAGAAAAACTAACATGTCTGTGAGAGCCGGAATTCTTACTGGTTGGTAGGTGATCAAATACTTACGTCATGCAATAAAATGCAAATTAATTATTTAAAAATAAAATAATCATAGATTCCGTCTCTCACAGTTGAAGTGTACCTATGATAAAAATGACAGACCTCTACATGCTTCATAAGTAGAAAAACCTGCAAAATCGGCAGTGAATCAAATACTTGTTCTCCCCACATAATATACATACACACACACACATACATACACAAACATACAGTACCAGTCAAAAGTTTGGACACACCCATCCAAACTTTTGACTGGTACTGTGTGTGTATAAATATAGCTACTGTACATATGTTTATAGGCTCATATGAAATGTAACACGTGTAAAGTGAACTAGATTTTTGTTTCTAGTTGACTTGGTGACTTTGTACAGGAACAGACATGAACATTTTACTTCCATCCTGTAAACCCCAGTAATACAAGAGTTGGACAGAAACATTCAGATGTGGTTTTGTGTGAACAGCAGCACATCAATCAGTGAATGGGATGTTGTAATCCTGGACTGTGGTGCATTAACTTGAGTATTACTGAAGAATACCGTACTAATTGTAGAAGAGAAAAATTCATTATCTGCGGATATTACAGTTCCATACTCTCTACTGATAAAGACGTGGGGAATGATTATTCTTAATTTTAATGACTAACACAGTTGCTTGTTACAATTGTAATTTTAAAACAAAATGTACATACATGTATATTCTTCTCTGTACTTGAAGTATGCTCATATTTCTGAGGGCTGCTTTCTGAGCTATGTACTGTGGAACTGTTTTTTTAATTATTATTTTTACACAGTGTGTCATAACAGGCAGATATTTGCTTGAGGGACAGAATTCATATTTTTTTTTATATAAAGATAGAACTATGATAGATACTTGGTACATGTATTATTCTGAACCCTCTGTACAAATAAAGTCCAAATAGTACCAGTTTTAAAAACTTAAATAATCATGTTGGATTCTTCATTGAAGAAAAAGTGCCTCTTGAATAGATTTATGTGAATGTATAGGGTGCCATGTTTTTTTCCACACTGATTTTTTTTTTTTTAAGTTAACACAAGTCCAAAAATCTGATCTTCCAATTCTAAGGCATTCCAGTCTTAAGTAGATTTTTGGATCCTAACTTTTATTCAAACCACATAATGTGTGTATTGAGTTCATATTGCAATGTATACATTTCAGGATTTTACACTCATTTAGTTTTTCTTTTGTATTTTTCAAGTGTAGTGAAAAGCATGGCTACTTATGACCTGGGAGAAATGTTTGTCTCAGATAACTGCAAGAAACAATGGAACATTTTACCTGTGCACAGCAAACCAAGGGTGCAACAACTTCCCTCAAGAAACACTGGAAATAAATAATCTTTATTTGATTCTGTTTGTCTTGTCCAGGATGTTTTGCATTAGACTTTGAGAACACAGTGTAGCACTATAACATGTTCAATATTATAAAGGTTTTAGCCGGGCCGTGTAAGTGGAGCCTGACAAAAAGTGTGAGAGTGGGTGACTGACTATAATAGCATAGTGGTTAGAGATGTGGACGAGCAAACCAGAGGTCCCGTGTTTGAGCCTTGTCACAGTCAAAACAAATTATGCATTCGGATTTGTTCATGATAGTCTGAAACTTTGCTGGCTACATCCTTCAGTGTCTACTTTATAGTAAGCCTAAAATAAAACTGATTAGGGTAATATTGGAACTATTTCTGGTGGATTTTTGAAGTATGCATCCGTGCATGCTTTTTGGGGTAACATAGGCTAGATCTGTTGTTATACTTTATTTTTCACTAGTATGTGTCATAGAGCTAAACTTAAGTAGTTTTTTCTCTTTGCATTAATGATCGCTGTACCCACACACACAGAGAGAGAGATAGCCTGCTGCCTACAAAATAATCCCCAACACCACACAAATTGAACGTAAACTAGATTACACAATTTAAAGGTACCTGTCATGGATAAAAGCTCTACACATCCTCTTGCCACTTTGTAAGTATTCTAAAACTAGAAAAAATATCCTAAATTGAAAAATCTCCATTTATATCAGTTTTCTTTATATGCATAGTGTAAAAAAATGCTTGGCTAAAATTCTATAACTGGAAAAAGTATGTGGCTATTTAACTAGACCAATATTGCCATTCAAGTTGCTCATTGAAAGGTTACAGATTTCACTGTCTCTTTCTAACGTTCAGGTAGAACATGTAACATTGTAAAGACAATTCAAAACTTTTAATATCTGCACCTAAGTTATAATTCAGAACAACGTTTTTGTCTCATCAGACCACATGACCTTCTCCCATTCCTCCTCTGGATCATCCAGATGGTCATTGGCAATGTTGGCTAAAATGGTGATACCCATTCCTCCTGTAGGGAGGAAAAAAAGAAAGACAACAGACAGAAGACACATGACTACAGCACAGTGGAAACAAAGATACATTACAACCAAGCACTAAGAGAGACACATTTTCTGTGATATAAATTCTCATGTGGCCTATATTTAATTTAAATATTATGCATATTTGTTTTCTTTTGATTGGTGTGCGCTACAACATGTCTGTCCCTGAGACCCATTTTGCAGGTAGCAGGGTTGTGTGTACAGCAATCATTAATGCACTAAACCAAATACTAATAGTATGTATTCATAGTTTATACTAATTGTTCAATTACACAGAGTATATATTTTTTTATATAATCCAATTGAAGTTAAGAGCGTACTGTTAAAAATTGTTTAAACTGTAAAACAGAAATTGACAGAAATTACCACAATTGTATATTACAATTTGTAAACAGAAATTAATATTTACAAATAAATGCAACATCCACAAACAAATGTCTCATGATGTGCAAATACAAAAACCACAAATGTATTTCATTACCCATAAACCCCATTGTACTTGTACCTCAACCAAGGATTTGAATATATGAAAAATTATTTGCGATTATCCCTCACAACTTTGAACAGTAAATTCACTATATGCGGATCAAGTATTTGTGGACTGGTTCCTATTTGTTTGTAACATTTTGACTCAAGTTTTGCAATTTTATATACTACATAAAAATATACAATTGCACAAATTCTGCAAATGAATACATCATGATCTGTAAATAGGAAACACGGTCCAAAAATGTAATTCAGAATCTTCAAATAAACACGTTTAAAATTCACAAACAAATGCTTTACAATCTGTAAATATGCAAACTATTTTCATCAGGTGATGACGTATTTATGACTGGCATTTGAGTTTGTGGAACATATACTTGTGCATAGCAAACTGTGTTTGTGGATCGGTTCCTGTTTGTTTACAGATTTCTGACACAAACATTCCCCATAAAATTTGCAAAAATTATTTGTACTTGCAATCCAATGAGGCTAATAGGGTTAACGCTTTCTTTATACCATCTTGGCCTGTGTTCCTGCCAATCAGGCACTTGCTCTTATGTCAGGTCTTGGTTCGATAGCTGCAAAGTGTGATCTTTTCTGAATTTTTCACTTATGGGGACATCCCAGATGGCGTCACACTAACATCTCAATCTAGCAGCTCTGTGAAATGCGTATGTAGCACCGATGTAAGACAATCTGTTTTGGACTCATCGATTTGCAATATACTGATGAAGACTGATATGGATTTACATGAAAACTGTTGACCGAAATGTTAACATTGTTGATGAAATTTTGGGCACTGTGCCAGTGAGGAGTAAGAAAGTTTAATATATTCTAAATAGAATGCTCAGGTCAAAATATTTGACTTCAAGGACTTCAAACTGTGAATTAATTTTCAAAGGAGATAATCAAGGGTTCCCATCTGTTGGATCTGGTTAAAAGTGTGACAGCAACCAACAAAATTGCTGATGCTAGAAGACCTTTGGGGTGGGGGGAGTTCTTAGAGGCCATGGCATGTCTCAGCATGCCTTTTACAACTATTCCAAATGAGCTTGTAAAATCTGTTTGTATAAACAAATGCCTGATGACACAATGGATTATTTAGCCACACCCAGGGCCGTGCTGGGACTGAAATTCAGCCCGGGACTTTAAGATGGAGAGGCCTTTTACGCGAGTGCCCTTGGTGCACGAGCAGAAGGATTTTTTGCAGTTATTTTAATTCTAATAGTGTTTTTATGGTATACCACTGCACTGAACACAACCAGGTCAGCAAAACCTAATCTCCAACACATAAGTCACAGTATACTGCTAACTACCAGCATGTCATGTGCACAGTCAGTTGGAGTGATAAAATAGTTACAAATACTCACACTCACATACTCAAAAACTACAATGCAGTCCCATAAAATAGAGATTTGTGTGTGTGTGTGTGTGTCCTTACTTTCTCAGCTTGGCTCCCTGGCTCAGCTTCCCCTGTGATGGACCCTGCCTCCGCTTACTAATTGTGCAGCTACATATGCATGAGAAGAACATCAGTTATAAATATGACTAAGAATTAAAAAAAATCTAATTCAATCTGTGTTTCAGTCAAGTTATTATCTAGTATGTGGAATTATTGGCATTTTATCCTATATGTAAATATCTGATTGATTGATATGCCTAATATGATTGCTTACCCAGCCCTGCACACTGCACCTCTACCTGTCTGTTTCCTGCTCTTCCTCTCTCCCCCTCCTCTCTCCTCCTCCTGCTGCTCCTCCTCTTCTCTCCTGCTACTCCTCCTCTTCTCTCCTGCTGCTCCTCCTCCTCTCCTCTCCTGCTGCTCCTCCTCCTCTTTCCTCCTGCTGCTCCTCCTCTTCTCTCCTGCTGCTCCTCCTCCTCTCTCCTCCTGCTGCTCCTCTTCTCTCCTGCTGCTCCTCCTCTTCTCTCCTGCTGCTCCTCCTCTTCTCTTCTACTGCTCCTCCTCCTCTTTTCTCCTGCTCCTTCTCCTCCTCTTCTCTCCTGCTCCTCCTCCTTCTCTCCCTCCTCATAAATATGAATGCAGGGGTCATCCTCAACCTGTCCCTCTCCATCATTGACTTTAACAGCTAATATACATACAGAGATACAGAGATTCCTTGCTTATAGAAGGATGTTTTCTGTGTGTGGTGACACACTGCAAATTGCTGTTTATAATATATATCTCTAAATATGTAAGGGATACATGGCTATAACATGATAACAGCACATTTTTGTTACATGGCTACATACCAAAGAAATCAATAATTTGACACACAGTATTGATTTAAATAGGAGTTTATTGTTTTAAAAAACTATAGCGGAAGCAATACAAAAGAAAATAGTTCTGTCTCTACGGTTAGAATCCTGCGTGTCCATGGCAACGCTCTGCTTTGAGTGGACTGTTATCAAGCAATAACAGACCGCATTCATGGCACGAAACTAATACAATCTTTTTTACAGCAAATCGCCTCGCTCTACATTATCCCTTATATAATATATGCCTATATTTAAATGCAAATATAAATAATTTCAGTGTATAATAAACATATCACTAATCGTGCACCTGTCCTGTCCATGCTGCTGGGTCCTCCTTCCTAATCTGTAACGTTACCTCCTGCCACAGCACCCTTTGCATGGAAAAGGTCTGTTAATTTGGCACATTTAGCTGCCTCTTGTGCCAACAAATTTTGGCACTGATCTTGAAAATATGACTTGATCATGCAAAAAAACTGTCTTTTATTTAAGGATAGTGATCATATGTATGGAGGACTAAATGTGCCATAATATTAAATAAATGAATATATATGTGTAAATAATGAAATATATAAATACACATCGCATTTGCATTGTGTACACTGAAGCTGTCCACATTGATAGAGCTGTCCACAATGGACTGTGTGTTTTATGCTTGGAACACTGTGATTGGACACTTGAGAAGAAACCAACAGATGAGGGTTATCAGTCATGTAGCACACAAAGGAGTTCCAGTGTTTCCTTATTGTTATGGATACAGAATTGGGAGTAGTATTTTTTTTTGTTGGCGATATAATACATAAATGCAAGGTGTTAAACAGATAGAGTTGGGCCAGGTTGCGCAGGCTGAACAAACCCACACAACTCAAGTCACATTCTCCATATCCACGTAATAATCAGATTCAACATTCATAATAACACATTACTCCCGACACCCCCCCCAAAAAATGTATTGGCCTATACAGTGGGGAGAACAAGTATTTGATACCCTGCCAATTTTGCAGGTTTTCCCACTTACAAAGCATGTAGAAGTCTGTCATTTTTGTCATAGGTACTCTTCAACTGTGAGTGACGGAAAATCCAGAAAATTACATTGTATGATTAGTAAATAATTAGCAACTTGTAATTTGGTACAGAAACTTTTGTTTGCAATTACAGAGATCATACATTTCCTGTAGTTCTTGACTAGGTTTGCATACACTGCAACAGGGATTTTGGCCCACTCCTCCATACAGACCTTCTCCAGATCCTTCAGGTTTCGGCCTGTCTCTGGGCAATACAGACTTTCAGCTCCCTCCAAAGATTTTCTATTGGGTTCAGGTCTGTAGACTGGCTAGGCCACTCCAGGACCTCGGGATGCTTCTTACAGAGCCACTCCTTAGTTGCCCTGGCTTTGTGTTTCGGGTTGTTGTCACGACCCATCTTCAATGCTCTTACTGAGGGAAGGTTGTTGGCCAAGATCTCGCAATACATGGCCCCATCCATCCTCCCCTCAATACGGTGCAGTCGTCCTGTCCCCTTTGCAGAAAAGCATCCCCAAAGAATGATGTTTCCACCTCCATGCTTCACGGTTGGGATGGTGTTCTTGGGGTTGTACTCATCCTTCTTCCTCCAAACACAGCGAGTGGAGTTCAGACCAAAAAGCTCTATTTTTGTCTCATCAGACCCCATGACCTTCTCCCATTCCTCCTCTGGATCATCCAGATGGTCATTGGCAAACTTCAGACGGGCCTGGACATGCGCTGGCTTGAGCAGGGGGACCTTGGGTGCGCTGCAAGATTTTTCTTTGAGACTGTGGTCCCAGCTCTCTTCAGGTCATTGACCAGGTCCTGTCGTGTAGTTCTGGGCTGATCCCTCACCTTCCTGTCCTGTAGCCCATCCCAGCCTTGTGCAGGTCTACAATTTTATCCCTGATGTCCTTATACAGCTCTCTGGTCTTGGCCATTGTGGAGAAGTTGGTGTCTGTTTGATTGAGTGTATAGACAGGTGTCTTTTATACAGGTAACAAGTTCAAACAGGTGCAGTTAATACAGGTAATGAGTGGAGAACAGGAGGGCTTCTTAAAGAAAAACTAACAGGTCTGTGAGAGACGGAATTCTTACTGGTTGGTAGGTGATCAAATACTTACGTCATGCAATAAAATGCAAATTAATTATTTAGAAATCATACGTTATTTTATGGATTTTTGTTTTAGAATCCGTCTCTCACAGTTGAAGTGTATCTATGATAAAAATTACAGACCTCTACATGCTTTGTAAGTAGGAAAACCTGCATAATCGGCAGTGTATCAAATACTTGTTCTCCCCATAGTATCTAGCCATTCACACAAGCAGTTTTAATATAATCAGGGCCTGAAAGATTCCATTACTTTTAATAAAAACTTTGTTGGTAATACATCAAGGGGGCTGGAAGACACTCACATTTGTGAAAATGTTTTTTAAAAGCTTGGACAAGTTAATGGGATGAAACCAGATAAAAATATCTTGTTGCCGGTGAGGGACCTCAGTGTAAGGTGGATTGACTCCACCTTATCAGTAAAATAAGATAAAAACAGTTCACAATCATCCTCACTTTCAGCTGAGGCACAAGGAGGTGCTGGATTTACCACAAGATTCAGATTTTTAAATACAAATCTAGGATTGTGTTGATGTGTAGAAATGAGTTAAGAACAATTGTGTTCTCGCATCCTTAACCATTTTATTGTAATTTAACAATAAATCCTTCAAAGTAAGATAATGAACTTGGAGACTGGATTTTTTCCGTCTGCACTCTGCTTGCCTGCATTCCCTTTTACTGCTCTGAATGTTGTCATTTATCCAGGGCTTATTCCTTACTTAGGTCTAACTGAGGCCTTAGTCTTGAGAGGTGCAATGACGTTTAATGAAGAAAATCAAATTTAATTGGTCAGTCAGATCATTGGTATGGGAATCAGGCATGTGTTAGCTTTGACTCTGAAACAATGTACAAAACTTTGAAATGCTTTGTTCAGTAAGGATAGAGGAGCTTGGTGAAGCAGTAATAGGCCTACTAGTATCTGCTTACATTTCACTGGATATACAGTGAAAGGTTTTTGTTGTAATTTTTGACTAGCTCTCATTCAGCAAGTGTAAGCAGAAAAGTTTCATGAAAAAGTGTTCAACTGGCCATATAACAGTACATGATGGGATAAAACTAAAGCATCTCTCATCACAGATTAACACAGTACACACACAACAGCTTTTTTTCAGTGTTGATATGTAATGTTTGGAATGTTTGATTGTGTGAATAAACATTAGTCTAACTGGCTGAATTGAATTTAACTTTGTTTGGTAGGTGTTAAATTAAAGATTTTATGATAGGTTGATTATGTCAATCAAGAGCAAAAACAAAAATGTGTGTACATTTACCTTTAAATATACCACTAGCTTTTCATCACACACCATTTAAAATTATCATAGACAAAATGAGCAGATATAACAATATTCCTACCACTAGTCTACTGTATGTTCTACTGACAAAATTGTAACATTCCACCAAATCAAAAGCAAAGAATTGCCAATTACATCTAAAAGAAATTCTCAACTACTTCTTTTTCATTTTCATTTGTGGCTCCTGGTCCTGACACTTATTTTTCTTGGTCCTTGGGCTGGATTGAGCATCTGGTAAGGAGTCAGATGGAGCAGGATCAATTGTCTCTGCACAATGAGCCATGCCTGTTTGCAGAAGCTGGTAATTTGGGAATGTCTTTTAATGTGGCTGGGTGAAAAGACTATATGCCTAACTATCCTGATTAATATGATGAATGTATAACAACCATATTGATGGCAAGGAGCAGTTACTCCTACAATATGCAATTGCACACTGGAAAGCCAGGAAGTGATTGTCTCAGGGTGTTGTTAGCCATGACCAAGGGTCTTAGGAGGCAATGTCAATCACCAATATTACTACTAACACAAAACTGATCATTGTGGGCATAGTGCATGCTGTTGATGTGTTGAGCTGTAGTGAAACAGCACCCAGTAGCATTCTTAACCAATTTCCTTCACCACATTGGTACATTGTGAATCTAACCAAAACTATTTAAGAGACACTTTTGAAATTGATCACCTTTGGTTTAATGTTCTTTAACAATTTCAGAATAGGGCTGTCACAATATCAGATTTTCACTACACGATTATCGTGGCCACAAAATACTAATGTATGGAAGTAGAGAGTCTGTAGCCATAACTGTACAAAAATAACCATTACCCTTAATGGACAGTGAAAAGGCAACCAGATGACCTGATAAACAAAAGATCCACAAGGCCTAACACCAAGAGGTGGTTTTGAAAAAATGAATAAGTGGTAATGAATAGACTACGAAAAGGTGTTAATTCAAACACTAGTGTATACACTCACCTAAAGGATTATTAGGAACACCATACTAACACTGTGTTTGACCCCCTTTCGCCTTCAGAACTGCCTTAATTCTACGTGGCATTGATTCAACAAGATGCTGAAAGCATTCTTTAGAAATGTTGGCCCATATTGATAGGATAGCATCTTGCAGTTGATGGAGATTTGTGGGATGCACATCCAGGGCACAAAGCTCCCGTTCCACCACATCCCAAAGATGCTCTATTGGGTTGAGATCTGATGACTGTGGGGGCCATTTCAGTACAGTGAACTCATTGTCATTTTCAAGAAACCAATTTGAAATGATTCGAGCTTTGTGACATGGTGCATTATCCTGCTGGAAGTAGCCATCAGAGGATGGGTACATGGTGGTCATAAAGGGATGGACATGGTCAGAAACAATGCTCAGGTAGGCTGTGGCATTTAAACAATGCCCAATTGGCACTAAGGGGCCTAAAGTGTGCCAAGAAAACATCCCCCACACCATTACACCACCACCACCAACCCGCACAGTGGTAACAAGGCATGATGGATCCATGTTCTCATTCTGTTTACGCCAAATTCTGACCATCTGAATGTCTCAACAGAAATTGAGACTCATCAGACCAGGCAACATTCTTCCAGTCTTCAACTGTCCAATTTTGGTGAGCTTGTGCAAATTGTAGCCTCTTTTTCCTATTTGTAGTGGAGATGAGTGGTACATGGTGGGGTCTTCTGCTGTTGTAGCCCATCCGCCTCAAGGTTGTGCGTGTTGTGGCTTCACAAATGCTTTGCTGCATACCTCAGTTGTAACAAGTGGTTATTTCAGTCAAAGTTGCTCTTCTATCAGCTTGTCACACAGAGCTGTCGCCAGGAATCCTGGGCCCCTGAAAAGAAAAACCCCTAGGCCCCCTCACTTATAGACGACATTGAAATTGCTACGATTAGTGGGTGTGTGAATCATACCCACCTTTCCACAGGCAATCTATGGGCCTGGCCCCACACACCCTCTACCCATCCAGGGCTTGACATTAACGCTTGTCCACAAAAAAAGGAGAATGTCTGAATGGTGCGAAATAATCCTTATTTCGCACCAATTACAGATTGCATGGGCAAAACAAATTCAGCAAAGTCAGTTTTTGTGTCAAGAACAGCCAAATTCTAAGAGCTCAAGATAGTTAACGTTATCCCTTCATCAAAAACCTCTATCACAAAAAAATCTGCAATAGCCATTTTCAAAGCATTTCTGTCGTTTTTTTAATAGCTGCCGTTTATTTTATTCAATAGCATGCAGGGGCAGCTATTAAGCTGTAGGCTACTGCAAAGAAGATATTTGAAATATAATAGACACAAAAGTTAAAAGGCCATTTTGCAATATACCAAGTTACTACTTACTGGAAATACATTTACTATGAGAAATATTACATGGCATATTCAAGCTTTTTTGTTTGTTTGTTAACATGTTAGAAATCAGCTGTTTCGTATAATGGTTGAAATAATGATCGCGTACCCGGTTGTCAAGGGAGATAGTAATTCTATTATTTATTGCAGCTCTTGATAGTCTATTGTTCATGAGGTTACAGACTCTGTCTTCCTACTTGATGTCATCTCACTGAATTTCAACTCAATCTCAAAGAAACTTCCAGATTGTCCTCTACTTTATAGACATCCCAACCTGGAATACACATCACCGTACTGTAAGCCCATTGGCTCATTACTGCATGCTTTGACTGAACGTGACTTCCTGTGTACGGATATTCTTTTGTTATCTAAACATAGCATACATTCATACAGCTCAACACCAGACACCAGTTAAAGTTACTACTTACTGGGAATACATTTACTATAATAATTACATGGCATATTCATGCATTGTTTTGTTTTTTGTTAACCTGCAATATTCCTCGCCAACTTGCCATCATTCATCAATAAACTGGATGAACTTCATTTGCTTTTGGGAGATAACAGAGACCTCTCCTGATCTTCCTCCTTGTGTTTCATGGAATCGTGTCTGTATGAATCTATACCGGACTCAGCGCTACAATTACCTGGTTTTTCAATATTCTAGGCGGATTGCGACACAGAACTCTCAGGAATATGTTTCTACATTAATAACATCTGGGGCAATGATGTGACAGTCATACTACAGTACTGTTCCCCTGACATGGAATCATTTTCTATCAACTGCAGACCTTTCTACAACCCGAGGGAATTCTTATCATTTATCCTTGTCGGTGCCCAGTGAGGAATCGATTATGCGTTTGCTGCTGCCAGACCACAGGAGGCTATAATGTCCTACAGCCAGCGGGCCACCATATTTTGACGCTTTTCTCCTGATCTCAATTTTCATAAGCTAATTTGCATCTCAAGGGGCTTTCCACCAACGGCCCGACTGATTTACACTGGACGCCAAAGAGAGGGCGTGCACTGTGATCTGCTGTATCTGCTTGTGTTGCCATTTTCTTACAGCAGAGATGCTATTGTACCCCTTTTATTCTTGTACTGATTATTTGTATTAACTTAATTTTAATATTGTTTAACTTTGTGTACAGAATTTGTTGCAGTATTGCTTGTGTAAAGACCTTTGTGTAGACATGTACAGTAAACACATAGAAACAGCCGTCTCTCGCCATTGCTTACCATAATATGTTCCCGAACTAATGGCCATTTTCCACTGCATGGTACCAGCTCAACTACTCGCCTATAGCCTCGACTTTAATGCTTCATGGGGGACAGTCTTTACTGTGTTTAAACACTGCCGTGTCCGTAGATGGCACTATAGAGAATGTGAATTGCATGTAAGGCAAGACAATCGCCATTTTGAAAGCTAGGAATCCCACGCTGTACTACTGGGAAAACTAGTAGGATCATTTTAGTGACTTGGTTCTTTCGTTCAGGCACTACTCTTGTTCAAAGTGTGTAAGGTATAAGCTATATGCACTGAATTGGACAGTACAACATGTGGATTATGACATTGCTTTACTACAATTTGATGAACTCCCGAAACAAACGAAGATCGAGATTTTTTTGGACATCGGACTGAAAATTATTAAACGCTGAGTCAACTACATAGCTACGGTGAGTTCTGTTCTGAGCTATAATAAATAACTAGCATTAAGTGTTGTTAGGTACCTGAGTAACAACATAATGACTGTTTTGTAATTAACAATATTTTGTTTTCAATATTCTATTAATATTCAAATTCTCTACTCAAAGTCACTGGTAGCTGAACGCAAGTTCTAAACCATTGGCAGGAAAACGTTATAGAAACTGAGTTTGAAAAAACCGCATTGGCCTGAGATTAAATATCTACAGTAACCCTTGTTTCTTCTTGTGTCCACAAGTTTGGTTGCTTACAATTTTTTGTTCCTTCGTTTATCCTCAAGTTCGGATGTTTTGTGCTTCTTCGTGTCATGTGGATAACGTTACTCTTGGCAGTACATTTTGTTAGACTAGCTAAACCTGCACTTGTTACAATTCTTTTACGGAGGTGTCTTCGTAAATCCACATTGTTCCTAGCTAGCCTGTGTGTCTAATGCTGCAGATTTTTTAAACCTCTTTTCTAAACATTGCTTTCAGGTGATGACGTTTTCTGATGTTTTATTCCCGGAGGAGGATGACTGCGTGGCAGTAGTCCGACGCCTGTGGCTCAATGGGGAACTTTGCTACTGGCCACCAAACAGCATCACCAGCAGGAAGCCCTTCAGCCACAACAAGTTTGACAGAACTTGTTCACCACCTGAAGACATCTGGGAGGCTGTATAAGCTCATCAGGCATGCAGGTGAATTTGAAAATGTAATAACTTGAACCTTGAAATGAAAATATGTTTTGCAGGGTAAATGCTTACAAAACCTAAACTTTTCCTAGACACGTGAAAGACCAGACGTGTGTATTGCCAGAGGAGCAAAAATCATTCCAGCGTGGGCCCCTACCACCCCAAGGACACACATTACATGTTGATCTCATAATTGCTGCAATGTTAACTTATTATATTTACCTGTTCACCAACTTTTGTTTATTTTTAGGATGGAGCAAGCACAGAACTCCAAGGCACCAGAGAGGTACTCCACGCCACCATGTACAGGACTGCCACATAGGTAAGTGTGGATTCATTCACTTAACCCAGATGCTTAACTTGTTATTAAAGAATGTTGCTTCCAATTACATTTTTCAATTTACCCCTCCATGAACTGCCACCTTAACGTGGTGGAGGGTTTTGAGTACCCAAGTGACCCTAGGAGCTATGTTGTCTGGGACTATATGCCCCTGGTAAGGTCTCCTAAGACAAACAGGTCCTGGGCGACGAGTCAGACTAAGAGCGGTTCAAAAACCCTTTAATGATGGAAACCATTTTGAGGACCGTGACGTTGCCCGGTGTGGCGCAGCCGGGGCCCCACCCTGGAGCCAGGCCCGGGGTTGGGGCTCGTATGTGAGTGCCTGGTGGCCAGGCCTTTCCCCAAGAGGTCCGGCCGGGCTCAGCCCGAAGGAGCGACCTGGGGCCGCCTTCCCGTGGGCTCACCACCTGCAGGAGGAACCATAAGGGGTCAGTGCGTAGAGGATCGGGTGGCAGTCGAAGGCGGGGGCCTCGGCAACCTGATCCCTGGACATGGAAACTAGTTCTAGGGACGTGGAATGTCACCTCGCTGGCGGGGAAGGAGCCGGAGATTGTGCGTGAGGTTGAGAGGTTCCGACTAAGGATCCCCTCTACGCACGGCTTGGGCTCTGGAACCACACTCCTTGAGAGAGGATGGACTCTTCACCACTCTGGAGTTGCCCATGGTGAGAGGCGGCGGGCTGGTGTGGGTTTGCTTATAGCCCCCCAGCTCTGCCGCCATGTGTTGGAGTTTACCCCTGTGAACGTGAGGGTCGTTTCCCTGCGCCTATGGGTCGGGGATAGGTCTCTCACTGTTGTTGAACGGCAGTGCAGAGTACCCAACCTTCTTGGAGTCTCTAGGAGGGGTGCTGGAAAGTGCTCCGACTGGGGACTCCATCGTTCTGTTGGGGGACTTCAACGCCCACGTGGGCAACGACAGTGACACCGTGATTGGGAGGAACGGCCCCCCTGATCTGAACCAGAGCGGTGTTCAGTTATTGGACTTCTGTGCAAGTCACAGTTCCTGAGGCACCTGACGGGTACCGGCAGGCCAAGCGCACCTGCCGGTACCTGACGGGTACCGGCAGGCCAAGCAGACTGCAGCCCGGGTGGTTGGGGAGGCAAAACCTCGGGCCTGGGAGGAGTTCGGTGAGGCCATGGAGAAGGACAACCGGCTGGCCTCGAAGAGATACTGGCAAACCGTCTGGCGCCTCAGGAGAGGGAAACAGTGCCCTACCAACGCTGTTTACAGTGGAGGTGGGCAGCTGTTGACCTCAACTGGGGATGTCGTTGGGTGGAGGAAGGAGTACTTCAAGGATCTCAATCCCGCCATCACGTCTTCCATTGAGGAAGCAGAGGCTGAGGGCTCAGAGGTGGACTCGTCCATCACCTGGGCTGAAGTCACTGAGGCAGTCAAGAAACTCCTCGGTGGCAAGGCACCGGGGGTGGATGAGATCCGCCCTGAGTACCTCAAGTTTCTGGATGTTGTGGAGCTGTCTTGGTTGACACACCTCTGCAGCATCGCGTGGCGGTCAGGGACAGTGCCTCTGGGATGGCAGACCGGGGTGGTGGTCCCTCTTTTTAAGAAGGGGGACCGGAGGGTGTGTTCCAACTACAGGGGGATCACACTTCTCAGCCTCCCCGGGAAAGTCTATGCCAGGGTTCTGGAGAGGAGAATACGGCCGATAGTAGAACCTCGGATTCAGGAGGAACAGTGTGGTTTTCGTCCGGGCCGTGGAACACTGGACCAGCTCTATACCCTCTACAGGGTGGTGGAGGGTTCATGGGAGTTTCCCTAACCAATCCACATGTGTTTTGTGGATTTGGAGAAGGCATTCGACTGTGTCCCTCGCAGCATCCTGTGGAGTGTGCTTCGGGAGTTTGGGGTCCTGGGTCCTTTGCTAAGGGCTGTCAGGTCCCTGTACAACCGAAGCAGGAGCTTGGTTCGCATTGCCGGCAGTAAGTCAGCCTTGTTCCCGGTGCATGGTGGACTCCGGCAGGGCTGCCCTTTGTCGCCGGTTCTGAATTTCTAGGTGCAGCCAGGGGCCGGAGGGTGTCAGGTTTGGGGACCACACGATTTCATCTCTGCTCTTTGCGGATGATGTTGTCGTGTTGGCCCCTTCAAACCAGGACCTTCAGCATGCACTTGGACGGTTTGCAGCCGAGTGTGAAGCGGTGGGGATGAAAATCAGTACCTCCAAATCTGAGGCCATGGTCCTCAGTCGGAAAAGGGTGGCTTGCCCACTTCAGGTTGGTGGAGAGTGCCTGCCTCAAGTGGAGGAGTTTAAGTATCTAGGGGTCTTGTTCACGAGTGAGGGAAGGATGGAACGGGAGATTGACAGACGGATCGGTGCAGCTTCTGCAGTAATGCGGTCGATGTATCAGTCTGTCGTGGTGAAGAAAGAGCTGAGCCGCAAGGCGAAGCTCTCGATTTACCGGTCAATCTACGTTCCTACTCTCACCTATGGTCATGAGCTTTGGGTCATGACCGAAAGGACAAGATCCCAGATACAGGTGGCCGAAATGAGCTTTCTCCGCAGGGCGGCTGGGCGATCCCTTAGAGATAGGGTGAGAAGCTTGGTCACCCGGGAGTAGCTCAGAGTAGAGCCGCTGTTCCTCCACATCGAGAGGGGTCAGCTGAGGTGGCTTGGGCATCTTTTCCGGATGCCTCCTGAACGCCTTCCCGGGAAGGTGTTCCGGGCCCGTCCCACTGGGAGGAGACCCCGGGGAAGACCTAGGACACGCTGGAGGGACTATGTCTCCCGGCTGGCCTGGGAACACCTCGGTGTCCCCCCGGAAGAGCTAGAGGAAGTGTCTAGGGAGAGGGAAGTCTGGGCATCTCTGCTTAGACTGCTGCCCCCGCGACCAGGCCCCGGATAAGCGGAAGATGATGAATTTAAATTTTTAAGGGCAAGAAGGTAGAGGTAGGGGGAAGTTTCAGCTCTGCACATGAAGGCAAGAATGAACATTTTGGCAGACACTGCGATTTGAGTTCTGATTGTAAAATAACCAGATATTTAGGACTGAATAATTAACTGTCTGTCTTTACTTTCAGAACATTTGGAGAAGATCAAGCAGCTGACTGAAGAGAAGGTCGAGCTGAGGGCACAGCTGGCTCTACAATCAGGTAAAAACAAAACTATAGTTAGCCTAGCATCTTGTCTTTATTAAACTGCATTTGTCTGAACGTGTGCCCTTTACTAAAATGCAAGACTGTGGCAGTTTTATTTATTTCACTATTAAGCTATTGAAATTTAATTGTGATTTTAGCTTCTGAGAAATATTTGACTGAAGAGAATGTCAAGGTGAGGGCAGAGCTGGCTCTATAATCAGGTAAAAACTTGACTATAGTTGTGCTGCCATTTTGTCTTCATGAAACATTTCATTTGTCATGCAATTCTCAAAATCATGTCAGACCATTTACAGTGGGGAGAACAAGTATTTGACACACTGCCGATTTTGCAGGTTTTCCTACTTACAAAGCATGTAGAGGTCTGTGATTTTTATCATAGGTACACTTCAACTGTGAGAGACGGATTCTAAAACAAAAATCCATAAAATCACATTGTATGATTTTTAAATAATTTCTTTGCATTTTATTGCATGACATAAGTATTTGATCACCTACCAACCAGTAAGAATTCCGTCTCTCACAGACCTGTTAGTTTTTCTTTAAGAAGCCCTCCTGTTCTCCACTCATTACCTGTATTAACTGCACCTGTTTGAACTCGTTACCTGTATAAAAGACACCTGTCCACACACTCAAACAGACTCCAACCTCTCCACAATGGATGTAAGGACATCAGGGATAAAATTGTAGACCTGCACAAGGCTGGGATGGGCTACAGGACAATAGGCAAGCAGCTTGGTGAGAAGGCCACAACTGTTGGCGCAATTATTAGAAAATGGAAGAAGTTCAAGATGACAGTCAATCTCCCTCGGTCTGGGGCTCCATGCAAGATCTCACCTCGTGGGGTATCAATGATCATGAGGAAGGTGAGGGATCAGCCCAGAACTACATGGCAGGAACTGGTCAATGACCTGAAGAGAGCTGGGACCACAGTCTCAAAGAAAACCATTAGTAACACACTACACCGTCCTGGATTAAAATCCTGCAGCGGTCATGTGGTCTGATGAGACAAAGGTCATGTGGTCTGATGAGACAAAAATAGAGCTTTTTGGTATAAACTCCACGCGCCGTGTTTGGAGGAAGAAGGATGAGTACAACCCCCAGAACACCATCCCAACCGTGAAGCATGGAGGTGGAAACATCATTCTTTGGGGATGCTTTTCTGTAAAGGGGACAGGACAACTGCACCGTATTGAGGGGAGGATGGATGGGGCCATGTATTGCGAGATCTTGGCCAACAACCTCCTTCCCTCAGTAAGAGCATTGAAGATGGGTCGTGGCTGGGTCTTCCAGCATGACAACGACCCGAAACACACAGCCGCAGCGGCTGTGTGAAAGCTAGTAGAAAGCTAGTGGGCCCACCGGTGGGAAACTGGCATGTTGCTTGCTGGGTGTCTACATACCACCGTCAGCCAACATGCACGAATCAAAACAGCAGCAGGCGACACTGATTCTCCAGGCAAAGCAGTCATACCCGGACTCCTAAGTTATTGTTCTTGGTGACTTCAACAAAGGTAACCTAAGTCACGAACCCCTGAATTACAGTTTATTAAAATACAGAATAGAGAGGCAAACACTGTGGATCACTGCTACACTACAATTAACAACGCTGTGCCCCACACTACTCTGGGACTTTCAGACCATGTCGTGGTCCATCTAATATCCACATAAAGTACAGGCAAAAACTACAACTTTCTAAGCCTGTTGTGTGAAGGTCCAAGATGTGGAGGAGTGAAGCAACAGAGGATCTGTCTGAAATGCAATAATTGGGCCATTTTAAGTCTGCCGCTAATGGTTTGGATGAGTACACTGTTGCTGTGACATCACACATCAGCTTCTGTGAGGACAGCTGCGTATCAACATAGATCAGGGTGAGCTGCAACAACAACAAACCCTGGTTCCCAGCCAAACACAGGTGGCTGCATTTGGAAAAGGAGGTGATCAGAAGCGAGACAGAGATAGGTAAATAGAGGCTAAATACAGCTTTGCTAAAGCAGTGAAGGAAGACAAGTGCCTGTATGGAGAGAATATAAAAGTTTGACCAGCGACTCTGCTTCTGTTTGGAGAGGCCTCCAACAGATTACCAACTACAAGCCTAAATCCCCCCACTCCATTAATGAGCTGTAACTTGTCAACAACCTGAATGAGTTCTACTGCAGATTTGAAAGACAAAAGGGCAGTCCTGACAACATACCTTCTCCCTGTGTGTCCAGTCATCAACACCAACCCTCCACCATTGGGGCCCATTCACAATCACCCATCCCAATCATCACTATAATGGAACTTTCAGTACTGGAGGGGGACATTAACTATTCAAGAGGCAGAACCCTTGGAAAGCAGCAAGGCCTGATGGGGTCTCCCCACCCACCCTTAAGCATTGTGCAGATCAGCTTTCTACTGTGTTTACGAACATCTTCAAAACCTCATTGGAGACATGCTGCAATCTGGCCCATTTCAAGTCCTCCATCATAATCTCAGTCCCCAAGAAGCCAAGGATCACAGGACTTAACGACTATAGGCCCGTCACTCTGATCTCTGTATTATGAAGTCATTTGATCGCCTTGTACTGTCCCACCTCAAGACCATCACTGATCCTCTACTAGACCCACTGCAGTTTTCTGTCTGTTGACAACACTTAACATGGCTCTTCACTTCATCCTCCAGCATCTGGACTCCCCTGGAACCTATGTGGACTTCTGTTCCGCATTCAACACCATAATACTCGCTTTGCTCCAGGACAAGCTATTTCAACTGGGAGTGCCCAAGTCCACATCACAGCCTTCCTGTCCAACAGGAAGCAGCACGTGAGGCTGGGGAAGCACCTGTCTGACGCCCTGACCATCAACACCAGCTCCCCCCCAAGCCTGTGTCCTGTCCCCCCTACTCTACTCCCTGTACAGCAACACCTCATTCCCACTGGGCACCACCATCGCCCAGGACCTCAAGTGGGAGCTGAACATCACTTCTCTTACAAAGAAAGCACAGCAGAGGATGTACTTCCTGCGACAGCTGAAAAAATTAAACCTGCCAACGACTATGGTAGTGCATTTCTACACTGCCATCATAGTGTCCATCTGACCTCCTCCATCAGATTCTGATACGTTGCAGCCACTGCCAAAGACAAGGGCAGGCTGCAACGCATCATATTCAGTGCTCTCCCCTTTGACAGAAGACTGAGGTCTATCAGGACCAAAACCTCCTGCCACAAGAACAGTTTCTTTCCTACAGTAGTAGGCCTCATGAACATGCCCTGGTACCAAATTGACTCCCCGCTCCCAACATACATACACAACCCTCAACAGGACACATTTCCCCTCCCATAAAACCTCAACTGAACAAAATCTTGCACCTTACATATACTTATTTTTAGTAATTTATTAATGAAGTCTTTTATGCTCAGTCCACTGTTCTTATTTTCTTTTTTACTTCACTTATTCCTTTTGTATTGATTGTTGCACCAACAGCCAGAACTAATTCCTTGTTTGTTGTGAAACATGTTAATAAAACCCTATGTACCACAACAACGGAGATTAAAAAAAATTATATTTAAGCTACCCACCACAGTGGCTGGTTAACCTTGGTGGCTATGGTAATTACACAATCCTTTAAAGTGGCCTTGTTCCTTAAAATAAAAATCCTTTGGATAAAATGTAAACTGGTTAAGTATTCACCTGGGTTCCAAGATCAAAAAAGTTAACATTAAGCCTTGCTTTCCATGTGGCATCTCAACCCCATCATGATTATAGACAAGAGGAAGTTATGACTACATTTCTATAAATGGCCCCATTCTACAAGTTAAGGTATTTCAGATTTGGTCTCCCAGACAGTACTTATAGTAATACTTTATTTAAGCATAAGAAAACATGAACAAGTACAGAAATAAAAACATTGTAAAACCGAGGGACAAACATCTAGTGGAAGGGCTTCTTTTTAAGCAGGGGTTCAGTCCTGACAGACTTTCTCAATGTCCTGCCAATGGTGCTTGTTCGTGGTGATGTCACAGAGTCCCTAATGTTAGCCATGAAACCTCGCTTGGGCTTAGACAGGATAGGGGACTTCTGAGATAACTTGACCAACTCTTCCTTTAACAAGACCAGTTCTTTGTCCTTCTCTCTACAATCCTGGGCAATCCTCTCCAGATCCTGTGTCTGAGAAAGAGTGAAACCGTGAAAGATTGAGAAATTAAAAGGTTTTTAGAAAGTGCTGATTTTTGTACATGCCCTCAGTCATTACCTGGTCAGCTAGCCTCTTTTGCAAAGTTTCTGTTTCTGACGTTTTTTCATGGTACCTCTCGCCAGCCTCTTGAAGTGTATCATTCAGAATAACAAACTTTTTTTCCAATAACACAATCAACTGAAAAAGAAACACCTGGTTTGAGTTCCAACTCTTAACAATAAAACATTAACTTGACAGGTGAAGGCTAGATTGTCTTACCTCTTCTTTCTGTTCACAGAGTTTCTTCAATGCACTTTTTTCTTCTAAAAGGATTTTGCATCTCTCTGCATCTGTGGAAACCGTTATTTACTCTTACATCTCAAATTTCACAGCACTGTATTCATAGTAAGCATTTCAAAATGCACAAAAGGCTGTTAAGTACCTATAATCTAATTATTTCTTAAATTGGTGTTCTAGTGTCAAACATTTCTAGACCTTAAGGCCAGTTACACATTTCCCACTAGGTTTAATTATTTATTTTGAGAAAAACAATTAGCTATGAATAAGAATAGGGAAAGATTGATTGTTTACCGTGTAGTTGAAGCAATACTTCAGAAAACGCATACTGACCTGTTACCCCATTGTCCACATTCACAGGGGAGATGCTCTCTGTCTGACTTGAATTATCTTTGGTTGGAACTGTAGATGAACCCACTGTAGATCCTGACATTATTTGTTTCATCTCAGACAGCTTCTGTTCTAGTGCCTAAATGGGGTTGAGTAAATATGCCAGATATACCAACCCCCTAAATTTTTCAAAAAAAGCAATCGGTACAAATACCTCAGACTAAACAAACATGTTCTTGTAGAACTACCATCCTGTAGGTCAGAGATTTTTAACAGTGGCCTTCAAAGCCAATTCCACTCCTTGATTTCATTGCAACCTCTTAATCAGTGACTTTAGACCTGGGACACCAGGTGGGTGCAATTAATGAAGTAGAACAGAAAACCAATAAGATTTGGCCCTTATTGGTTAAGAGTTGAATAGCCCGGCTGTAGGTTGGCCAAACTCATGTGACTAACCATGGCTTTTTTTTAATCCAACAATTCAGGTGTGCTTTTAAATCAGGTGTGCTAGATTAGGGTTAAAATAAACATGTCAGCAAATTAGCTGTAGGAACATAACAGGGAAGCACTGGTCTATATAGACAACCTGAGCTGACACTATCAGGGCCTTGTCAGATCAGCTACAATGAGTGGGTAGTACCTCTACTTTCTCCTGCTCTGCAATGAACTCATCAAGTGGTACATAATCATCTTCCACACGCTCCAGAGCCCGCTGATAGGCGTGGTCCTTCAGGGCATCTTTGTAAAGATCAAATGTGTTCTCCAGCTTTTCTTGGTAGCTGTCCTTCAGCTTGGCAACCTGACGACTTCAGTAACATACTTGTTATTTCAAAGACCATGTATTGGTGGAATAGCTACTACATTAAAGCAACCATCTAGATGAAGTGCATACCACACTGTGGTACACAGTATTCCCTGTTCACCAACTGTGCATTTTATATGGGAACATTAAGTAATGCTAATAGCAAATATGGAAGGCCTAATTGTGCCCCATTGTAATGCTCACTTCCGGAGCTCCTCACTCTCCATAAGTTGCTGCAGCATGGCATCTCCCATCTCCTTACGGATCTCAATCTCCTGGACTAAGTTCTTTCGCCGCTCTGCCAGGAGCTTGGTTCTGAGATTCTCAACCACATTCAGGAGATCCTATCCATGGGGAACAGATCATAGCTCTGTCAGCAAGGAATATATCAGTCTTGCTGTAACTGAACTCAAGCATGATAGTGCAATGGATTTCATTGTTCTGAATTTCATCTAGCCCTATGAAGAAAAACTGGCTATTTGGACAGAAATACCTCTTGGGGTAAAATGGACATGTCATTTTCATCCTCGTCATCCAACAGTTCTTCTTCAGACAAATAGTTCTCTAGGGCCACGTCATCAATGACCCCATTTCTCAACAAAGGCTTCCCATCGCGCCCCATCAACCGCGGGGTGAAAGACTCTTGTAATTTGGTCGGGATCACCTGGATCACCTTGGACAACAAGATAACATAGGTATCTGGTCAGAAGTAAAAAATGTAATTGTTCATATACACAGCTAGATGCTTCCATTTAAATGAAAAAAGTTTAAATTAAAAAGGAGACATGTAGAAATGATTCTCCAAGTGAAAGCTAGGCAACAGATCATTTAAATCAATGTGCAAGTGTTACTTTTTGGTTGAACAGCTTTACGCAATATATTTTACTTTTTCACATTAAAATAAACTGAGTGAATAGTATAATTTAACTGTGGCACTTAATTTGTAAAGTGCATTTTGAGATGGACATGAGTCAAATGCTATGGACAGGGGAGGAAAAACATTGCCACTGACAACTACATTTTCTACAGTGTAAAAAAGAAACATTGAAATAAACCAAATGTTTAGAGGAATTGGAATGTTGACAGGATTGGATAGAAGGACCAACCTGCTTGGCAACAGCAGAGAACTTCATGACATGGAGAGTTTCATCATATGTGGATGCACACTGGTTGATGTTGACAATCATGGAGGCTCGGCCCTTTCCACAGAAAATGGACTGGAAGAGACGGGTCAGTTTGCTCTCCCTGAATGGAATGTAACTATTTTTCATCCTGATTGAAGAGAGGATACCTTTGTCAAATATGTTTAATTCAGGGTGAGAAAACATTTGGGTTTTGTCTTGTAGTTATAATACATTTTCCTATTGTAAAATTTTGCCTGCAGAATTGGGTTAAATGTGGCAAGGATTTTCTTTTTTAGCAGGTGTTCTTTATATGGTCATCTTGAGAATGGTTGGCAGTGGTTCATAGACAACCTGTCACTCTGGTTTTTGCGGAGGGCAGCAATGCACTTTCCTAGGATGAGCAGAGAGTTGTTGATATTCCCAGCTTCCTTCAACCGTTCCCCAAATGTTTTGGTTTTACCGCATCTTTCCGAGCCAGCCAGGTCACACAATGAGAATCTGTTGGGAAAAAATAAACATTTAAAGTATGAGACCTTGCAGGGATGGAGCATCAAACACCTCTCAGGCCATGTAACCAAAACCCAGGCCTGGGGTCCCCCAAGGAGTGCACAGTTACCTTAACACTACACAGCTGAGTCAAATGAAATCTTAGTTTACAATTCTGTTTTAAATCAGCATTTTAGTGCTTTGCACCCCTTGGTGTCCCAAGATTGAGATTTTGAAACCCCATTCTGTAATCATGCAGCTTATGAAGATTTGGACAAAGCATGGACTCTTGAACAATCTAGTTGTATCCAAGTATAGCACTAAGGACAATACCCCACATGTATGTTTACAGAAGTACTTCCTAAAATGAAGGATCAATACTCACTCTGACATTCTCTGAACCTCGGTTCCATCAATACTTAGTAATTTCATTGTAAATATACTGTGGCTGTAACAGGGAGAGAAAAGGATTTGAAGCATTTCAGAAATCCAAAGTATTTAAAAATGTAAAATGAGTGTGACCTTGCCTTCGGCTTGATGAATGGTTCAGCTTAGTAGAAGCAGCACTTCGATTTTTATTTCCAACTCTGAGAATTTTGCATGCCTCCTCAGAGTTGTGGACATTGATCCACTTTAGATCTGAAAGAACCATTTTATGAAACTAGAGAACATGAGGGCACGTTGTTTTAATTGAGAAAACGTTCCACTGTTTCCACACACCTCTGACATACGAGTCGCCTACACTGTCTTCACACACACGGAGGGCGGGGCGTCTTTTGGTCTTGGAGGTGGTCGGTGCCTGAAGCAGGTCATACACGCTCTCATTGTAGATCTCATAGAATGCCACCCACATTGCAAACTGAGTCCGATCCCGCTCGCCAGATGATGCATTCACAAACTCAACTAGGGGAATCAGAATCAAATAGAAGATTCTCCTAAAACAAAATCACAGAACTCCAAACATTGTCTCAATCACAACAAATGGGGATGTAGAGGTAACATACCTGTGTTATCGGTGTTATCGTAAGAGACAGAGAAGGAGAGGCTCCCTGTTGAGGCTCTGAACAGGTCGGAGGATACTCCACTGACCCGGGGCGGTTCATGCTCCTATGTGGGGGTGACAGTGGGGGTTAGAAGAGATTAAGGGGAAAACCACCAAACGGACAATAAGTTGCCAACATAATTTCATGAGCAATCAACGATTTACTCCACATCCAGCCACCTCTTTGAGTAGAGCAAATACAGTTGCTTTGGTACATCTCTCCTGTTTGACCTGATCAGGGCCTAGGTACTGGGCGTCACCTCCGAGGTACGGCTTCAGATCCATGTTCTCATACTGTCTCCCATTGATGTGTCGGAAAATAACATCTAATGTCCTAGGAAGAATCCCAGGGTCTTTGTGGGATCCTGCACCATGCAAAAAAACAGTCCATCTACATACTCAACAGGACCAGTGGGTAAACTTAGAACATGATATACTGCATGTCAAAAGAATTGAAGGCTGTGTTTTATTCAAGTTTGACAGTCTCACATATACCGTACTTACACCTCAGTTCACAGCCACAGTTAGCTTTTATGAGCTGATTATAATAACAATCAGGAAGGTTACTAGTAGACTTGCCTTGTATTGTGTGAGTTTTGCCTGCATTGGTCACACCATAGCTAAAGATCAGTGCATTCTTCCCTTCCAGATAGTCGCAAACTTGGCTTTTCATGGTGGCTTCGAAAAGATCTGCCTGCTTCGTTTCAGGACCAAATATCTTAGCAGAATGAAAGCATAAAAGTTAGGCTAACTTTACACAAGCAGTCCATTTCTTTCCCCCCTATTAATTGGTCTTTTGTCATTTAACAGAATCTTATCCAGAGGACCTTACAATAAGGAGTTCACTTTTATTGTTTACTGGCCCCTGATGGGAATTTAAGAACCATCCTCTTATTGATGCCTCAATAAAAATAAATACATCTAATTTAATTGGTCAAAAAATCTGAAATGGGCTGAAGCAACTTAATAGCAATATAGGTAAATTACATTTCAGTCATTCAGCAATGACAGTCTTTGGTTCATTAAAGACCAAATCCTTCCAAAATGAATGAATCACTTCCATCGCATATTTGCCAAACCTGAGAGAAGGAGAATTTGTGTATCGCCTGACCAATGCCCTTCTCACTGCTCTTCATGGTAGCAGAACCTTTGGGTGCATTCAGCACTACAGTCTGGGAGTTCTCAAGCACAACACAACCCTTCAGAAAGACAAAAAGAACAAAGGGATCATGCCAGACAGTCCAACTGTGTCCTGTAAATGTGTACACAATATATATACATTTTTTAAATGCATATGGTAGAGATCAAATGTTGGTCTCTTAAAACTTATCATTGTAATCTAAAACTGTTGACTGATTAATTACAAAACAGCCCAATTTTCACATACCTGGTCTTCATTGTTGGACAGCTCATCCTTGGAGAAAGGCCTCACCCTTAGGTAGACCCTCAGCTGCTGTGGTTGCTGCTCTACAGTGTCCAACACCTCACTCTGGCAGGGATACATGTATTCCAAATAGGGCAAACAGCGTTCCCTGTAGCACATCACTTTCAAAGTAGTTCACTTGAAAATACTTAGCAACTAATCATTGCCTTGGTGTGGGAGCACCGGTATAAGTAGGAGTCTCCAGAGACAGGTTTGATAACCAGTTGATATAGGGAGGGGATAAAGGTGCCACTTGAGATGACAAACAACACTAATGACATTATAATTTACATAGCAAGTACCTGTGTGGAAGTAATAGAGGAGAGTTCTGAGAGCACATCACGATGGGGATTACATGAATGGAGATCATTACACGTGGATTCCATTGCATCTGCATGCACAAATACTGTGCAATCTTGCGTCAAATCGATGATTGTAGTCATCTCTAAGCAAGAAAGTCAACCATTAGGGTCTCTGCATTCCAGAGTAAGTCCTTTCTTTGTATTAGAATTCTACATTTACTTACAAGCTGAGGAATCCAAACTGCAAGATTAAAATGGATTTATGGTTTAAGACTTGAGGAGAATACTAGGCAATCACTGCTTACAAGAACAATTAGCAAACACAAGATGAAAGTCAATGGAAAGAACAAAACAACTATAGGTTTAAATCACAACTTAATTAATTAAGAACAGGTGGAGTCATTAGTTAGCCAATCAAATTTCAGAAGGCTTGCCAAACCTCAAATTGGCCACTACACAATATACCCAAGATAATTTAGTATGAAGATCAGCAAAAACTGCCGGTGCTAATCCAGACTACTTATTGGTCCCAGCCCACTGAGAGGTTGCCACCGAGCATGTTAAATGGAACTCTGATTACTGCCCCAACCAAAGTGAATTAACTTGAACATTTCCCAAGCTATTTGTACTCAGCAACTCCTTTGGCTGATCCATCCCGATTAATACTCCAACCAGGTAATCAGGAAAGATCAGTCAATAAATTATACTGCAAATGACTACTCAAAATTTAGTTATAATGACATAACCATCCAACATCTTATGTTGAGCCATGTGTTTCAGATGTCTGCTTTGTGTATGTAAAGTGTAGGCTTGAAGTGATTTTACATTACATTAGATGCATTTAAAGCAGTCTTTTTTTCTAGCCCAGCCAGCAGGGGGCACTCATAGTACAGCAAATGAAAAGTTCTTAATTCAAGACATGGACTAATTAAAGAAACAACCTAGTTGACAAATACAATGAACAAAAATAAACAAGATTCACAAGAAATCCCTGAAATTTTCATAAACAAAATGTTTCAAACTGTGTGCACATTTCTTTCAATTGACTGATGTCCTTATGAACTACTCAGATGTGTAGTGGAGTTACTAAAGAATGAGTGTGTTCCAGTCCCATATCCCCCTGTGCTTGAGTCCAAGTGGAGTCATGAGTTCCTATTGTTAAATGCAAGTCGAGTACCTTGGGGTCTGAAAGTCCTCCCCGAGGGAAAAAAACTATGAAAAATACTTTCCTGCATTACTATGCAACATACCTTTTAGCACATTTGACTACAGATAACTGTCAGCTAAATGCCCTGGATATTTCTTACTAATAGAAGATCAGATCTATTCACAGCATGATGGTTTAACCATGCATAGTGTGTCCTCTGGAATTATTGGATCTTTGGTTAATCAGCTTGTATTAACACAAAAAAATCTGAAATCTAATGTTTCATTGAAAACTCTCTCTTTTTCTACAAAAAAAGAAAATCTTTAAAAAAATTTACTCCAATGCATGTTTGTAACCATTATTGGTATGTCAAGAAATTATTTTGAACCATATTTAATCCCATCAATATACACTCACCTAAAGGATTATTAGGGACACCATACTAATACTGTATTTGACCCCCTTTCGCCTTCAGAACTGCCTTAATTCTACGTGGCATTGATTCAACAAGGTGCTGAAAGCATTCTTTAGAAATGTTGGCCCATATTGATAGGATAGCATCTTGCAGTTGATGGAGATTTGTGGGATGCACATCCAGGGCACGAAGCTCCCGTTCCACCACATCCCAAAAATGCTCTATTGGGTTTAGATCTGGTGACTGTGGGGGCCATTTCAGTACAATGAACTCATTGTCATGTTCAAGAAACCAATTTGAAATGATTCGAGCTTTGTGACATGATGCATTATCCTTCTGGAAGTAGCCATCAAAGGATGGGTACATGGTGGTCATAAAGGGATGGACATGGTCAGAAACAATGCTCAGGTAGGCCGTGGCATTTAAACGATGCCCAATTGGCCCTAAGGGGCCTAAAGTGTGCCAAGAAAACATCCCCCACACCATTACACCACCACCACCAGCCTGCACAGTGGTAACAAGGCATGATGGATCCATGTTCTCATTCTGTTTATGCCAAATTCTGACTCTACCATCTGAATGTCTCAACAGAAATCGAGACTCATCAGACCAGGCAACATTCTTCCAGTCTTCAACTGTCCAATTTTGGTGAGCTTGTGCAAATTGTAGCCTCTTTTTCCTATTTGTAGTGGAGATGAGTGGTACCCGGTCGGGTCTTCTGCTGTTGTAACCCATCCGCCTCAAGGTTGTGCGTGTTGTGGCTTCACAAATGCTTTGCTGCATACCTCGGTTGTAACGAGTGGTTATTTCAGTCAAAGTTTTCGCCCACAGGACTGCCGCATACTGGATGTTTTTCCCTTTTCACACCATTATTTGTAAACCCTAGAAATGGTTGTGCGTGAAAATCCCAGTAACTGAGCAGATTGTGAAATACTCAGACCGGCCCGTCTGGCACCAACAACCATGCCACTCTCAAAATTGCTTAAATCACCTTTCTTTCCCATTCTGACATTCAGTTTGGAGTTCAGGAGATTGTCTTGACCAGGTGTTCCTAATAATCCTTTAGGTGAGTGTTTATATATACATATACACACTACCATTCAAAAATGTGGGATCACTTAGACATTTACTTGTTTTCCATGAAGTCATACATGAAATGAGTTTGAATAGAGAATATATGAAAAAATGAATAGGAAATATAGTAATTGACAAGCTTAGAAATAATAATTTTTTTGGTCTTTCGTCTTTGGTTTTGTCAAAGAATCCTCCATTTGCAGCATATACAGCCTTGCTGACCTTTGGCATTCTAGTTGTCAATTTGTTTCAGGTAATCTTAAGAGATTTCACCCCATGTTTCCTGAAGCACCTCTCACAAGTTGGATTGGCTTGATGGCACTTACGTACCATATGGTCAAGCTGCTCACACAGAAGCTCAATAGGGTTGAGATCTGGTAACTGTGCTGGCAACTCCATTATAGACAGAATACCAAGCTGACTGCTTCATCCCTAAATAGTTCTTGCAGAGTTTGGAGCTGTGCTTTGGGTCATTGTCTTGTTGGCTCCAATCAAGCGCCGTCCACAAGGTATGGCATGGCATTGTAAAATGGAGTGATAACTTTCCTTCTTCAAGATCCCTTTTAGCCTGTACAAATCTCCCACTTTACCACCACCAAAGCACCCCAAGACCTTTGCATTACCTCCACCATGCTTGACAGATGGAGTCAAGCTGTTGTGGGTAGGCTCTGTTTTCCAGATTCCGCTCTAGCATTGCTGCCTGTTCACCTGCTGCCTGCCCACCTCGCCATACAACTAATCTCGCCTCCTGGAACCACTCCACCCTGAACGATTCCCCTCTGTTTAATTCCGGTTGTGTGAATAAACACTTCAACTGCCTCCCCGAGTCTGTGTGCCTGTCTCAGCATCTGAGTCACAAACCAGAGCCTAACACAAGCATTCCTCCAGCATCTTTTCATTTGGTCTGCATCTCACAAATTAGTGCAATGGGTCATACTGAAGAATGTAGTGACTTCAAACATGGCACTGTCATAGTATGCCACAAGTCAGTTAGTGAAATGTCTACCTCACTAGATCTGCGCTGGTCAACATTAAGTGCTATAAATGTGAAGTGGAATTGTTTAGGAGCAACAACAAAGTGGTAGGCCATGCAAACTCACAGAGCAGGGCTGCCGAGTGCTGAAAGAGTATAAAAATTGCCCCTCATCTGTTGCATCACTCACGACAAATTCCCACAGAGACACTCCAAACTCTTGTGGCAAGCCTTCCCAGAAGAGTGGTGGCTGTTATAGTTGTAAAGGGGTGACCAACTCCATATCAATGCCCATGGTTTTGGAATGGGTTGTCCAACAAGCTCATAGATGTGATGGTCAGGTGTCCACATACTTCTGGCCATATAGTGTATTTATTGCATTCTAAACAAGTGGTGCTGGTTTTACTGTCTTGTCGAGGGGGCAGAGCTGACATGTTTTTCATTTCTTGCTAACACCTGTATCCACTGAATATGGTTTATTGGAGGTGGGTCTAGGTGGCCCAGCTTTAATTTCTGGACCACAGAAGCAACTGCTGTCCATTGAGGATGTCGGGCAATTTGACACCATTCTATTGTTGGTTGATTTCAGTCCATAGGACATAGGCAATGTAAGCAAACACATCCACAATTCTGTCGAAAATCACCAAAGGCTAACGGGCTGTTGTCACCTGAAAGCTACTTGTTGCTGTGACTTTATTCACATTGTCAGCTCTTCTTTGGTGGAATTATAGTCCAGAATTATTTGTGGCTTGATGTCCTGTCATGCACTCAGAGATTCCTCTTTGTGCATTGTGCTAATTATAAGAACATTCTTGTTCTTGAAGCTAGTTTGTAGCTTTCATGTCGACCGGGTCTGATGTCACAGATATCAAAGCGAATCACCCGAGAAATTCTTGCTGAGAAAATTGTTACAATAAATATTGGGCTTCTATTCTCTTCGTTCCATATGCTGGCTGTTGCTTCTCTGTTTGATTTGCGCACTCAAGCTAATATCACCAAACCAATGTATGCATACAAGTCAGTCAGATTCGGTGGCTTCCGGGTTCTCCTGAGACACAAGGCTCCCCTCCCAGTTGTTCATGTCCAATACATCTCTGCTGATTGAGGTTAAAAGAGCTCAAAGGTTTGTTGTATATCATGGACTTGAGTGAAATCAAATTGTGTAACAAAGTTAAACAGCAACCAGCACAATAGGCTCTATATGTACATTTAACATGTGTACCAACAATATACTATTGTTAGAAACAGGTCGTTTCGTATTGTGGTTGAAATAATTATTGAATACCCGGTTGTCAATTGAAAGAGTAATTCAATTATTTATTGCAGCATTTGATAGTCTATTAGCTCATGCTGTTACAGGCTCAATCTCTTCTCTTCTCACTGTAATGTTGCTTACAAGCTCATATATACACTGAAGGGCGTGTTTACCTAGAAATTATCAGGTTTCTAAAACAGTAACCACCATGCCAAATGGTCAATGTAAACATTCCTGTGGTTATGCGAGTGCAACTTACAGAGAGGTTTCTGTGGTTCTCATTATCTAGGTACATTCACTTCCAATGAAAAGTATGTTCATATTGTAATTATTAATGTTTCGATTCCACACTATAGTAATCAAAAAGGCTGCACAGTATTATGGGGCCATTATTGTATGGGGCCATTATTGTAGCTAAACTATTTACAAATGTGAGTGGAGAGTTGTGTAACTGTATCTCAATCCGTTTGTGCATACTCAGATTTGCCAATGTGTAAAATAATCTCTAAATGCGTACCAAGTTTGTGAATGTGTAGGCCTACAGGTATCTGCTAACGTGTATTCAGAATTGTATGTGTAAAAACATCTCAAGATCTGTATTGATATTTGTACCTACCCTATATCTCAAGAATGACGTTCCCTTGGAACTATTGTAAAAACCTTGATTACGCTCTATGCCAACATATCTAGTGGCATTACGTCGGTCAGGAACGTTATATATCAATCCACATTTTGAATGGCCACATACAGCGCTCTTCATACAGGCGTAATTCTTGAGATATAGGATACTGAGATTTTTAAATGTGTGGACAAATCTGTAAATGCATACATAGATCTGTGAATTTGTAGACAAATCTGTGAGTATATACAGCTGTAAAAGCAGAGACAAATCTTTAAATGCTTATACAGACAAGTCATCAGTTACAACTCAGACGGGCCTCTCAATTGGCTGTCTTTTTACATGTGACTTGTGCTACACTTCTGCCACGGCAGAGCTCTGCAAATGCTTGTGGCAATTTGCAAATGTGTGTGGAGATTTGTTTGCCTCAGTAGCTATACAGCATACATACCACCAGGCAGCAGTAGCAGACGTGACATACATTGATGTGCGGGTAACATAGGGGTTTATGGAATGCCATTTAAGTCAATATTAAAAATAAATAGGGCTCCCAAAAATTCTCTGAACCGCCTCGACGGGAAGGTGACGCGGTATAGGCTCAAATTCAGGACATCCTGACTTGCACATACATTTGATTCAGGTAAGAGCTTTAGGTAAAGTTGCTTTGTAAAGTGAAAATCATTACTTTCATATTATATGTTAGCTATCTAGATGTTTGTTGTATGTAAACCAAATTAACATGACAACACTGTGGACACGAGTGACGGCAAAATGTTAGATATAGTAGCTAGCTACAGTCCTAATGTAGCTATTGTGTGTGTTGAGTTAGCAATCATTTTTGCTAAATAACAGTACAGTAACCAATGGTTAATTTGAGCTGGATCCTGCCGGAAACAAGATCCAGTACCTCTCAGATTTTCCTCAGTTTGTTCCAGCACTGTCACGACTCCCTCTCCTCTGGCTCCCCCTGCTGGTGCACCTGGGCTCCGGCGGTCGGTATCACCGGCTTTCTGAAGCCACCGCCCCTCCCCCCTGCATAATTTCCTGTTTCATGTTATGTCATTAGTGTAGGTGTATATTTGTCTGTTGGTTAGGTTGGGGTTTTGTGTTTATGTTATTGTTTGTTGTATTCGTTCCATTTAAGTGTTAGAGCTGTTTTCAGAGCATATGCATAGTCTAGCCAACTAGTCCTGTTAAACAAACCTGTTTTGGCTCTAGCTGGGTTCACTGTTTGCCCGGTTGTTTTGTGTTTGCCTGTTTGGGCATTCATGTGCTTGGTGGAACGTCAAATAAAAGGAAGCAAGCTATCCTCCTGCGTCTGACTCCTGATTCTCTAAGACGGAACATAACAAGCACCTACCTTTCACAGATCCAGGCTGCTGCGCATTACTTGTCTTTTTCCATCTCTTTGATCGCCTTGCACTGTAATCGCCTTGCAGCCTCTTGTTGCCACAGCACCGCCTGACAAGATTGTGAAAGTTTTAGCTTTTTGTTTTCTGCTGTTTGTGCTACCAATGTGTTGTGGCCTATTCACGTTAATTTGCCAACCGGATCCATGTCTGTCTTGTGCCTTAATGTTCCGGGACCTCCAGATTTAAAAATTAAGCACTGACAGTAACCTCATGTTTGCTAAGTTAGTCTCATACCTAATTGTTAGTAATAACAAATGCTACCAGTAACGTGTATCTTGTTAGTTATTTGAGCTAAACATATGCAACCCTAGCTACCAATAAATAATCAATTTATTAAATTCAGTCGTCCAAAAAGTAGTTACTTCAGATACTGTTATAGCTTTATTTAACTAATTTTCCTTGATTCTTGGTTAGCCCGTTGCTTGAATACTCACTAGTTTACAGATTACTCTGTTTTTTATGATCACCACTAGGATAAAGATTTACTAGGATACGTGTGAATAACTGGTGTCCACTAACAGTTGATCACCCTGGTCAACTGGCAATGTCCAGCAGAGCAGGTTGCAATTACATGAATACATGTGAAAATGATAAGAATGGCATACTGAAGTTACAGTGGGGAGAACAAGTATTTGATACACTGCCGATTTTGCAGGTTTTCCTACTTACAAAGCATGTAGAGGTCTGTAATTTTTATCATAGGTACACTTCAACTGTGAGAGACGGAATCTACAGGCTACAGGACAATAGGCAAGTAGCTTGGTGTGAAGGCAACAACTGTTGGCCCAATTAGTAGAATGCAAGATCTCACCTCGTGGGGCATCAATGATCATGAGGAAGGTGAGGGATCAGCCCAGAACTACAGGGCAGGACCTGGTCAATGACCTGAAGAGAGCTGGGACCACAGTCTCAAAGAAAACCATTAGTAACACACTACGCTGTCATGGATTAAAATCCTGCAGCGCATGCAAGGTTCCCCTGCTCAAGCCAGCGCATGTCCAGGCCAGTCTGTAGTTTGCCAGTGACCATCTGGATGATCCAGCGGAGGAATGGGAGAAGGTCATGGGGTCTGATGAGACAAAAAAATAGCTTTTTGGTGTAAACTCCACTCACTGGCCCTCATTTATCATTCTTTGCGTAGAAACGGGCGTATATGTTGGCGTAAGATTTTGCTTACACTCCTCTTACCGCCTGATTTATGAAGCTGTGCGTACCTTTAAAATCCAGGTGTACGCAATACCTGCCCTTGATAAATGCCGCGGCTGAAAACGATCGTCATTAGAATAACACGCCCCTATATATTCAAGTCTCCGCTTCCCCCACGCCCTCATTTTACGCCATGGACACACGGAAGACGGCAAAAAAGAGAAACTTATCTGACGTGGAGATTGAGACGATCACCAGGGAGGTAGAAAGAAAGAAAAAAAAATTATTTGGCAGTTTAAAAAGCGGAATAAAATATGATTGCATGACAATTTGTAATATTCGTCTTATTATTTTATGATATTTATTATTAATTACGTTTATTGTTATTTAGAAGAAGAATGTCGTTATTATTATTATTTATATTATTATTATTTAAAAGAAGAAGAATGTCATTTTTATTATTTTGTCAGTCTGAATTATATTTTGGTCATTAAAAGCCTTTTATTACTGAACACAGTCCGTGCGCAACTGCCGGGCCTAACCCTGAAACGTCATGTAAAGCGCACAGGATATACATCAAATGCTTTGGTAAAGTCACACGAATTAAACATTGAAGTCCATGTTGCACAAAAATAAACACTGAAGTTTGTAATTATGTTGTTTTTTATTTACAGTGGGTCATAATACATCATATCTTTTAGTTTGTCAGTGCGTTAGGATTTTTCTTTCTGCGCATTTCCGCACTAACTCAAAACGTGCGTACACCACCTCCTGAGCTGGCGTAGGATTTGAGAGTGCCGTACGCCAACGTCCATATTAATAAATCTCAAAGTCACCGTGGTTTTGGGTGTACGCCAAGTGTATGCTGGAAATTTGGTGTACGCACTTTTGATAAATGAGGGCCAATGTGTTTGGAGGAAGAAGGATGAGTACAACCCCAAGAACACCATCCCAACTGTGAAGCATGGAGGTGGAAACATCATTCTTTGGGGATGCTTTTCTGCAAAGGGGACAGGACGACTGCACTGTATTGAGGGGAGGATGGATGGGGCCATGTATCGCAAGATCTTGGCCAACAACCTCCAACCCTCAGTAAGAGCATTGAAGATGGGTTGTTGCTTGGTCTTCCAGCATGACAACGACCCGAAAAACATAGCCAGGGCAACTAAGGAGTGGCTCCGTAAGAAGCATCTCAAGGTCCTGGAGTGGCCTAGCCAGTCTCCAGACCTGAACCCAATAGAAAATCTTTGGAGGGAGCTGAAAGTCCGTATTGCCCAGCGACAGCCCCTAAACCTGAAGGATCTGGAAGGTCTGTATGGAGGAGTGGGCCAAAATCCCTGCTGCAGTGTGTGCAAACCTGGTCAAGAACTACAGGAAACGTATGATCTCTGTAATTGCAAACAAAGGTTTCTGTACCAAATATTAAGTTCTGCTTTTCTGATATATCAAATACTTATGTCATGCAATAAAATGCAAATTAATTACATAAAAATCATACAATGTGATTTTCTGGATTATTGTTTTAGATTCCGTCACTCTCAGTTGAAGAGTACCTATGATAAAAATGACAGACTTCTACATGCTTTGTAAGTAGGAAAACCTTCAAAATAGGCAGTGTATCAAATACTTGTTCTCACCACTGTATATTAAACTCAACGACTCTTAATTTCGTATATCAGCTTGCGTGTCTTTACTGGGCAAAGGACAGACAATTAAAAGGCAGGCCCTGCTAAACTATGGTTAAGGGACCGGTCTGCCTACACTCCCTCACAGTTCAAGCAGATCTGGGCCATGTGGTGTGGACTTTCTACTGCAAAAAACTGCTCTGAGCACCAGGTGCTGCTAGCAGGCCATTATAGCTCCTTATGTTTGCCTACAAGTTGTTCATGAAAACATAAATTCAAGTCAGAGTCACCAATCCAGTGTAGTCTTAGGTACTACAACATGATAGAATCAGTTGAATGATAGAATTCATAGCCACTCAATTACTTCAGTACTAACCTGAAGCTCAACTTTGTTCTTAAGATTTTGACACAAGGTTAAATGACAGACCAAGGAATGGGAGGCGACAAATACTTTATTATTGATGTTACAGTCTCAAAAATAATTTCAGAAAGCAATGATTATACAAATAGTAACGTTTACTTGGTTTCGTTACAGTTGTCATCCATCTCCTTCACATTGATCCCCTGTACAACCGCATAACATTCATGTGCCTGTATTCTAGATCAGTGTCTGTGTAAGTGAGGTGGGAGAACACCTTGTTGTTCATCAGCATCCACCAGCCATTCTCATGGTGGTGTTTCCTGTGGGCTGTTGCCCAGTCATGCAGTTCGGTGGTCCTCCTGTAGCAGTTGGAGCGGCTGTTATTTGCTAGACTCCAGTCTTGAGCCCGCTGTGGGCTCGCTCTGAGGCGGCTATTATTTAAGTCCTGCCGTTGGACTATACTGCTGCTGTTGGTTCCTGGTGGTTCTCTGTTCCCCCCAGCCTCTATGGTCCAGATATTGGCAGAAAGAGCAAGCCCAGCGATGAAGGCAATGAACACGACTTTCAGCATGCCCTCCTCGCAACTCCATGGCCATTATGGTGGTCGTCATCCTGGCATCAACTGATACATCATCATCAGGGTCATATGGCACCTTCCTGCAGTGGCTGGTGTGGACCCACATAGCTCTCTCAGTAGCACCTGGTATGCTCCCAACCACCTTTGCTAATGCCAGTACTTCCTACAAAGGTCCCTCACGACAACCCAGTCACCTGGTTGGATCTTGTGGAGTGGTCCTCCTTTTGGCTCAGGCAGGGCTGCTTTTACCTTTGGAAAAATAGACAATACATTGTTAAGTGCAATGCAATAACTCACCATCCCTTCGTCGTTGCCCTGCAACGTAAGTCTATTCTGTGGGAAAGGAGTGGTGATCATCCTCATTGTTCTGCCTGTAAGCACCTCATGAGGAGAAAGACCCGTAGTGCGATGCTCTCTGCCTCGCATGTACATTAAGGCAAGTGGCATCACTGTTACACCGGACAAGCCATCAATTTGGTTTATTTGGTTTAAGAGTCTGATTAGATATCTTAACACTACTGGCTGGATAATAGCTACAATATGTGCGCAGATCTATCTTCAGACTACTTACAAAATGGGAGCATTAGTCTGATGTTAATTTAGATGGTAGGCCCCATCTGGGAATAATTTCTCACATCAAATTTTTTGCGACAGCGATGGCTGTGGCATGTTTGCACGGAACTGCTTCTACCCACTTGGAGAATGCATCCACCATTGCCAGGCAATACTTGTATCCCTGGCATGGAGTCAACTCATTGAAATCCATCATTTAGTGCTCAAACGGCCCCTCAGGCCTTGGGTGGGTCGACATAGGCATTAGTGTGCCTCTACCCACATTGTTTGTCACACAAATCACACATTTTGCACTGACATTTTCTGCATATAAGGAAAATCCTGGTGCAAACCATAGGTTATGTACAATATTCACAATCCCACCTTTGGAAACATGGTCTTGGCCATGTACCAACTTAGCAACGTAGGGGTAACAGGAGCAAGAAAGGAGAGGGAGGTCATTAGGACCAACCCAAAGCTTCAGCTTCTGGTCAAAGGAGCATTTCAACCGCTTCCAACGAGAGACCTCCACAGTGTCAGCGCCAGATTGTAAGTCAGAAACGTCATTAAGAGAGAAAACATCAGTTGGAGGCTGTCACGTCCTGGCTGTGCCCCTAGCCATCTCTACGCTGGGCTCGGGGCATAGCCAGGACAGGACAGGAGGTGGCATCTAGCCACCTCTAATCCTTTTTGGTTTCCCCAATTGGAGGCAGGTGTTGGTCATTGCCTCCAATTGGGGACCCTATTTAAGTTCATTGTGTTAGCCATGCTGATGTGGTTCATTTTGGTTTTGCCTGAGTTTCAGTAAGACCCACGTCACTGGGCACTGTGGTTTTGTTTGTTTGAGACTTTCTTTTATTAAAACATGGATTATTGGAACAACATCGATTCTGCCCCTGTGTCCTACCACAACCTCGTACGTGACAGAGGCAGAGAAACCATCTGCAAAATGGGGGAGACAGGAGACGTGGCAGGTGCTTTAGCAGCCATGTCAGCTACAGCATTACCTTTAGAGACGGAATCAGAGGCGTTAGTATGAGCCTGACATTTGCACACAAAAAAGAGTTCAGTAGATTAGCAACTTACCTAGAGTGACAGATTGTCTTACCAGATGCTGTTAGGAAACCAAAATCATACATAACCCCAAAGGCATATCTGCTGTCTGTGTAGATATTAACAGACTGATGTTGGTATAGTGAGCGGCAACATTTCAGCTGCCTGAGCAGATAGGTTTGAGGGTAATCTAACACTTTCAACAACCTCTAATTCTGAAGTGACGGCATATGCTACCAAGGGCTCCCCTTTGGAGGAAGGCTGGGCTGAGCCATCCACAAAAAACCCCAAATCAGCATTAACATTGGGTGTGTCTGAGAGGTTGGGTGGTAGCCTACTGACTTCTTCTACTATGGCAGCACAGTCGTGAGGGTCACCATCATCATCTGTAGGCAATAGAGTAGCAGGGTTCAGAACAGTGCATCTCTTTAGCGTAAAAGACATTGTCAGGAGAATATTTTGATAGTGCACTAACCTAGCAGGGTGCAAATTTGCTGTCTTAGCCTGTGAAATTAGAGAATTAACAGCATGTGGAACATGAACAGCGAGAGGGCACATGGCAACAATGTCTGAGCAAGCCAGAACAGCCTAACTGTGGCAACTGCCCGTAGGCAGCAGACCAGAGCCCAAGAGACTAGATCCAAACGCTTGGAGTAATACGCCACAGGCCACTGCTTTCCACCATGGTCCTGTGTCAAAACAGAAGACACAGAGGTTAAACAGCTTCGCATGATCCGGTAAAGTGTTTGAGACGATCCAGGGAAGTCAGTCCGTCAGTGGTCCAAACAATTTTGTCCTTCATGGCCATTTTGTGAATATAAGATGCATGTATAGACAAGTCTGGAAGCCAGGCTCTGCAGTAGCCGGCCACACCCAAAAGGCTCATAATTTGGGCTTTGGCTATTGGTTTGGGGAGTTCCAGCACTGCTCTAAGTCGACATCCGCGATACCGCGGACAGTGCTCATTTGCATAAATATTTCAAAAAATAGATTCGCCATAATCGTCCGATTCCAATGGTATATTATTTGTAGCCACTTTCGTGAAGCGTTCCATGTATAATTGGGGTTGTCCGTGTATAATATGGGTTGTATAGTTGTATAGTTTGGGTTGCTATGAGAACTTTTCACCAGGCAACGACATTGCCAATGCATCTTAGAAAGGCTCATGTGTACACTAGAATAAATATTACAAGCGTGTACATCACTATATATGATGTTTTGAACCATAAAACATCGTTTGTATTATATATAAGATATACAAATAAATATTTAGTCAAAATAGTATGGGGATGTTCTTGAGTTTTTGGGAAGAAGTTGGACTAGTTAAGTCCAAACGTAACTAGCGATCTAGGCAAAAAAAATTATCTTGATGCTGAATGGCAGAAATGTTTTCCGAAATTTTTTTTTAGCCTTTCAAACAGATGAGTTTTATAAAAATGTTTTTATGTGTTTTTATTGTAGCCAGAGGGGTTGTTATTACCAGGATACATCATAATAGGTTGTATCTGTTACAGAAATGAATCTAGGACCCAAAATGTCCCAGTAGTGAAATCCGGCCGAAAGCCCCATAGGCTACCAAGGGTTAACACGTTCTAGACCCAAAGATCTTCCGTTAGGTGTGATGTCATGGCCTAGGTCCCTAACAGATTGTTTTGGAAACTGTGTGACCATTCTCAGCTAAAAATTCCAACAACACTCTGGTATCAGTTTCACAGTCCTTCTGAGTCTCAGAGCACAAGAGTAAATCATCAACATACTGTATGAGCTTACTTCCAGTCAGAGGTACGATCCCTTCCAAATTTGAGCAAGCGCTGCAGAGAAGACAGCCGGAGACTCAACATATCCCTGAGGGAGGACGGACCAGGTCCATCGCTTCCCACGGAACATAAAAGCAAACCAATATTGAGATTCCTTTGCCACAGGAATACTGAAAAGGATGCAAGGATGGCAGTGTTACATGGAGAATCAGGGCAGAGTATTATGGCACCCCTCCCTACCAGGGAATCATGAACAATAGCAATCCCCTCTTCAGCTTCCTTACTCAGAGGGTACTGGGCCCTACTGGGCCTAAACGTGGATTAGCGTGACAGTGAGAGGCTGAACGCCCTTCATTTGTCCAATATCAAACTTATCTTTAGCCCACAATGTATTGGGAAGGCCCTCAAGCAGCGGGGAATCAACAACTGGCAATGATTTGTTGCTCTGATAGTGGCCTGGTCATAAATCCAATGCATAATGCCAATCTGGACCTGTCTGAATGTCAGACAGCATCAGTCTCTGACAGACCTCCGGTGGCTGATTAATCACAAGAACATCCAGTCCACAGGTAACTTTCATGCCCAATTTGCACAAGGTCTCTGCCAGCCAAACTGCAGGGACAACATGTAGAAAAGATGAATTGGTGCCAATTTGGAATACCATCTACAGATAAAGGCATAGTTAAGAACTAAATCATCTCTACACCAGAAGTACCTACAGTGTGCACAGTTTCATTTGACATGAAAAGATTAAACATGGAGTCATGCATGATAACAGCACCAGTATCTAGTAGAAAACCTAAGGGCTTACCTTCGATCAGAAGGGTAACACAAGGGGTTAAATCTTTGGTAAATCTCTTAAGGAACTGCTTCTGTGAAAGTTTGTCAGCTGTCTCCACTACACTTCAGTCTTAGGTTTATCGAGTGTGACATTGTGTGGGAGTCCCATCTGGTCCCCGCTCTGTCCCTGTCCACCTATCGGATCAGATAAGGTCCTCATTGAACCCCTCCTGGACGTCTGCCCAGGGGAGTTTCATCCTGGACCGCGTGATGTGTGCGATCTCTGCTCCCGACGGCTTGTACAGACGCACCAACTTGATCATGTGAATCCCAAACTCAGCCGAGTCCTTGGTGGGATCTGGCATCTCATTAGCAATGTCCTTCAGTTCATCCTGTATCCAAGTCTTTTGGATGCTGACCTCAGGCCTCCATTCATTATGGCCAGCTTGTCCTTGGGCTGGCCGTGGCTGTGGGTTAGGGTAAGCCACTAAAGGAGCCAGAAGGAAATCCTGGAGACCGTGAGGTTTTCCAGCTTCAGGTAGAGGAGTGGAAGGGGCGGTGCCTGGGTTGGGGATAGAGACGGGCCCGGGACCAGTGCTGGTACAGGAGCTGCAGGGATTGGAGTACAGTAAGGAGGTAGAATGTCACGCTCATCATCCTCTCTATTCCTTTTCTTCACTTTCTCATCACCCTCTGTCACACTTTCCTTTACCATTATCTTCTTACCCCCACTCTCTGTCTTTCTCTTAGCCTCTCTCTCCCACTTACCATAGTTATCCCACTTTATTGTTCTTCCCTTTCTTACTCTTTTCAAAATCTTCCAACTTCCTTCTGCATTATTTTAACTTAGCCTCGCTCACTGTTCCTTTTAATGGAAAATCATTGTGCCACAATATCACTTGTCCTGAGACATCAGTGCCCCACTTATCCACCATTATCTTTACTGGTCCGATCATTGGATCCGGTAGGCAGGTGTATCCCATCCCCATGGTGTATCCCATCCCCATGGTGTATCCCATCCCCATGGTGTATCCCATCTCCATGGTGTATCCCATCCCCATTGTGTATCCCATCCCTATGGTGTATCCCATCTCCATGGTGTATCCCATCCCCATGGTGTATCCCATCTCCATGGTGTATCCCATCCCCATGGTGTATCCCATCTCCATGGTGTATCCCATCTCTATGGTGTATCCATCCCCATTATTATTATTACTTTTTTTGGCTTTTTTAATATTTTTTATTTCATTTGTTTTCGTTATCTTTCATCTGTGCCATGTCATAGCAATTCTCTTGTCTGTACATGCATCTTATATTCATCCTCGATGAATTACAGTTTCCCAAAACTGTTTACTGTGCAGCCTGTTCCATGAGGGGTCCCACGGGCCCAAACAGGTTTTATTAAAAGGTCTGAAAACCTCTTAATTAAAGATCTGAAAACCTTTCCCCCAATGGAGTTATGGTAAGAAGAAGTCTCCCCCATTAGTTTTTATGTCTGGGATGGCGTATCCATCCACTGACGCTCCCTGCCAGGTCCGAGGCGGGTCCCTTCTGCTCCGGCCTAGACGGAGTGTGAGCTCCCTGAACCATGCTGTTGTGGTCCCTGTGCATAGTCAACCTTGGAGTCCCCAGGAACGATCAGTGAACATTATCTCCCATCCTCGTCGCCAAATTGTCATGGAAATCACTAAATGGGAAAGGCACAGAGCCTGTAGATTATTTTCAAGTAAAGCTTTATTCAAGATTCATAAACCTGGAGCAGTTAACAACACTCTCAGCAGAGTCAGGTCAAGATCTCTCCGTTGAAGGTTGAGCTCAGGTCTATATACATTCAGTAGACCCCACTGTGTCCCCCTCCTATGCACGGTTAGTCTACATGTCTCACCAGCTTCTCTGCAAACTTCAGCTTACCAAGATAACAAGATGTCTACAGCCCTTGAAGAGTTTAGTCAAAGTTATGTTGCATGCACATCCTGTACAAGTGAGCTGAGCCGAAACATACAAAGGCCTTGCAAAATTACTGGATTATACTTATGATTTCATTGTACTATACAAAAATACATTTTTTACCACACACTTAAACCAGATGTTTATTTAATTTCATCCATTTATTTGTCTAGTTGGAGCCATTGATCACAGTGCCTCTTACCCTGTGGACCTACTTGCAATGATTATTTTGCTCCAGCGGTTAATGCAATATATTGAAGGAATTAATAAAACACTATTATGTTAACATTCCTTACCTACAATTGCTTTTCCTGTTGCAGCTTTTGTTTACATTTCATTGTCAAGTTTGACTTAGTAGTTACACAGATCAGCCATAACATTATGACCACTGACAGTGGTGAAGTGAATAACACTGATAATCTCGGGATATATTAGGCAGCAAGGGAACATTCTGCCCTCAAAGTTGATGTGTTAGAAGAAGGAACAATGGGCAAGCATAAGGGTCAAATTGTGATGGTTAGATAACTGGGTCAGAGCATCTCCAAAACTGCAGCCCTTGTGGGGTGTTCCCAGTCTGCAGTGGTCAGTACCAATCAAAAGTGGTCCAAGGGAGGAAAAGTGGTGAACCGGTGACAGGGTCATGGTTCATTGATGCATGTGGGGAGCGAAGGCAATTTTGCAAATGTAGCTTAAATTGCTGAAAAGTTAATAGTGGTACTGATAGAAAGGTGTCAGAACACACAGTGCATCACAGTTTGTTGCGTATGGGGCTGTGTAGCCGCAGACCAGTCAGGGTGCCCACACTGACCCCTGTCCACTGCCGAAAGTGCCTACAATGGGCATGTTAGCATCAGAACTGGACCACAGAGCAATGGAAGAAGGTAGTCTGGTCTGATGGGTCACATTTCCTTTTACATCACATGGATGGCCGGGTACGTGTGCGTCACTTACCTGGAGAACACATGGCACCAGGATACACTATGGGAACGAGGCAAGCCAGCAGAGGCTGTGTGATGCTTTGGGCAATGTTCTGCTGGGAAACCTTTGGTCCTGCCATTCATGTGCTTGTTACTTTGACACGTACCACCTACTTAAGCATTGTTGCAGACCATGTGCACACTTTCATGGGAACAGTATTCACTGATGGCATTGGCCTCTTTCAGCAGGATAATGCACCCTGACACAAACCAAAAATGGTTCAGGAATGGTTTGAGGAACACAACAAAGAGTCCAAATTCCCCAGATTTCAGTCCAATTTAGCATCTGTGGGATGTGCTGGAGAAACAGGTCCGATACATGGAGGCCCCACCTCACAACTTACAGGACTTAAAGGAACTGCTGCTAACGTCTAAGTGCCAGATACCTCAGCATAACTTCAGAGGTCTAGTGGAGTCCATGCCTCAGCAGGTCAGGGCTGTTTTGTGGGCAAAAGTGGCAGGTGATATTAATGTTATGGCTGATTGGTGGATAAAAGTTAAACTCCGCTATGGCCGTGGGTTTGAGCCCTGGTCATGCCACTGCCGATTGTGGCTGGGGTGTCCGGTGGATATTGGGCTGGTGTCGCCTGGGGGAGATTTCCTTGTGACACCATGTTCCAGCAACGTCTCTGGTGGGGCGGGTGCCTCTGACCTGGCCTTGCATAAGGCAATGTGAGCAAGCGTGTCCTCCGATCTGTGGCTCACAAAGACTTCATGGTTTAGGGAGGGGGTATAAAAAAGCAGACCAGCTGATCGGACCGGTTTCGGCGGAAGCCTGTGACGAATGTTCAGTAATGATATTTATTATCTTATTTCTAGCCAGAGAGTTATGCAGAGGCCTTGATGGACAGCAGGTGGAATCTGAGGGCCCTTACTGTGGACAGTACTTCATTGGGTTGTGGCTATTTCTTTTGTTAGTTATAGAGCCATCACAGAATTCGATCCTTAAAGAATGCTCACTTTAACTCACTTTTAACAAATTGGGAGTGAGAGGCATGATCAGAACAATGTATTATAGTTTGATTGACTGATTTGAGACATACATCTGGACATTTGAATTGTAAATGTTTATTGTCTTAAAATAGAAAAAGGTAGGGGAAGAAGTGTTGTAAGAGCAGTTGTAGATATGTGTTGACTGACACAACTGCTTGCCAGAATCCAACCTATAGCTTATACTAATAATCTGAATTATAATTTTTAGTAGGTAAACAGATTCTAGAATCAAATTCTAATACACTGTATACAAATATGTATATGATTGTAGTGAAGATGGCACACCAGTATAAATAATTCTTGTGATTGAGAGTATAAATAAAAGAAATAGCCAAAATCGCAGCTTTCAGCGGTTTAGAAATCGCACCTGTTCAAATTGCGATAGCAATATGATTTTGATTAATCGTGCAGCTCTGTAGCTGCACTTCTTATATTTCTTTTAGAATAATGATTAAAAAAAAATATCATGCATCCATAGCCACCAGAATCAGATGCCAATGACAAGCCCTGTAACTGGTGCACTCACTCTCTTTCTAAATCTTACTTAGTTTTCAGAAGCCATATCATAAATTCCTTTAAATTCACCAACATTTTAAAAGGAAAATCTAAGACAAGAAATAATCTAGACAAGAAAGGTCAGTGAACAAAATGAAAGTGGTTTTACAAGTACACGTTATCTGGATTAGAAGCTATTAAAATAGAAAAATACAATAATTTAAAAAATAGTTACCGGAATACATCACACTTGTTTGTAGATCTCTAACTCATATGGAAAGTAAGCTATTAAAACCAGAAAAGGAACCAGGCAAACCTAGTTCAGCCGAGCTGCAATTAAAAGTGACAAATGTTGGGGCCCTCCCTGGATTCAAACCTAGGTTTCCCACATGAGAAGCTGCATCTTTAACCACTACACTACAGTGATTTTTGTTTGCCCAGCGTCGGTATAGCATCTCAACATTCATTGTGTCACACATTAACATCACATCTAGTTTGAATATTTCGCTAGACACCATTAAGCATTGTGTTAAACTGACTAACATTTCTCTTTACCACAAATTGCATCTATGAAATGTATGGCTTTTGCCACTGCCCGTTTTAGCCAGTAATAGGCCTTCTAGTAACTTACTACTTCGAATAGTCAAAAGAATTGAGCAATTTCTAGTGAAACTGAAAATGAACTTTACACTGCCAAAGCTATTTAATGGCACACAAAAGTTAGTTTTTCTTTCATTCGTGAATGACATTGATACAATAACTATCAGTATAGGTAAAGATAACTGTATTTTTCGTCAAGTGAAAAGATGAGAGAATTGTGGAAACCCCTACTCTTTTACTGCCCAAGGGATTTAATCTAGCCTGTATTACCCCAAATATCATGTACGGATGCGTATTTTGAAAATCCACCAGAAATGAGCGCAATAAATCAGTCAGTCAATAAGAGACATTCACTCTACTTGGCTGGCTCCGCTTACACAGTCCGGCAAAAATAGTTAGAAATGAAATGGAAAATCTAAGGGGTGTACTATGGACAGGGACGGCCTGTGACCAAAATGCAATTATCTAGGGGCATACTCTAGACAAAGACGATCAGTTTACAAAATTAAACTGGTTTTAGAGGGACATGTCATCTGGATAGGAAGCTATAAAAAAAGTTTATGTGAATGAGGTTTTAGAGTTGAAATAATACCATAAAAATGTGAGATAATGAATTTGGAAAAATAAGAGGTGTACCTTTCAGAAGAGAGGTAAAATAATACACTACACTTGTATATAGATCTCTAGCTCATATGGATTGTGAGCTATTAAAAATGTGTTGTTTATTAAGATAAATTATTGTAAATGTACCAAAATTGAAAATGGCCAATCCAATGGGGTGTACTCAAGTCAAGGAATGTCAGTGACCGAAATGTAAGTGGTTTTAGAGGTACATGAGGTACATCTGGATAGGAAGCTATTGAAAATAGTTTATGTTAATTAGGTAATAGAGTTGTAATAACAAAATTGTTTTTAGTAAATAATATACAAAAAATAAGAGATGTACCTTTTAGAGGAAAGGTAAAGGAACACACCACATGTGTTTGTAGGTTTATAGCTCATATGGATAGTGAGCTATTAAAAAATAGCAGTAGAGAAGGAGAAGCTGCTAAAATTACCAAAATTGAAAATGGCAAATCTGTACTCTGGAGAAGGAAGGTCAGTAACCAAAATAAATGTGGTTTCAGAGGTACACGTCTTCTTGATAGGAAGTTATTAAAAAAGTTAATCTATGTTTGGTAATAGAGTTGTATTGATACATTTATTTTTAATATACAGAGAATTGACTTGGAAAAAATAGGTGCACCTTTGAGAGGTTAGGTACAGAAACACATACTTGTTTGTAGATCATCTCATATGAGCTATTAAAATTCTATTGCATAAAAAGGTATTTTACAGGTACATGTCATCTGGAAAGGTACTTATTGTAAAACACATCTATATTAAGAGATGTAATAAGGTAAACATTTTTACAAAAATGAAAAATAATGGGGAAAATTAGGTGTACCTTTGTAAGGACAGGTAAAGGAACATAGCAAATGTCTAGCTCATATGGGTTTTGAGCTATTAGAAAACTGCAGTTTAGAATGAGAAATTAAAGCAAAAGGAAAAACAGCAATTATAAAAGGGGAATTGGGACAATCACCAAAGTATAAATTGATTTAGAGCTAATATGTTTTCTTGGATAAAATCTGTAAAATGATTTAGGCTTAGCCCATTTGTGTTTGGTATTTTTTTTTGTATGAAGAAGTAACACCTTTCTTAATTGTAAATATGGAGACATTTTTTTGGCACAAAGAAAGAAAATGTCTAAACAATTTCTTCCAAATGCACTTTTAAGACCGTCCCTTAGCCTCTTCCAAATGATATTCCTCCATTGAAAGTCATAATCGTTTTTTGAAATCTGAACAAAACCAACAAACTAAAGGGTGTACATCGCACTCTACCCTTACTTGATTCAATATATACAGTACAGCTCTTGAAAAAAAATCGTGACTACTGCAAAATTATCAGTTTCTTTGGTTTTACTCATCATAAGTATGTGTTTGAGTAAAATGAACAGTTTTGTTTTATTCTATAAACTACTCCCAAATTCCAAATAAAAATATTGTCATTTCTAGTATTTATTTGCAGAAAATAACAACTGGTCAAAATAACCAAAAAAAGATGCATTGCATTTTTTAACAACAAAATATTATTGTTTTAACTTAGGAAGAGTTCAGAAATCAATTTTTTGGTGGAATAACTGGAATAATCACATTGCTGTTGGGTGACTTTATGCCACTCCTGGCACAAACATTCAAGTAGCTTGGCTTTGTTTGATGGCTTGTGTTCATCCATCTTCCCCTTGATCAAATTCCAGAGGTTTCCAATGGGGTTCAGATCAGGAGATTTGGCTGGCCATGACAGGGTCTTGATCTGGTGGTCCTCCATCCACACCTTGATTGACCTGGCTGTGTGGAATGGAGCATTGTCCTGCTGGAAAAAACAATTCTCAGAGTTGGGGAACATTGACTGAGCAGAAGGAAGCAGGTGTTCTTCCAGGATAACCTTGTACTTAGCTTAATTCATGCGTCCTTCACAAAGACAAATCTGTCCGATTCCAGCCTTGCTGAAGCATCCCCAGATCATCAGCGATCCTCCACCAAATTTCACAGTGTGTGCGAGACACCATTAGACGACCAGGTGTTGGGCAAAGCTGAAAATTTGACTTTTGAAGATTCACTTAATTTCTCTATGGTCCAATCCTTATGGTCTTTTGCAAATTTCAGCCTGGCTCTTTTCTTCTCATTGATGAAGGGGTTCTTTTCTAGCTTTGCACGACTTTAGCCCTCCCCCTAGGAGCCTGTTTTGAACCGTCCTCGCCATGCACTTCACCCCAGCTGATGTTTGCCATTCTTTTTTAGGTCACTCAACGTCTTACTACGGATGTTGAGTGACATTTGAATGAGTTGACAGTCATCTCGGTCAGTGGACAGTCGTTTTTGCCCTCTGCCAGTCTGTAGCATTGTGGTCACAAATGTATATTGCTTGAGCTTGTTCTTATGAACCGCCATCTTTGAAATGTTCCGGATGGAAGGAACCTTATGCTCACTATATCCCTCCGCCAGTAAAGCCAGAATTGAACCCTTTTCCTCACTCAGCTTTTTTCAACTTTAGAAAAGTTATTTTATTCAAATTCTGAGGTACTACTTGCAGTTTGCCATCCAGCAGTTCCAATTGCTAGAGGATAATGACCACAGCAGTTTATACTTTTCATCATTGCCTGAACCAAATCTTATTCAATCAACTAATCAGTACCTCAAGTAAAATGAGGTATGTCTGTGTTGGAATTGAACACATTTGAATGGCGGCCGTACATGCAGAGATGCTGATTTAAGAAAAATGAGCAGACTTTCCCAGAGCTGTAGTCTTTGTGGAGCACTATTAACTAAACCAAAACTTACCCAGGTCATTATTGCATTATCTAAATCAACAGGTTTCATATTTGTCCTACAAACTGACTGGTTAAACTTTTTAAGTGTCATTTCAATGCATATTCACAAGTTGAGAAATCATTTGAAAGCCCACAAGTACACAGCATTTTTTAAAAGATCGCCAAATACAAAGCACTCAACTTCCAATAGCCTCTGCAACACTGAACATCCAAAACTGAATAGTGACCCAGGACTTAGAGCACAAATTTGTTTCAAAGTTTTATTTCAAGATTTACAAAACTGCTTATGCATCAGCAATAGTGACCTCAACCTCTACACCAGGCTCGATGCTGATTGAGGTGATCTGCTTGACAATCTCTGAGGGACTGTGCAGGTCGATGAGACGCTTGTGGATCCGCATCTGGAAGCGATCCCAGGTCTTGGAACCCTCTCCACAGGGGGTCTTCCTGGTGGTGATGCGCAGAGTCTGATAGGAGACAAAGACAGGATATCACACTTGTACATTTGATGGAAAACACTTAAGCTGTTGGAATGACATTCATGTTGTCCCATATTCAATCTGAGCCGCCAGTGAGAGCGGGCAGAAAGCGCAGGGTCATTGATTTGGCATCACCTCTATAGAGACCCAGGGTTGTCCACTGACTGGAGACCTAGGCTGTCAAGGATGCATTAACAGTCAAATTCCTAGCTTGACATACCTTGGTGGGCATACGGACTGGACCCTTCACCTTGAGATTTTTCTCCTTGGCACCACGGATGAGGTCTGCACACACTAAAGGCAAAGTGGTTAAATTCCAAAGGGGCAAACAAGCTTAATGAGCTTTCGAAGGCCATATGCCTAAAATGGCTCAGAATAGCGTATAATGAATCAGAATTTGTCATAGCATTAGCCATGTCATATTACATTTGTATCCTCATAGCCAAGTAATACCTCAAGGAGCAGGGTAGAATGTTTACTTCGTTCATAATACATTAAGTGACCATTCTATTATGTTTGAGAATCTTAACCAAGGTGAAAACTAGCGGGGGAGCTGTTGTTACTGTTAACAGCAATTCTATACTACAACAGTTTAGCTTACAACTGACTACCATACAGTAAAGTGAGCATACCCTTCTCCAGAGACTTCACATTGCGGCTGGTAAGGGTGATACGGATGCGATGGATAGCAACCTCTGCCTCGACAGGGGCTTTACCGGTGTCTTTGAAAGCCTACAGGTGAAAATGAGAAAAATAAGCATAGTAGTTAAACAAGACTAAACGGGGATGCATCCTGCAGCTGAATAGTTTCTAAAACCGTTCCTATGCAGTACTTAACAGCTGACTACATACAAATTGCCATTCACCGTCTAACCAACGCATGTTAGGTAAGGCTTCATGTTTAACTACCTATTGATATGCGTGCAAATTAGACAAGGAAATTTCGCAGTCTGCTAAAGACTCGTTAAGTCAACCACATAGTTAAATGTTTAATTTAGGAGTACATAAAACACGTTGTTTTGCGTTTGTCTGAATGAATAAATTGTCAGCGATAATTACAGCTAGCAGGTTAGCCTCCTTGGCTCGAAAGCGATTAACAGTATGTTTATTGCTACAGTAGCTAACTAGATACACGCGGGAAATGTTGCAACACAGAGCGAATACAGAATTGTTTGCGTCCATCGCGACAGCTACCTGTGATTACTGTAATATACAGATTCTTATAAAAGAAAGCCCTTACCATTTTTTAAAATTCCTGACCGACTTAATCGTACAGTTAACGCGAACAGCGGTGAGCCAGGAACGGTAGCTTCCCGTCTTTCAACTCGTTGCAAAAGGACAGATATTAGGCCTGCTGCTCTATATATACACTACATCCGGGTACCACGTAACCTTTGTACTGACGATAATCCAATAGAGTGGCCTGACCGCCAAGGAGGCGTTTCTGAACCAAATCACCCCTTTAGGCCGAATTCCATTTCTTTGAAGCTGTACGAATACTGCTCTCCTCCCTGAACACTTGAATAGAATCCTTTACTATCCATGTCGAATTCATTTAATCGTCAAAACTAAAAGGTTTGGTGAGACTTGCTTCAAAATCTGTGGGCCTCAGAAACTACACTGCTCAAAAAAATTAAGCAAACATGTAATCATCACAGTGTAACACCAAGTCAATTTAACTTAGGAGATTTATTTAACATATATTTTGTTCAAGACCTGATGTGTGATTTAAGTGTTCCCTTCATTTTTTGGGATAACTAAAGAGTGATTTTCAGTTCTCTCAGCCATGTCTTTCACTTAATTGTATACCTCTATACACACACACAATTATTAATCTTATTTTGTCTTGGTTTTATTTCTTCAGTTTTATAAAGCACCTTGCAGTGCCTTTCATTGCACAAAAAAACATGCTAAATAACTTTTTATTAAAGTAGTTTAACAGCAAGGTGGACCTTTAATATCCATTTAAATGTCCACCTCGCTGTTAAACTACTGAAAACTGTGTGCTGTTGTGCATTACAGTAAAAGATGCCAACTTAAAGTTTTATGCTTTGTCTGATATGAGACGTCTTGCTGGTAGCATTTTATTGCTTTGTCGTCTGCCGCTTCCCCACCGACAATGAGTATTTGAATATGCAAATCTGGCACATTTGGAGCAGTGATCCGTTATGTTATTCCGTAAAATACAGAAGGCATAGTGCTTTACATGTAACAGATGTAAAACACCTTTATTGTTGGGTTTTGAATTGTTTCAGCTACTTTAGTCTTAATACGTTTACATTGCTAAATTCAAGCTTATAACACAAATCTTATTTTCAACATAAGTAAAAAATGGTAAAAGTCATTACATTTCAATGCAGTTGATGTACTGCAGTAAAAGAAACATTCCAGGACAAAACAAGGATGTTTAATGAAATATCATCAAATATCTAAAACATTACATACATTTCAAATGTGCTACATGCACAGACTGCAGCTGACATACAAATATATTTTACATGTAAACACTTAAATTCTTATAAATCTATTTAACAAGTAAAACAGTTCAGTCCTGAGATCAAAACTAGCTTCAGCTTGGATACATCAGAAATGTAGACCTTAAAGTGATTTTATATAGTTTTTCCTGAAATTTGAATGAATAGAAATAGTAAGGCTGTACATTTTAAACACTGAATTAGCAGAACAATGGCAGCTCAAACTATTCTGCATTAAAAGCATGGTATGAAAAAAAACAACACAAAAAACACATCAACGACCAGCAATATGGTTCCAGTGTGGTGTCCCATTCAGTCTGGTCTTCATTTGAATTCAGTAAAACATCCGGCGGTGCGTAAAAGTTGTGCGTAAAAGTAAAATGTGTAAAACATGAAAGGTTGACTTGATTATGTTCAATAAAATGTTTTATCGCTCGCATCGGATCTTATCCAGATCTGTGTGGACATCGTCCGCGCTTGGTCTCAAACTTGGCTCACTACTCCAGCATTTGGACAACATGGATAGGCAGACTTTTCCTTGGAGTAACTTGAAGAAAGCATCACCAGTGACCGAGGGGCGTAAATCGTATGCTACAACTGCATATAAAACATATTGTCTGTCACCTGTATAGGGCTGCTCTCTGGTGATCAATTGCCAAAGAGTGATTCCAAACGAGTAGATGTCAGATTTCGGAGACACGTCTTCCCCCTTCAACAGTTCAGGCGCTCGGTGGGTGTAGGTGCCTCCGCCATGACTCATTTGGGGCGTGAGGCTAGACAGATCACTCCCGAGCTCCAGTTTCTGTGAACAGCCAAAGTCAACAATTTTACAGACGTCCTCCCTCGACACCAATACATTTGCCGGTTTGATATCCAAATGGACAATGCCATGGGAGTGCAGGAACTGAAGACCATGCGCAATCTCTTTCGCAAACTTAGTCCACCTGTTCACTTCAAGCGCCTCCGCGCAATCGTAAATTACCTGGTGTAGATTTCGTTCACCTGCGTATTCCATTACGATTGTACCAATGTTGTCCCCGTTTTCCAGATTATCTGGTATGCACGTGGTAGCGGCAATAATGCGCACTACATTTGTATGGCGTAAATGGGCTGCATTTAGTTCAGCCCAAAAACTTTGTCTGGATGCCAGCTTATTCTTGACGCACTTCTTCACCTTTTTGACAGCCACAATCTCATCAAAGTACACACCTTTATAAACCGACCCAAACCCACCAGATCCAATGGGCTGCATGGATTGTAATTTCTTCCAATGAATAGTGGACGACCATAGTCTGGTTGCGACCTTACCATGGAACCGTTGAGTTGGAACTCTTAGAGTGGAATCGTTGGAATACTTTACCAACGGACTGCTGCAAGCTCCGAAATCGAGAGATGGATAAATATCTTTAGCTAACAAGCGTGTAGGGGGAATTGGGGATGGCATTTTCGAACCACCACCTTGTGAGCTTGCTGTCTACGCCTGTCTTTCTGTTCACACAGCTGCTATTAGATTAGTTGATTGCTGGAACATGTATGCTACATTCATAGAGAAATAGGAAGGTGGACTTTATAAGCTGTGAAGTCGGCCTGCCAGTTGGATGCGTTCACATTTTCTGAAGTCCTTAAACGCTGATCAGTGAAGTTCATAGATACAGTACTGTGCAAAAGACATGGGCCACCGGAGAAAAGTGTTTAACGCTCTTCTTCTGGGCACTGTTTTTTTTTGCTCAAAAAACACAATATAACATTAGATATATACAAATATCCACATTTAAAGAAAGCATTTTTGCAATGTCCAAAAAGTAACTGATATCTTGAGATTGCCAAATACATTTGAAAAAACTGGGCAAGTTAAACACAGAAAACATTAAAGGTTATGTGCATCTGATGAATAGTACTTAAAGGTTACTTCATTGAGGGACAGAAGGATATCCAGTGCTTACTCAGTATTTGGCAGAGCCCTCTGGCAACAAAGTTGGAACAAAGGTCTGCAAATGGAACATGAACCGTATTAGATTGGCCACCTCAGAGTCCCAGTCTCAACATAATTGAAGCTGTGCTTGATCACTTGGACAGGGAAACGAACAAAATGCAGCTAGTCAAATGGAGAGTTATAGCAACACAAGCAAAATACTTGAAAGAATTTAACACAGGACTACTTGGGAAAAAAAGTCTACCAAAGGGAATTGCTTAAATTTTGCATTTCAAATGGAAGCCACACAAAATACTGACTTGTTTTAAAAACACAAGGTGTTTTTGTTACATATTGTATTAAGCTTTCTTTTTTTACCTTAAGGTTTTGTAGTGTTTTCAATAAAATAACTGTAACTGTTCAGATAAATTGGTTATAACAATTTTCAGATCGCCTTATGACGTGTACTGTTTAAATAATATGGTATTTTGCATTCAAATGCTAAAAATCTTTTAGCCAATCTTGGTCCATCACAGGTGATATCAGCATGTGGTAGAAGTCACTGCTCATTGGTGAGTCATGCTGCTGTTTGGGAACATTTGTTTTTTGTAATCCACTCTGATAATTGGCAAATCTTACTATGCATGAATATGCATGGATTTCTGTCTGTAATTAATTCTTTATAAATTCCAAAATCACAAAGAAAATGAGAATTATAATACTATAACACTTGAAACTCCACAACAGCACTCATCCACTTCTTTCGCTATAATTCACAGTTAAACAGACACTTAAAAACTTGACTAACAATTGTAGACTTTTGCATGAATCCTTCTTTTATGTTTATTGAGCTTTCATTACACTGTGTAATAACACTGGAGTTGAAGACTGCAGCTCTTCTCTCTCATAGCAGCAAGGTAGTATGAAAACAAATCAGGTTACTCGGCCAGACAATAAATAATCTGTCTCTTTGGATGATGTCAATGTTAGAAAATTGATAAAAAGCTGCAGCGTTAATTTCTATTTTACAAAACTTATAAACAAATATGAATTATTTTGCCTATATTTATACAAATACAACAGTAGTTTGTAAAATAGAGTTTAAGTAAAATATACATGATTAGCAACATAATTCCATCATTCTCACAGGATGGCATTGCAATGAACAACAAAACCAACATGGCTGGAATGCAGTTTGCCTCTTAACAATCCCTCGTTATAAGTACTTCTAGTCCTCTCAGAGATGTATCCCCCCCTTGTGGAGTCATTATCTTCTTTATCATCGAGGTAATCTCAGACTGATTTTATACTGAGGCGACAAGTAAACACTCTCGCAAGCCCTTTCCGGTCAATCACCAGGATGAACATGGTTCCCCATCGTACTGCCATACAACGTGAAGGAGAAGCGTGTGACATTACAGGCAACAGGCAAGTCCATACAAGACCACAAAAGTCACAGTACAAAAAAAATATATGTATATGAAAACAACCAGGCACACACACATGCCGACCATTCAGCTCAAATTGATATTTTTGTAAAAATAAAAAAAAGATCTAGAAAAGAGGTCTGTAGCACCTTAAGGAGCTTTAGAAGTATCCATTAGCAGCTTGATCCAATACCAAAATATTGCAATATTGCAGTGTTTCTTACATACACATTCAACATGGTTCACCGGTACCAATGAAGCTTATAATGAAGGTTGACATGAATTGCTAAAGGTTTGTGTCTCTCACTGAGGAACCCACTCTTATCAGATACTCCGTCATCCACCAGGGGACACTTAGGGCCGGTTTTGCAGACAACAGAAAACTCCATTGAGCTTGGTTTTTTTTTAGTCTGTGAAACCGGCCCCTTATGTACTTTCTGAATACATTAAAAATGTGGAATATTAAGGATAGAAATGTGTATAAAAATATCAGTTTCACCATAAGCATTGTCATTCTTATACTTTTACTCAAACATGTAAAATAAAACAATCCTATACATTATCTCAATTAACAATATTGTTAAGCCAAATCAGAAACCTGTAAATTTGAAAGTTGAATATATAGTTAGCTGATTAAATTTTTTCTCACGTTGTCAAATAAATTGCGTAGGTAGCCAGATAATTTGGTATGTTTAAAATAACTGCAATGATGTGAAAATAGAGGCATACTATCTGATAGATAGACCCCTTAATGAGACACACGAAACATTTGTGCAAGTAAAGCAAAAATGACACTGATAGAAAAACACTGTAAAACTGTACCTGTAAAAATAAAACATTTAATTATGTATTTACACGTTAACTTTCTCTAAAGAGCTAGATATGACATCTATACTTTTTATAATAAATGTATTTTAAACAAGAAAAAAGTATTGAAGAAAACAAAGGCATTTAATTATCCAAAAGTGCTATGATTAAAATAAATCTGCCCTATATAGAGGCTTACCAAACATTTTATGCAAAACCACAAACCTTCAAAATACACTAATAGCATACACTTCCATAACACTTGAAAAGAATACATAAAGATGTAGCTTCATCTTTCAATGACATCAAGTGGCCCTTACTGATACTGTTCTCATATAAAACATGTTTGAAGGAACATGGGGAGATTCAATTCAGTTTTTTGCCATAATGAGTAAAACAATGAGCCTCCTGATTTTTCTCCCCAAAGGAAGACATGTTATGTTCAAATAATTAAAGTTAGCACTTCATACCAATGGTAAAGTCACACGTTCGAAAGGTTGTGATATATAGAACAAACCGAGTAAAGTCTTTAAAACAAAGTTGGAGCTAAAGCTTAACTTACAAACCCAAGTGGACCACTCTTTACATGAACAGCCCAGCTACTATACTTTTAGTCTGTAATTTTATCAATCAATTCATTATCTACTCCTATCGGTTAAATGAACATACAGGAGTGGTCAATGTGAGGACTGAATGTTGTTAGTTTTGGGAGATTTATTATACATTGGCTCTCAAAGATATTCATCATCCTTGGAGTTCTAGGCATTTTATTGTGTTACAACATGAAATCCAAATACATGTAATCTAAGTTAGACAAAAATGTCTATAATGAAAAGGGAAATATGTAAATTATTCTAAATTAATTACAAATATAAAACAGAAAAATTATTCATTGCATAAGTATTCACTTCCTTAGCTGTGACACACTTGAATGAGCTGTGGTGCAACCAATTGCCTTTAGAAGTCACATAATTAACTGAATGGGTGAGACATGATTTCTGTCTCTGGGAGGGCCCACAGTTGGTTAGTACCTAACAAAAAATACACTTTGAAAATGGGTAGGATATCAGAAAATGTCCATGGCACCGAATATCCCCTAGAGCATAGTAAAGTCCATGATTAATAAATGGAGAGAATATTGCAAAACAGTTTGTCTAAAACAGGCTGTCCACAAAATCTGAGTATCCGGGTGAGAAGGACAAGACAAGGAGGCCACCAAGTTAGTCTTCAACAGCTGAGCTTGGAGCCCATATGGAAATGTAATATAAGGCAATGTTTATATATATGTGTAACTTGTATGTCTTATATGAGCATATATTTTGTAAACATATATTTGTTTTGATCAACACATATATACATAATTGTCAAAACATACAAGAATTGTCAGATTGAAATATGTAATTAACATATATGATAATGTATTTAAAAATATATGTTAAGTCTTTTAATGTATATGGCCATATATTAGATTTCCATATGGGACATACTCTGAATACTACAACAATTGCTCAGATACTTCACAGAAGTGGCCTTCATGGGAGAGTAGGATAAAGAAAGACTTCACCGAAAAATAAAATCACATCATAGTTTGTGGGCGACTCTGAGACCAAGTGAAAAAATAATATATGGTCTGATGAGACCAAAATAGCGATTTTTGGCCTCAACACTTAGCGCTATAGTGTATGGTGCAAGCCCAAAACTGCACATCATCCTGAGAACACCATTCCTACTAGGTAGCATGGTGATGGCAGCATCATGCTATGGGGATGCTTCACTGTGTAGATGGAGGGCAACATGGATGCAGCAAAGTACTGAGTATTCCTTGAGTCTGCAAGAGACCTGGGACTTAGGAGAAGATTAATCTGCCAGTAGGACAATGACCACAAACATACAGCAAAACCCACACTAGAGTGGATTAAAACACGCAGGTCAATGTCCTGGGGTGACCCAGTCCAAGCCCAGACCTCAATCCAATTGAGAATGTCAAGAGTTCAAATTTGCTGTTTACCAAAGGTCCCCATCCAACTTGACATAGCTTGAACAATATTGCAAAAAATAAATAATTGTCTTGATGTGCAAAGGTGGAAGAGACTAATCCATATAGACTCATGGCTGCAAATACTGCGAAAGGTGCCTCTTCCAAATATTAACATTAAGGGGTGAATACTTATGCAGTTTTGTAATTAATTTAAAACAATTCTCGATTTTATTTTTCGCTTTAAAACATTATGGACTTGTATTGATTAGTGGCAAAACTGAATTAAATCAAAAATTTGAAAATGTCAAAGGGGGGTGTATTTTTGAAAGCCACTCGAAATCTAGATAGTACAACAGTATATCAAAACTGTATGAGATAATAAAACAGTAAATCAAGATGAATTAATAATCAAAATAATAAGCAGATTGCTTGCTTGTAATTAGTCCTAATTTAGTGAAATGAATGAGTTTGAGAGTTGTGTTTAAGGTCCTTATTTTTAGGCTTTTCTCCCTCTGAGTGAGGAAAAGACACTTATAAATGGCATGACTCAAAATGGGGTAGAAGGGTACTTTCATCTGAAGCCAAGCCTCTGTATTGCCAAAGAATTATGGCCCAGGGGTATCTATATCATTCCTTCATTGATGGGTTTTAAATGATCTAGATACTGAGATCTCTCAGTTGTAACTGAAAGCATCTTCTCTGAGAGCCACATGCTATCTTTGTACAAAAGCAGAAACAGGGCATGTTTAGATTTGCAGATGCACCAGCACGCACACACATGATGTTCAGTGCCAAGTACAGATGTTTCTAAATGCAGAAATTCTTCTGGAAGTGACTTAAGCCGTTTCGTCCAACTAACACAGTTGTTCAGAAACCATTTGACGGGGGTCACTGTCCCTTTGTACAGTTTGACAGCATATTGCGTAGAGACAGTTCTGGGAATGTCACTTCTTGATCAGACCAGACCAAGCATGTCTGGTCCATAATTTTGCAGTTCAAGTGAGAAATGTTTCCATTACATATACTGTACATACTTATGAAAGTATACTATCACAAACCCTGTCTCTGACCAAAGCCTGTCTTGAACACATACTGGCAGTAATATAGGCATCTCCTCTCACTGTCATCCATATTTCATCATTGCTGGGATTTCCCTCTAGTTTCTATATCTTACAGCAATATACAAAACATTGTACAAAATGAGACACTAAAAACCAAATCCCTAAAGAAAAACGTTGATAAACTAACGCTGGCAGCTGAGTTCATTTCACGCAGAGGTGTGCAATACAGTACTTCAACTGAATTTCACCTAACATCAAAACAACTGTTAAGTTAGGGCATTGTGTTACTTCAGGGACTGGAAAGTTAAATTAGCTATGTTTTTGTGTTATTGAAACTAGATTGTGGAAACTGGTATTTTTTCAGTCCTGGCCAGAAGGTGACTTAAATGCTGGTTTCCATGGGGCAATATATTTATAAGACTTTCTTAGTGAATTATATAGGAAGAAAAATGTAATTCTGTCTGGCTGTTATACTGTATTTATATCAGCTCCTTGATATGCGATTTTTTTTATGTGCCCTCACCTGATCAGGTGGCAATGCTTTTAGTTAAACCTAAGTATAGCTTATGTTATTGGGATGCAGGAATATGTAATTTCCACAAAATGTAAAGATATTTTTTTTTCTACATTACTTTATCGTGACATGAAATGTAAATTTTGGACATCACTCTGAGCGAATAAACAATGTTTCACACATACCATTTGACATTAAAAGTGCTTTTGTGTTCATGTCTCTGAATCTCTGCGTGAGGCAATCTCAACACAATACTTATCCATCCAACCACCTTGATGAGTTTGCCTCATCTCTTCAGTCTCCCAGATTCTTTATACAAGTGTACTCTCCTCTGCAGTCACTTACTAGCCCTTGCCTGAAAACACATCATATAAATCTGAGGCTTTCCATACAGGTTAAGAACTTATAACTGCAAACTGGATAACAATGCATTACTTCACGTTACATCCTGCTGTGAAATATTGCTGCATGATTGGGTAATGGTCACACAAAATATGTCTAACCTATAAAGTTTGAATCAGGAAAGGTAAATGGACTGAATTTATGTGGTATGGCTCTAATCTAGTTTCTACTGTATGGTTCAGACAATTTTAGTTTCTCCCACTAATCCTCGGCCTTTGATAATCACAGATACTGCGTATGTGGACTGGATTGGAAGCATAGGTGATGGCTCAACAAGCTTGATCCAAGTGGAGCTTGTGCAAATGTGTTTTCCAATCCAGTTCATATGTCACAGGGTAGGTAGCAGCATGGTGAAACTGGGCCTATGTTAAAAATGTTGCCTATATGATATTCTATTGTCTTGTCCCATCTAGCTATCTTAACATGAATGTTCTGTCAGTTAAGGTAAAAATATTAAAGTATATTAACATGTAAATGTCCCTTTTATGTGAAATATAATTACATTAAATAAGGAGGGACAACTTAGTCTATCTGTAGCTGAGTTATTCCAAGGGCCTTTAAGGGAACAAGAACACAGCAGCAATGTTTAGAACCATCGGTGATAGCCTTATAGTTTTCTGCCTGACAACTCAATATTTGGTCGACTTTGGTTTTTATGGGGAGCAAGGATGGTTCTCACACTACCTTCCACAAGGGGCTTTTTGGTACCTTATTTAGAAGAAAAAAAACAAGAACAAATGATTGCATTGCTTAAAATCCTGAAATAAGACAAACAGATAACAAATACATTTTCAAAATGGTTAGAAGAGATGACATTCAGCCTCGCACAAAGGTACAAAGTGCTATATGAAAATATGGTACAATTGACATACTATCTTCAATCTATTCCAAGCCATGGGGGTTAAACATTATAGATAGAAAAACATCACAGCAATCACATTCCTACATCAATTCCTATGTAAAACTCGAAATTCCTAGTTATGTTATTCATGTTGTGGGCACTAAAATGGACTGGGTCGGTCATCTGCATTATAGTGCTGAATTTGCAAGGGCGGTGATATAGCATTTTTGACACTGACCAAATGAAATGTCAATCATTATTACATGGCTTGAGCTATGTAGTTGAGCCAAACCACTTGTGTTTGTGGAAGTGCTATATGTCAGTGCTGATGCACACTCATACACACTCAAACTAAGCAGTTTCAGTGTCTGTATGTGTGGAATCCCATCATTATTGAACGGAAGTGCTTTTTATGTTGTTTTGTGCAGACACATTAAAAAAGTGTGTTACTGGCATTAACATAATAATTAGCAGATTATAAACCTGTGTGTACACTGTGTGTATGCATGTGTTTGTGTGCTGTCATGTCACTGGAAGGCCTGGTGGAAGCGGGGCAGCGTGGTGGTTGCATTCAGATTAGAATTGAAGGGAGAAGAGATACCATGGAGGGGGCTGACACCCCCCCCGCTCCCTGACGCCTCGTGGGAATCCAGGGGCTGGGTAGGCAGCTGGACAAGAGACAGCGCCTCCTCTGGTGAGTAAGGTACTCCACCTAGAACCCCGCCAGATGCCCCCTGGTGCCCATACGGGGGGCCATTCAAGGGCAGGAAGTTGAAGAGCTGGGAGAAGTCGAGCAATGACGAAGAGGAGGCCAGCGACTCGCCCGCTGCCGTTGCTGCCGAGATTTTGGACAGAGATGCCTCCTCAGGGGACCCCTGGCCTAATGAGCCCACCTGGGAGTCCAAATCCAGTTTGGAGGCAGAGGACAATGGAGCCCCCTCAGCAGAGGAAGAGGGCATACCACTCTGCAGTTCCATCAGATATGTCTCCAGTTCTCCCTTCAAATTCTGTTCTCTCTCCAGAGTGGAGACAGAGTATGAGGTAAGGTTGGAGGCCAGCTGGTACTTTAGCGAGAAAGGGTGTGTAGGGTTAGGCTCTGTATCCAAGGAGGGCATGGTGGGGAAGTGGTGCTGAGGCAGGAGAGGGCCGCCATACAAGTTGAGCTGAAGCTGTCTGTGCGGAGCCGACATGGTGGCCAGCTCGCCCTTGACGATTCCGGCTAGCCCGCAGGAAAAGGGCGAGTCCAGCGTTTCAGCTGGCTCCGTCTTAACCCTCAGCAGCTCGCGGGCGTGGCTCTTCTTCACGTGACGTGTCAGGTGGTCCTTCCGGCCGAAGCGCTGGGCGCAGTATTGGCACAGGAAGTCTTTGCGGCCAGTGTGCACCACCATGTGGCGGCGCACATCCTTTCGCGTGTAGAAGCGACGCTCGCAGTGCTCGCACCTGTGCTTCTTCTCTTTGGTGCCACCTGAAGACTTGCCGGCGTGGGTCTTGAGGTGCTCCAAGAGTAGGCCTGTGCTGGCAAATGGCTGCAGGCAAACCTGGCAGGTGAGGTCTCCACTGTTGGCCGCGTGCAGGGCCAGGTGCCGTTTAAAGCCCAGTTTTGTGTTGTAGCTCTTTCCACACTCCTGGCAGGCAAAGGCCTCCTTGTTGGGGTCGTGAGTGTGAAGATGGTTTTTTAAGTGATCCTTGCGATGGAACATTTTCTCACAGTACGTACACTTGTGGGTTTTCTCCGGCGAGTGTGTCGCCATATGCCTTCAAACAAAGATGACATTCCATAAACACTTTACATTTCAGCAATAACTCTTAGTGCTGTGGCCATGCTAGTCAGGACACAGGTGTGATATTAATAACTTAAATAACACATGACCGTACATAATGTTAAACTACTAAATGGTTTACAGTACATGTAGTACATACACATAAGTATAGTGTGGCCTGCAGAAGGTAATGGGCGCATGTACTGTTACCGTAGCAGCTTGTATTTGGAGACGAAGGCCTTGGTGCAGTCCTGGTGGGAGCACCGGTATGGTCTCTCTCCTGTGTGTGAGTATGAGTGCACCTTTAGCTTCTCCACGCTGTTGAAGGCCTTTTCACACAGCTGACATGGGAAGTTCTTCTTGGGTTTCCCCCCCTCTGCTCTCTTTCGCCTCCCTGTGGCCGCCGCAAGCCTAGCTTTATCCGGAACGTGGTCTAGGTGCCCTTGGGTTCCCGAGGCCATGGCACCCTAGGGCAGCGTTACTGGTTGGACAGATATGCGGAGCCTGCCTAGTGTCGACGATGCTTGTTCTCTATCCAGTTTTATGTGCTCAACACCGCCAGGACTCAGGTGCCTGAAAATGTGTTTGAGGGAGAGGTGGAGAAAAAAGAGAATGTTCACATTCAAACAGGTAATAAGAACCCTACTGCATTTACAAAGCATTCTTCAAGTAGGAGAATCCATTTGTATTGGCATCATTTCCAAATTTCCCAAAGATTTCACATATGAGAACCATGTTAAGTAGAGAGATGTATCTATACAGGTTATATAGGCTATATAGGCTATAAGTTGTAAAAAACGTTTTAGATAATAAAGTTTGTCTATACATTTATATAAACCAAATACTGATTTGAAACCTGTCTGAATAAATAAAAATAATGTCTGAGTAAACCTAGATTTGTAGAAAAACTTGTAGAAATTATAGAAATTAGTCTTACAGTAATCAAGCCAGTGCTTTAAAATTAGGCATGCGATTCATCTTGAGCCTTTATTTCTCCACTATCGGGACATAGTTCAGAAAGCTTCCAGAGTAACATTCCCGCAGAAACAGGAAGGCAGCTCCTGCCAAACCCGCATGGCTAATTACCAAGTCCTCTCAAGTCAGATCATCCCAAACCTGGAGCAGCTACGACTCCCGATACAAGCCGGGAAGGGAAATGTGGAAGAAATGGGGAGCAGAGAAAACGCACAGGAGCTCTCAAATAAAAACCTGTCTGTGCTACATAATAAACGCTCGCAGGATGTAACATATAAAAAAGCTATAGTCAGTTTACGCCACACAGACTACACCAATGATAGGCAGGACTGGGATATAGGACAAGAGGACAAGTAATAGAACCAATAATAAGACTAAATCAGATGATGACCGAAAACTGGAGGGTGTTAAGGCAATTATGCTAATCATAGGCATCCATACCTTGATAGTTAGGATTTATTTCGATACAGGCAGCATTTTTCATTTTTCTTTGCTCTACTCTATTCAATACATGGTAAGCATCTAGATTCAGCCACGGGATGATTTTTGTCGGATTGGATCGTTCAGGGCCCGAAAAAACTATTATAATTTCAATTCAATTGTACATTGCATAATGACCCCAAAATAACCCCAATAATTATTTCCTACCTTGATTACATTAAGACATGTTTACATAATGTTTGTTTTTATTCATGGGAATATGTGGGTCTTGTTTTCATTAACCAAAAACAACATAAAATGTTAGGTCAACGATTCATATTTTATTTTACATGAATTATAATGGCAATGAAAAATAATTGCTATTTTGTGTCTGTGAACACCTTTAAGAGGCAATGATATCAAACAGACCACTTTCTGATAAATCAAATATTATCAAAACTCTGCTGATCTGTATTCACAATACACAATGCTCCAAACTGACAAATTGAACCAGATAAAATCTGGTATTTAGAATTTCAATAGGTTTTACACAATTCAGTGTGTAATGGCATTTTAATTGATTTGAATTTAATATTCAGCCTTTTATAACTGGGTGTTTCTATAATGAGGCATGTAAATCATCTCTAAATTACAATGCTTCTCATAAGAAAAAATATTTTTTAATGCAACAAAAACATTATATATATTTCTCCATCCTCCACCAACCATCTGTCTAAGAGACTACTTCTGAGACATTATCAACCATTGATGTTATATAAGTAAACTGTATAGAACTAAATAATTGGGTTGTACTAATATTTTAGATAATATAGTGTTTATATTTATTTGCAGAACAATTACAGATAATCACAATCACAGAACTTTTTTGGTTTTACATTGGTAATCATTTGAGCTCTGGCCCCTGTTGAGTTTTTCAGTTTCAAATACATAAATATCAAATATTACATTATACACAGAAGATAGATGAAGACGACCATTGGCTTTGAAAAGGACAGTATTCAAAAACAGACCAGTTTACAGTAAAATGTCAATTAAATTGTGAATTTTTAGTTAAATCTGGGTTTGATCAGATGAAAAGACAATACATCAATTATGTAAAGCTAAAAATCATATTAAATGCTTTGTTAATATCAAAATGGTGAGCTCAAAAACTAACATTTCTCCACCATCTAAACCATGTCTACAAAAGTGGCATGGACCTGTTTCCAATTCAACAAATTCACAATATTTAGCTCAATTTCTTATTATAAATGTCAAGTCATTTGAAGGCTTTAAGAACAAAACATTGATAAAAATATATAAAATCAAAGATAAAGGGTTCAACTTTAATTTTATACAATATTTACAAAACACCATGCATATATGAAAGTTATTACATAACAAGCAAAACATACAGATCACAGATAGCGTACCTCAGATTGTAACATGCATTAATTTGCACACACCACAGTGAGATTAAAGAATGACGTAACACTGTTTTTTTAATCTAATTTACAGTCTTTTTTACAGCTGCATCTTAAATCATGTAAATAAAGATCGAATAAACCGGTTTCTATACGATAAAATGAAAGGCAAGGAAAACATGTTATTTTTAAGATGCCAAAATTATCCCCAAGCGAAAACCAATTTAGCAGAGCAAAGAATCCACTTCAAAACCAGAGTTGACACATCGTGTCGTTCACCGTATACGTCAAATAGTTCGTAGCCTACATAACTAACAACATCACCAACACATTGGCTGTACATGCACGATAGGATATCCATAGCGCAACTCTGGCATTCAAGAGAAACCTCCCCAAACAGCCAAAGAGTCTGCATAACTTTAAGCCCCAAGCCAACAGCAGTGTGAACCCATCTCGAGTTCACTTGAACAGGTTTGCCATGTTGCTATAGGTTCCTTGTACGTCCTATAGCCAATTAGCAGCACCATCCAGATAGCAGGGGATCAGTGCTATGGCTAACAATATCCTGGGAATTGCATTCTACACAATCAAAAAATAAGATAAAAAACGGACTACTATACACATGCAACGTACATGCAATGCTTATCATGTCCAATCTGAATATTATACGCAACCTGCATTTAGCCTAACCGTTTAAATATTCTCAACAGTGTGAATCGTGATTTTGATATGGTACAACAGAGCAGCATGTAAATGCATCCAATCCATGTTGTTAAACTTAGTAGTATAACTCTCAATAAAAAATAGACGGACAGTAACACATGCACAATCAAACGTTTAGCATCGCCTAATTAGTTTGCCCGCAGTTCTCCCTCCATTTTGGTTGTTTATGGTATTGACAAGCAACTTTTTCTCTTCGATAGTTGTCTATAAACTGAGTCAAAGTTGCACTGTCACCTCTGATTTTAATCAAAGACGTGTAACCTTTATTCTGGATGAAAACATGACAGACTCAGAGATAATAAAATCACAATGCATATTTTACATTTCGTGTTTAATGCATGTTTCGGCAATGCAAACGTGCTTCTATCGATAAGGGTATGTTTGCAGTGGTTTCTGGTATAGAAGTCAGTCAAAATAAAAACTGAATGCGCACAGCATGCATTTTTAAATAATTTTGATATAACTAGTGCGCGTGTTCTCGTCGGCTGTCCTCGCAGCACTGTTGTTATTATATTCAGGAAAAATTCAAACTAAACAAAATTGCAAAACTTTTCTTAACTTTTCTCAGCTCAACAGTTTCCCATGGATGTTGACATTCATTATCATGCAACTTGACATGACTAGCGCTAATGACACAATTTATTTAAATTTCCTTAATATTTATGTCTTCCTTTGGTTTCCTCTGAGGTCCCAAACTGGGTGCTGATTAACACAAACTTTTTTTCCCTAGCTCACCCCTCTCTCATAATTTGAATAACCCCGATATTTTAATTCAAGAACTCCGTAACAATTTAGTTAAATTACGCAAAACTCACCACAGGAGCCTTAACATCCTTTCTATGGAGTTTTTCTTGACTTTCAACTATTTTCCGAATTTTTAATAATTTTTTTCTCATATTTTTTGCTAGACGCGGCGGGCCTGAAAATTGTTTGCTTTCCCCTCTTTCCAGCAGCCATTGTGTATGCGCTGCGATGCAACCAAACATACATTTAGGCCACGCCCACTCGATAACCCGCCTCCCTCTTATTTTTGATTTGTGTAACGTCCTGTCACTTTCATATTTCAGTGTCATTGATAGACCCTTTTAATAAAGATACATTTTCGGACTCGCTAGTGATACTGTCAATCGCATTGCCTTAATTTTACTTTAATTTATAACAATAGGTGGGCTAAATATGTCATTAGAATCATCCTATTGGCTTATCCTACTGTCAGTTTACGGAAAAAGTACAAGATCGTCGTTTCTGTAATTCGTCCTATTGGTCAGTTTTACTGTCAATTTGTTGCAGACGTGATGAACATCGTAGTGCGATGTTAAATGACGTTCGAAATGATATGAGGTTATCGATGAACAAGCATTCAACCGATCTGTAACTATAACTATCCCAAAATGTAAGTGTGTTACGTGCTGAGCAGTTTGGCTTGGGCAATTTTACCTAAGTCAGTCGATTGCAAACCCGAAGGACACAGTTGTTTGCGGAAACTCAGATGTGTTGGGTAACATAACCAAACGATTTGACTTGCTTACTAGCCTGCTATGCTAAGATAACTGTAACTATATAGCTAATTCGAGGTAGGTAGAGCCATACAAAACTGTCGATGTCAAGTTTTAGCTATGTAGCCTGCTTTTTCTCACATCATTTACCATACATCCTTCTTAGCCCATTGTTGTCTTTTTCATTGACTAGTTGTGTGCTCTTTCCTATAACTAAATCGAATGTCAACGGTTCCTATATTCAGTTGACCATCTCAAGGTGTTAAAATTTATAATAATATTGCAGTTTCTCATTTCAGTTTTGTTTGACTGAGAAGTACGTTTTTGTCTTTAGTTTTTAGAGTATTGAGGTTGACTCCTGAGGATGTATTGGAGTGTCAGATCCTGACCTTGTAGGCATGAAATGTGAGACTGAACAAATGCATTGTATTTATTTTTAACAGACACTTAAATGTTGTTTCACATCAAGAAATGGACAAAAATATGCAAAGGATGCGAAGTCAAGATGTTAACCCATGCATTGAAGTAAGTATTTCTCAGTATTTAGGCTACATTTGAATATATTATAGCCTGTCTGTTACATTGGAGATATGCTACATTGCCTATTGATGTAATGGCATTGGCTTTCTCAGGAAAGTGATGGCTCGCAGAAATGTTTGGATGCCAATAACTATGACAAGACCATGTGTTCTGCATATTTTCTGAGATACAAAAACTGCAGAAAATATTGGGTGAGTATGTCCTGGAGCAACCCATGAGTAGCGATCCAACGTAGCCCAATGCATTAAGACATCTGAAATAGTTTAAATGAGGTAGAGGCAAGTTCTAAATTAAAATGTTTTCAATAACTGGAGTCATCGCCACTTTTTTGTTTTTATCTCTAAGCACAACATCATGTTGAATAGGAGAAGAGACGGTGTGAAGCCTGACATGCCCACCGCCGAGGAGCGGCAGGAGATACTAGCGGCAATTGGAGGCAAGCCTTACTAAGGCTGACCATGCAGAATGAAACACTGGAATGGTGTGTTGAAAACATGTTCCAGTGAAACTCTGGGAGAGACATTTTCTTCATGAAATGTTGAGGGCTCCACACCTAACCATTATGAAGTTAACGTTGCCCCAGGAGGTGCCTCTGCCACAAGTTTGTGCAGCTTACCAATGTTGGTGGCAGGGATATGTGTCAAGTATTGGGATTCGGGCTATGAATGGGTGTTGCTGGTTAGTATGTATGGGAAATGCACTGCAATTTGTCTTGACAAATCCACATTGTCATTGTCTTTCAAGAAAGAATTTAAGACATACCTTCATTTGCAATCCTTGTGATCTCTTAAAATATATTTTTATTTATTAGTAAAGATTATTAAAATATTGGTATGTTGTCTGTACCTGGGTCTGTAAATGTGACCTGTGACTGCTCTGACTAATGCTGTACAGTTTGGCCTTGCAAATGCAAGGCTTAACAGTTGGCCTTATTCAGATTCTATGCTGCCAGTGTTTTACATTATCAAATACATGAAGTTTGCTAGAGAGCCAAATCCCTTTGAATCAATACAGTACAATAAAACACTTTTGATAAGCTTTAGTTCTGTTGGATTCTAACATTGAATAACATTTTTTATAATGTAATTGTTGATTTTGCCAGCAGAGAGTGCTATTTCCTTACATTAGAGGTGTAGAACAACTTACACTAGGTGCTGCAATTGCTTATTTTTCAAGCCAGTCACGCATTACTCTGCTTTCTGAAATCCGCATCAAGCTGTGCAGCTTCTGTTTCTTTTATAGTTCCCTTAATCAGGGGTTGACCAAGCTGTAGGGAACTGACCTATAAGGCTATGTGGATACTGCCAGATCTGTCTCAATATGAACAGATAACGAGCAGCATTTGTTCCAGTGCTTTGGACAAATCATATTTAAAAAGAGAACAGGGATATTTGGCTGGAAATTTTAGTTTCCCATGAAAACATAAATGAAATTAGGAAAATATAGTAATTGATAAGGTTAAAAATATATATATTTTTAATTGAAATAATAATTGTGCCCTTCTAACTTTGATTATGTCAAATAATCCTCCATTTGCAGCAATTACAGCATTGTAGACCTTTGGCATTCTAGTTGTCAATTTGTTGAGGTAATCTGAAGAGATTTCACCCCTTGCTTCCTGAAGACCCTCCCACACGTTGTATTGGTTTGATGGGCATTTTTTGGGTACCATATGGTCAGTCTGCTCCCACAGCTCAGTAGGGTTGAGAACCTGTGCCTGTGATGGCAACTCCATTATAGACAGAATACCAGCTGACTGCTTCTTTCTTAAATAGTTCTTGCATAATTTGGAGCTGTGCTTTGGGTCATTGTCCTGTGGTAGAAGAAAACTGGCTTTTGCCCATCTGAATCTATTATTTTTATTGGCCAGTCTGAGATATGGCTTTTTCTTTACAACTCTGCCGTGAAGGCCAGCATCCTGAAGTCGCCTCTTCACTGTTGATGTTGAGACTGGTGTTTTGTTGGTGCTATTTAATAAAGCCGCCGGTTGAGGACCTTTGTTTCCAGAAATGTTTAGCCTGCAATCAAACCCACAATTGCTGATGCTCCAGATACTCAACTAATCTAAAGCCCAGTTTTATTGCTTCTTTAACAACAGTGTTCAGCTGTGCTAACATAATTGCAAAAGGGTTTTCTAATGATCAATCCAAATTATAAACTTGGATTAGCAAACACAATGTGCCATTGGAACACAGGACTGCTGGTTGCTGATAATGAGCCTCTGTATGCCTATGTAGATATTCCATAAAGAATCTGCCGTTACCAGCATTAACAAGTCATTTACAACATTAAAAATGTCTACACTGTATTTCTGATAAATCTAAAGCCAATGGACAAAAATGCTTTTCTTTTGAAAACAAACATTTCTAGGTGACCCCAAACATTTGAACAATAGTGTATTACTGACAGATCTCAGAGACAATACAGGAATCAAGACATGCCCACCTTCCATTTAAAACAATTCTAGGCGAGGCATCTGGTCTGCTCATTGTCCCTGCCCCATTGAAGGGATGCCCCAGGGCAGGACAATTGTCATTGTTTCTGGTTGGAGTATGTGGAGCAAGAAATAAATAGTGATTTGGGGTGACCCCAATACCCACCGACCAAATAGAAATGTGCCACAGTTGGCTGGTGCATGTGTCCTCCTCCAGCATTGGTGTGCTGGGAAAAACTCCCAGATTGCGAAATCAGGGCTCTTCTGAAAGACACACTGGTGTCAGTTGCCCCAATGCTAAAATAAAGGTGAAATCAAGGATATGTTCAGTGGCTTGGCGGGATGTCCATAGGAGGAAACATCTATTCTACTGTCCTGCAATTGCTGTGCAGTTGTTGAGATAACACAAGGCCATAGTCACATTTAAAATGATAATATGTTGAGCACAGTAAAAGTAGAATTCATATTTATAATGGTAGCATGTCTATAAGTGTGATCTTGGTTCTTATACTGTCTTTGGTAATTTTGTGGTGTGTTTTGCGCCGGTTCTGTAACCATGTGGCCAATTCAAAGCCTATGGATAAACAAAACTGGTGGATTACTGAATAGAAATCAGCTTTCATGTCCGATCCATTGCTGTAGAGGAAAACGCTCACTGAAAACATGTTAAAAAATTCTAACATCTTGACGATGCACCATAGTGTGTTCTTGATTACATAACTGAATGGCACCAATTAAAATACTGATTGATTTCAGGAGAGTGCTTCTCCTTCCCAGCTTTCTTTCGATTATATGATGGGACATAGCCAGGTGGGTTGAGCTCTTCATTTTAGTTGTGGTACTCATCATCTCTTAACAGGTACCAAAAACATTGGCTAGTTGAATATTTTACGAGTAATCCAAGACTTCAGTTCAGGAGAAATGCTATGCTGCATATCTTACAGAAGATGTAAACAAACTGTTATACAAATCTAGTGCAACACATCACTACTCACTTCTGAGACCTACAGTATGTTTGGTTTTGCATTGCCCCTGTTTCAAATAAACAAAAAGAATCCAGTAATTAACAACACAAACAGCAGATTTGCACAACAAAATTGTGGCCCTTGGAATAGATACATTTTTTTCACAATATTATAGTCAAACAATTAATCACGCTAACAATGTGTCTTACTCATTGCCATCATATCACTTTAAACAGATGTCCTATATTTATTTGTGGCATAAAGAAGATAAACCAAGGGGTATGTTACTTTGAGATAATGTTTTTAGTATAATGTCAGACAGTCATCTGGCTTCTCTGACAACTTTCCAGAAAATATTAATATGAGGCTTACATGGCAGATCATTAAGACAGGATGCATGATGTGGATAATCAGAAATGATAACCATGGCTGCAACTGTACGTGATTATGACATAAAAGCACAGTGAGTTGACAAAAAAGCAACATTCAAACTGTATTCTGGCATATTATTAAACTTGCTTCAACTCGCAGTGTATTACGACATGTTCTGTGTAGATACTAACCAAGCAACATAATGACATTACTTCAGACTTATACTGAATATACTGAAAATGAAACACATAAGATCATTAAATATTTGAACACTAACTGAAGGAATTCTTGACAGAAATATAATTGGATGTAATTATCCAATGGCGTAAGGGCATTGGTTTCCCTAATTTGTCACACTTGAGTAAAATATAATAAGAATCAACATAAGGCAGAGAACTAGTCAGCATAGTCTCTAGGGTTGGGTATTGGCAGGGACCACAGGATAAAATATTTAAATGTTTGCTGTAAGTAAGCAATGAAAATAAATGAGTAATGAGAAATAAACTTTTGATAATTTATGGAAATTAAAGTGATGAAAACTGTTTTAGTGTAGGTACAGCGGACCAGTGCAAAACTAATACTGCAATATTGCCAATGATACTGTCAAACTATATATAACTTATTTGTACAATTATATTCTATAGTGTACTGATATTACTCTATTGTAACAAAAACATCTCAAATCTGACTTCCATTATAACAGCCAGACAAGTGCTAAAAAATGTAGGCTGGATTCAGAAAGGGTTTTAAAGCTGTAGTACATCAGACGAGAAATTAATTGATCCTCTGAACCCACGCAGCAGTTATTTGATGCTTCAGTCCTTCTTCCCATGGCCTCTGAATGCATCCATGAAATTGAATGCCCCCAGGTAGTCTCCCAAGAGGAGCCCCATCTTAGTGGGCAAAATGCTGTGAGGAGAGAACACATAATAAAAGACACAGCAGTTATTTATTTAAAACTTTACAACTGCTGTAAACGATTTAAAAAATGTTTTGTATCAGTGCACAAAACCCAATTAATACTAAAGGGCAAGGCACGTCAAATGTGTCTAGTGACATTTGCATTTTTCTGCTGTAAAATGTATTATTATTATAATTATTATTTTACCAATCTTCACAAATAAAATGTCTTGACTGTGTGATGTCTTCACCCCCCTAAATTAATGGTGGTGGAACCATGTACTTTTGGCAGTCATTACAGCTTTGAATCTGCCAGCTTTTCAGTCTTAGATGTCACAATTGCTCAAGCTCAATAGATTTGGTTCAGAAATCACTTAAGGACAGACCACTCAGGAGCACTATATTTTGGAAAGCCATTCTGGTTTTATTTTTGCATTGAAATATGTTATTGTCTCCCAATAAATAAAACTATCCCAGGGTTAGGTTTTCCAAAGACTGAAGCACATTTCACTCAAACTTTGAATAATCTCTATAAACCTTGAGTGTCTCCTTTCACATTTATTTGGATACTAAAAAGTTCTGTAGTTTCTACAGATGGGACACATACCCTAGCATGACAATGCCTCTTACAAAAAAGGGTCTTCCAGCTTTGCATTCAGACATATGACAAGGTTAACACTCAATTTATTTTTCTATGAAAGGACTTACTTGCTAATCAGTATATGTACTAGATAATGTGTCATAATTTTGTTTGCTTATCTATACTAAAATATTTAAATATAGTGCCCTCCATGATTATTAGCACACTTGCTAGATTAGCATAAAAGACTATAACAAAAAAGGGATTGTTTTGTATCAACTTGAACTTCCACTCAGAATATGAGAGAATTGTTTGTTGTTCAAATACAAAACAAAATCTTAATCATGAAAAAAAAAATCTCTGTCATGACAATTGGCACTCCTACATTTAGTATTTATACACCATCTACTTAAGTCTTGATAAGGTGAGAGAACACAGCTAGGGATCTGAGACCATTCATCCAAGCAGAAATCTCTCCATATCCTTCAGAGTCCTTGGTCCTCCCATGTGGGCTACATTTACATTTCAGTAATTAGCAGACACTCTTTTCCAGAGCAACTCACAGTGATTTCAAACATTTTAACACAGCAAGGTGAAACAATCACACAATTTAGTCCTAAGTGCTTTCTAAAATCTTCCATTATTTGACAGAGTCCATGATTCCATGTATCCTTAGAAGTTTGCCAAACCAAAATAGACACTCAACAGTCCACTTATCCACCACCATACTTCAATTTATTTCTGCATTACCATCTCTATTTTCACACCAAACGCACCTGTTTTTATGTGGCCATAAAGCTATATTTCTGTCTCATATGACCATAGAGCCCGGTTCCAATGAAACTTCCAAGGTGCTGATGCTTATGTCTAGTTGAGAGTAGAAGTTTTCTTATAATAAAAGACCCAAGTTTTCCTTTCATTTTTGGAAAGGAAAGAAAAAGGTGCAGTGGTCTTTCAATTCATTTTTTGACCTGCGTGAAGTTGGCCCCCAAGCCAATGCAAAAATTAGGCAAAGTAGGCTCAATGGTATGTGCTCCGTTTGTGCTGTTATAAGTTTCATATGTTCTGCTATCATTTTATAGATATTAAAGAATATTTTATAGGTCATTCTGAGGTCACTCAGAGGTCACAACATGGTCCAAATTCAACCAAAATAGTCATGTTTGTTTGTGCTTCGTTTGTGCCAGTTCGTGCCGTTAAAAGATGTTTGTGCTGCTTCTGTGTTTTATATAGTTGTACTCAAGAGTTTGCATACCCTTGGAGAATTGGTAATATATGTACCATTTGTAAAAAAAAGTCTCCATACCCTTAGTTCTTAATACTGTGTATTGCCCCCTTTAGCATCAATGACAGTGTGCAGTCTTTTGTAATAGTTGTCTATGAGGCCCTGAATTCGTGCAGGTGGTACAGCTGCCCATTCGTCTTGGCAAAATGCAGAGTCTTTGATCGTCTTGCAGGAACCACAAGTTTGAGATCTCCCCAGAGTGGCTCAAGGATATTAAGGTCAGGAGACTGTGATGGCCACTCCAGATCCTTCACCTCTTTCTGCTGTAACCACTGGAGGGGCAACTTGGCCTTGTGCTTAGGGTCATTGTTGTGCTGCAAAGTCCAAGAGCGTCTCATGCACAGCTTTTGTGCAGAAGAATGCAAATAGTCTGCCAGTATGCAGTATGCATGCAGTTCATTTTAGTTCAAGTATTGTCATATTGTACTCCTTGAAACAACCACATCATATTTTTCCAGAGCAACCTGTATTTCTCCTGAGGTTACCTGTGGGTTTTTCTTTGTATCCCGAACAATACTTCTGTCGGTTTTGGCTGAAATCTTTCTTGGTCTACCTGACCTTGGCTTGGTATCAAGAGATCCTTCTTAATAAGTGATTGAAGAGTACTGACTGGCATTTGCAAAGCTTTGGATTTCTTTTTATATCCTTTTCCATCTTTATAAAGTTCCATTACCTTGCTACGCAGGTCTTTGGACAGTTCTTTTCTGCTCCCGATGGCTCAGTATCTAGCCTGCTCAGTGCATCCACGTGAGAGCTAACAAACTCACTGACTATTTATACACACAGACACTAATTGCAATTCAAAAAGCCACAGGTGTGGGAAAATCACATTTAATTGCCATTTTCACTTGTGTGTCACCTTGTGTGTCTGTAACAAGGCCAAACAATTCAAGGGTATGTAAACTTTTGATAAGGGCCATTTGGGTGATTTCTGTTATCATTGTGATTTAAAACGTGATAATAAATGGCTTCATATGACCACAATCCTTAAATTATTTTTATTTTATTTTGCATAATCAGTCATATTTTCTAAATCAATGCCATAATTTCACAATTTCTGCCAGGGTATGCAAACTTATGAGCACAACTGAATATTAGACATTTCATTGTAGGTGGTGATGTCGCTCAGCTTCCCTACATGCTCCAAATCCTTTCAAAATAGGCTCATTCGTTTGTGCTTCCTTTGTGCTGGTTGGTGCTGTTAAAATGTTTGTTTTTGCTGCTGTTATTTTTTTAATATTAAATAAAATTGTATAGGTCATTCTGAGGTCACTCTGAGGTCCCCCAACATCTTCAAAATTCAAACAAAATAGTCTTGTTTGTTTGTGTTTCGTTTGTGCTGGTTTGTGCCATTAAAAGTTTTGTTTGTGCTGCTGTCATTTTTTACATGTTAAATAATATTTTATTGGTCATTCTGAGGTCACTTAGCCCCACCAACATACTCCAAATTCACCCAAAATAGTCTTGTTTGTGCTGTTAAAAGGATTTGTGATGATACAGCATTTTATATATTAGAAATGTTATTATAGGTGATTGTGTCATCAGCCCATCATGCAACATGCAACATCCAAATTGAACCAAAAAAGGCTGATGAAGCACAAACAAACAAGAATATTTTGGTTGAATTTGCGGCATGTTAGGGGGCTGAGTGACTTTAAAATGAACTATAAAATATTCTTTAATATCTATAAAATGATAGGAGCACAACAAACATTTTAATGGCACAAACCAGCACAAATGGAGCACAAACGATTGAGCCTATTTTGCCGAGGTTTTGCATTGGGTGGGGTCATATTTTGGTGATTGTTTAATTGAAAAGATGTAAACACAGTCATGACATGGACAGGACATGGGAAAATACACTATATTTTCAGAAAACATTAATGCATAGTTAATATTTATGTGATAAACTGAACAAAAATAAAACAATAAAAACATAATTGTGGCATCATATTTGCATATGTTTGGGCACCCTACATAGTAACACTCCCTCTGGCAGATATCACAGCTTGCAAACACTTTTTGTAACCGGCTAAATGTCTTTCCTTTCTTGTACTTTTTTCTTCGTAAAAGGCTTCTAGTTCTGTCCACAGATTTTCAATGATTTTTAAGTCAGGGGACTGTGATGGCTATTTCAAAACCTTCAGCTTGCGTCTCTTGAGGCAGTTCATAGTAGATTTCGAGGTACTTTTAGGATCATTATCCTGTTTTAGAAGCCATCCTATTTTCAGCTTCAGCTTTTTTACAGACGTTGTGATGTTTGCTTCCAGAATTTGCTGGTATTTAGTGAAATCCATTCTTCCTTCCAACCATGTAATGTTTCCTGTGCCACTGACTGCAACACAACACCAATGCATGATAGATCCACCCCCAGCTTAACAGTTGGCAAGGTGTTCTTTTCATGGAGTGCTGCTTCTTTGCTGATCTTAACTTCATCAGTCCACTGTGCTTGTTTCCAAGACGCATCAGGCTTCTGTAGATGTTCCACTGCATACTCTATGTCTGACGTTGAATTTAATGAGGAGGACCTAAGTAAGGTTTTCTTCTACTGACTTTTCCATAAAGGTCTTGTTGGTGCAAGCATCGCTGCGCAGTGGAATGGTGCACCACCACTCCTGAGTCTGCTAAATCTCCTGCAGGTTTTCTGCAGTCAAATGGGGGTTTTGATTTGTATTTGCATACATGCAGTTCTCTCCAAGAGTTTTCTTGGTCTTCTAGATCTCATGTAGACCTCCAAATATCCCCTAAACTGCCATCTCTTAATTACATTTCGCACTGTGGAAACTGTGAGCTGACAACGTTTTGCTATCTTCTTGTAGCCTTCACCTACACTGTGGGCATTAATAACTTTCATTTTCACAGTCTTATACAGCTGCTTAGTGGAAGCCATGGTTGCTGTGTGTTCGCAAAAGGTTTAAGGAGCCTGAGTATTTGTAAAGCTTTGAAATTGGCACCAGCTGACATTTCCTAATGAAAATTGTTGACATGCCTCAGGCCTAACGAGCTGATAAAGGTCTGAGACCTTGTAAAAAGAATCTGAGACTATGGTGCCAAAACCTGCACCACATGCTACAGTATTAGTTTATACAAATCTTAAACTTCTCTCCATTGGTTGCATTGTGAAAGCAGTGCTTGGAAAGGCTATGATTTTCACCTTACAATGGTGTGATTCATGGCTAATCGGGTGTGAGAATTCAATGCCCAGATAAAGCCCCGCCTCCACGTCGATAGAGGCTCAAAACTTGGTTTTGAGAAAACATGACTTGAACATAGGTGGGAAGAAATTGTAATCATAAGAAGAAGCAAACGTGGAAAAAACTTGTTTGAATTAAGATATTTTAAGATTTTAGCATACACTTTTTCCACGCTTGAATCTATTTGAATTTACTTTTTTCATACTATGAAAGATTTCATTTTTATTTTCTTACAGTCAATACATTTGAGCTCAATTTGGCTCCATATGTTTCTCACCTCATTATTACCCAGTGAAGCAGGAACTTATGGATGACCACTTCAGATTTCCTAATGAATATATGTCATTTTTAAAGTAGAATATATTTGGTTTTAAATTATTTCTAGGGGTGCCAATAATGACATTTACTTTTAACAATTTAGAAAATGCTTGCCATATTTTCAGGCTGAAAAGCAACAATAAAATTTCATAGCATTTACCAAAGGTGCCAATAAATGTGGCAGGCACTGTGTTTTAAGAACTTTAAGAATTTTAATTAAATTGCATTTCAGAACACAGCTCCCTGTTGCTAAATTTTACTATATATTACTTGTTTCCACCAGTGTAACGGGCAAATTCATTTTGCACATCCATATTGATCCGGGCAAACAGGATTGGTTTATTACCATTCAGTTGTTCCTTAAGACACCACTTGGCCTGGAGCACCACAACATGCAAAGTGTGCATCAAGCTCTCATTTAAGAAAGGCCTTTCTGGTTACATCCAAATTGACTAGAGGGTCCACGTTGTCACATCTCAGTCCAGATAATTCATTAAGAGTAAATCTCTCAAATTCATACATTTTATTTACTTATTACTTATTATTTAAGAAATGTGCTATTACATATTTACAATAGTATTTCTTCTCAGCATTGAGAGAGGACGTTTAGGCCTGTACAAGGTTTTGTGAAAGTACTGATGGGCTCAGACAGTTTCAGATGAATATCACTAAAACATTAGATGAAACTGGATATAAGATAAGCAGTTGTGTCTGTTAGCTAATATGTGAAACACAGTCTGGTCCAGCAGTTGAGAACTAAAGAAAAACTCCCAGTTCCTGTCTAGGCTGCGTTGTGATCAGGGCTGTCGCCAGGAATCCTGCACACCTGAAAATATAAAGGCCTGGTCCCCCTCACTTAGGGACATTATTACAAACAGTGGGCCCCTTCAAGCCATGGGACCCGTGAATCATAAAGCCCTTTCCCCTTGTCAGCTGCAGCCCTGATTACTACTGTTATTGTGGAAAATTTGTATAAGTAAGTGGAAGTATAGAGGTTAATGTATGCCAGGAGAACGGTGTCTGTATACGTGAGTGCAGTGTGTATACATTTTGTTTGTGTTTGCACATGCCTATGACGAGCCTGCAACTCTGGCACTCACTCAACCGCACTTTCGATTCTTTGTTTACAATCGTGCCTCTCCACCTAGGCAGCTGTCAGGTCAAGTATACTCTTTGGCGGTCTCGCATTAGTCACTCTGAGCTCTGGAGCAGTCTCTTGTGTTTAGATAAGCACCACCACAAACAAAATGTGCCAGCCCACAGTCTCACTCCACTCTCAACCTTCAGTTCCTGTGATAGGCTGTTAGAACTAATTGCTGCTGTGCTTATAGCTCCCACGGCATTTGACACAACGAAGGCTTATCTGCATTAGTACCGGATCAATCTGCTTGGTGTCTGTCCAGATTAAAGGACAAGCGACAATGTTTATGCAGTGACAGCTCCCATCTCTGCTGGGAGCTGAAAGCTCCCATCTCTTCTGTTGTGGGATGTGGGACATGACTTAAATCCTTGGCACCCTAAAAACAATGTTTAAGAGACATTCTGAGCTTCACTGTTTGGAGGAAATTGAGAAATTATTTTATACTAACACATGAGATTTTGTTTAACAAGTAAAGGGGTGTTAAGCTTCATAAAATGTAAATATGGTTAAAGTACAGATGGTCAGCTTTTTTTCATTTTATGTTCATATTGGTTTCACCGTGTAGAAAATACAAAGTGTTTTATACACACTCCACCTATTTCGGGATAGTAAAAGTATTAGGACTTATGACTGAATTTACCACTTTTGGTTAGTATTTAGTCACATACACCGATCAGCCATAACATTATGACCACTGACAGGTGAAGTGAATAAAACTGAAAATCTCGTTACCATGGCACCTGTCAGTGGGTGGGATATATTTCCTTCAGCAAGTGAACATTCTATTGTGATGGCTAGATGACTGGGTCAGAGCATCTCCAAAACTGCAGCCCTTGTCGGGTGTTCCCAGTCTGCAGTGGTCAGTACCTATCAAAAGTGGTCCAAGGAAGAATAAGTGGTGAACTGGCGACAGGGTCATGGGCGGCAAAGGCTCACTGATGCATGTGAGGAGAGAAGGCTGGCCTGTGTGGGCTGATCCAACAGACGAGCTGCTGTAGCTCAAATTGCTAAAAAATAATGCTGGTACTGATAGAACGGTGTCAGAACACACAGTGCATCGCAGTTTGTTGTGTATGGGGCTGCATAGCCGCAGATCAGTCAGGGTGACAATGCTGACCCTCGCCACTGCCGAAAGTGCCTACAATGGGCAGGTGACCATCAGAACTGGACCATGGAGCAATGGAAGAAGGTGGCCTGGCCTGATAAATCATGTTTTCTTTTAAAACACATGAATGGCCAGGTGCGTGGGCGTCGCTTACCTGGAGAACACATGGCACCAGGATGCATTATGGGAAGAAGGCAAGTTGAGGGAGGCAGTGTGATGCTTTGGGCAATGTTTTGCTGGGAAACCTTGGGACCTGCCATTCATGTGGATGTTACTTTGACATGTACCACCCACCTGTGCATTATTGCAGACCATGTGCACCCTTTCATGCCAACGGTATTCCCTGATGGCATTGGCCTCTTTCAGCAGGATAATGCGCCCTGCCACAAAGCAAAAATGGTTCAGGAATGGTTTGAGCAACACAATGAGTTCAAGGTGTTGACTTGGCCTCCAAATTACCAAGATCTCAATCCAATCGAGCACCTGTGGAATGTGTTGGACAAACAGATCCGATCTATGGAGGCCCCACCTCGCAACTTACAGGATCTGCTGCTAACGTCTTGGCGCCAGATACCACAGCATGCCTTCAGAGGTTGAGTGGAGTCCATGCCTCGAAGGGTCAGGGTTGTTTTGGTGGCAAAAGGGGGGCCCAATGTTATGGCTGATCAGTGTATACTTTGCATGTTTTACGATAGTCATCTTCAGTTGATGTTTGTTTTGTGGTATTTTTAAATTAAATCTAATCTTTAGCAAATAAAAGGCATGTTCATTTAGATTTTACAGCTGAAATTGTCTTGGCCAGTCATTAACTTTCCACCTTTTGTCCCTCAAACAGCTTGCTGTGGCAGTATGTTTGACGTTGCTTTCCAAGGACTTAGTATCTTCTTAAGTTTGAGCAAGAAAAGGTTTCTTTACACTTCTTTACACAATTTATTCAGTAGTTACATCATCAATGAAGTGAACCAGTTCCAGTTCCATTTTGCTGATATCTTCACTTAGCTAGCTACTGTTGCACTGGAGGTATTATTCTCCTGAGCACCTGTAGAAGCCCCACCCAAGCAATACATTTGATTGGATTCAAGTATTTTGAGGCATAAGCCCAAGCAATTAATTTGATTTAGATTAATGTGTTTGAAAAAAAAAAAAAATCTTACCCCTTTGCAACAAACATTCTATAGGTATTCCCCAGGCCTTGCCACATGCCAGGCCTGATTTTAGAGGCTAGGCCAAGTCTAACACCTCTTTCATCTTAATTATTTCACAGATGAAGTGGTATGCTGGGTACATTTATTTCTACCTACATTCCTTTTGCCATAATTTTAATAAGTTTCGTTTGATCTTTTCACTACATTTCCAGGATAAACTGGATGCTTTCACCTTGTGTTTTCTTTTGACTTTCAGCCTTATAATGGCTTCCTTCACTTTAATTGAACAGCTCTTTGGTCCTCATGTTAACAGAGGGCACTTTATCTGTGTGATATGAATTGAAGAAGAGGTAGATTTGTTTTGAATGAAGCACAATGTTCTTGTAATTCACTTATTGTACACATGGGGTTACAATTTCAATTTCTAATATCTAACTCCAAGCATTTATGCACATTTTTTTTTTATTCTGCCCATTTGTGGAACAACAGATGGCTTATATCTTTAAATTATCAACATTAACTCATCTATTCTGTGCGTAACTGGGCGTAAGTCACATGTAAATACTTTTCAGGAGAGCCGTTTGTAAGACGAAAGATTTGTTCTGGGACATTTTGTCTTTTTTGCAGAAATGCCTTCTTGAAGTTGTGAACTTGAATGTGACTTAACTGTATGCGGAGTGTAAATACGAATAAAATGTAAAACAAACCCTTGTTTAACCAGCAGAAAATACACAATTTCCTGTATTGGCTGAGATAATGAAAGGGCTGGACATGCTGACATACTAAGTTCTGATTGGTCTATCAACTCACCGGCTTAGAACGCGACTGCTTGGTCAGTATCATTATGATCCTGGGAATTTCAAAGTGTGAACTAATTGCTAGAGCTCTAATTCACTTCCCTGAATTTAGCTGCCGTTGTTAACCAATCTGAATAGGAACAAGTTGTGAGACAATACCTTCTGAAGGACAATGATACCATTATCCTCTCAGAATCGGAAGATGAATCGGACAACGATGAGGAAACCCCCGAATTTGGTTGCTGTTCAAAACGTTGTAAGAGAGAGTACAGTGTTGTCAAAAATGTTGACCGTGTGATGGAATCAATGGAATGATATGAAAAGGAAATTATACAGGCATTTCATTGCAAATGCGGAGATGGCCAAAAAGAAAATGCTGGCTGGTCTTGTATAAAACAACTGTCCACTGATTAATTTTACAAACAAAGGGCAATCATGTTTGTAACCATGACAGAGACAATGAAAGTCAACAGACCAAACGTAAACGATGTAGGACTTCATATGTAATCAAAGGATTTTCCATCTGCTGCAAAATATTCCTACATGTATACAGGTAAGTCTAATATTTGCTAACTAGCTGCAGAATTCATTTTCAGAAAGTTGTGAAAGTCATTTGCATTGCTAGTAATCTAGCTATAGCTACTGATGTTACTGTTAACATTAGCTAGCTAGGTAACAACGTTAACTTACCAGCTAGCTAACATTTCCTGGTGTCTATCTTGTTTGTTGGGCAGCTAGCTTTGCCTGATGATTAGCTATACTTTAGTAAATAGTAGTGTAACATTTATTGTATGTTGGCTTTCTAGCTGAACCATCAATGCAGATACAATGGATATAAAAAGTCTACACGCCCCTGTGAAAATGCCAGGTTTTTGTGTAAATCATGTCAGAACTTTTTGCGCTTTTAATGGAGCCAATAATGTGAACCATTCATTTGAAAAACAAACTGAAATCTTCGAGGGGGAAAGTGAAAAATTAAAACCTTACAATAACCTGGTTGCATAAGGGTGCACACCCTCTTATAACTGGGGATGTGGCTGTGTTCAGAATTAACCAATCAGATTCAAACTCATGTTAAATAGAAGTAATTACACACCTGCCATCATTTAAAGTGACTCTGTTTGATCAGAAATAAAGATCAGTTGTTCTGACATTTTCTTAGTTGCATCTCAGAGCAAAAGCCATGGTCTGCAGAGAGCTTCCAAAGCTTACAAAGTAATTTCCAAAGCATTAGATATACCATGGAACATAGCGAAGACCGTCATCATCAAGTGGAGAAAATATGGTACAACAGAGACATTACCAAGAACTGGACGTCCCTCCAAAATTGATAAAAAGAAAACTGGTCAGGGAGGCTTCCAAGAGGCTTACAGCAACATTACAGGAACAATCTCCCATATTCTTCATATGAATGGGCTATGGGGTAGGGTGGCAAGACAGAAGCCTTTTCTTACAAAGAAAAACATCCAAGCCTGGCTGAAGTTTGCAAAAAAAAACATCAAGTCCCCCAAAAGCCTGTTGGAAAATATGTTATGGTCTGATGAAACTAAGGTTGAACTTCAGCTATAATTCCAAAAGGTATGTTTGGCACAAAAACACTGCACATCACCCAAAGAACACCATACCCACAGTGAAGCATGGTGGTGGCAGCATCATGCTTTGGAATGTTTTTTCTTAAGCTGGAACCGGGGCCTTAGTCAGGGTGGAGGGAATAATGAACAGTTCCAAATACCAGGCAATTTTGGCAAAAAACCTTCAGGCATCCGTTACAAAAAGCTGAAGAGGAAGTTCACCTTTCAGCATGACAACGACCAAAAGCACACATCCAAATCCACAAAAGCATGGCTTCACCAGAATTACATCAACGTTTTGGAATGGCCCAGCCAGAACCCAGACCTGAATCCAATTAAACATCTGTGGGGTGATCTGAAGAGGGCTGTGCACAGGTCTCGCAATCTGACAGATTTGGACCGCTTTTGCAAAGAAGAGTGGACACATATTACCATGTCAAGATGTGCCCAAGACTGAGTGCTGTAAAAAAGGTGTCAAAAGGTGCTTCAACAAAGTATTAGTTTAAGGGTGTGCACACTTATTGTAATGATTTGTGGTGTTGCAGGAACAAGGAACCAGGTGCAGGCAGAGGTAGCCGGTGTGGTTCTTTAATACAAGAAACAAACAAACACAGAGCACAACAAAACATATGAAAGGAAATGGCTGACTAAAGCAGCAAAACAACTGCACATAAAGGTTCTCAAAGACTTACATTGAACAGCACCACATAACAATGATCCACACAGTGGGGAGCAGAGGGGAAACATTTAAACACTTACAAATGAGTAGATAGGGACCTGGTGTGCATGATTAAGACATGTGACAAAACAAGTCTGGGATGTGTTCGTAAGTGATGGGAAAAGAGCTGCTGCTCACCGTACCATGACATTTATGCAACCAGGTTGTTGAATTTTTTACTTTTTCCCCTCAAAGATTTCAGTTTGTTTTTCAATTGAATTGTTCACGTTATAGGTGACATTAAAGGTGGAAAAAGTTCTGACATGATTTATCTTTGTCTCGTTCTTTTACATCAAAAGAATCTGGCTTTTTAACAGGAGTGTGTAGACTTTTTATATCCACTGTAGCTGGGTGTGTTTCAGGGGAGGGGTGATTATGCCGAGCTATTAGTTACATTTCCATTGTTTTCACAAAAGTGTGCAAGTCACTGATGTCGGTAATTAGCTACCTGTTTTATCAATCATTCATTGAGGTGTGTGTGTGACTATGACCAGTTATTATGAGTAGACATAAAAAGTGTTGTGGACAACCCAGTCCATCAGTACATTAAGACTGCTAAACAGCACAGTGGCTGTCCACCTGCACTTAAACTATCTGCACTTACTTTGCTGCTATTTATTCTGAATCCTGCTGCTAAGCTACTTTACCTTTCACTGTACTGTTTCTACCTGTTGTTTCAAGTGCATGTGAATTTTTTTATAATTTAATTTGGTTTGATATAGTATGTGTTTATTAGAGACTAACCAGACCAGTTTAGAACAAGGTCAGTGTCTTAAATGGCTGGGTGGGGTTAAGGTCTAAGAGGGTGTGAACTACGTTGAATGGGCGTAAACAAAGATCAGCTCTCTGGCAAATGTGAATCTTTCAAGGCTTTTTTCTAAGAACTATGTAGAGCAGATTATCACCTTTTAAAGCAGCATATCTTTCCCATAACCTTATCAAACAGTATTGTATTACATACCATTACAAAGCTTTGAATCTGGACTTTATATTATATTATATATATATATATTAGCTAGCTAACCATTTATTTTATCTCTGTGGAAGTGCAAACTGTGCCAAAGTCATTTATAGAGACCACATTGCTATACTAGGCTTTGACCCAAAAAAAAATGCAGATATGCTTGTTGTTGTCATTAGTGAGGTTTCTGCTAATTTTGACTGTCAAATTGGCCTACATTTTATAAGTGGATTGCACTAATATCTTAATGTTTGTGTGGTGCCCTCCACCAACTGCTGTTTTAAATTTCACTGTGTGATTCAGATCTAGACACTTTTTTAGAACAGTCCAATATCTGTTTACGTCTCTCTTTTATAAGTATTTAATGTCCTTGTCCTGCAGGAAAACCCACACCCTTCATTGGAGATCCATTGTTTGTTGGCCGGTATCTAGGCCAAAGTCTGTATGTTGAAAATCCATAAGGCTATCCAAATGTTGGAGATCAAAGGTTTTGTTGGGTGTATATTCTGTGTCACTGCTGATTAAAATGGTTTGAACCAGAAGACAGTGTTGGGTTTGGCAGGTCATATCTATGCACAGTTATGCATTAACAAATACAAAAAGATGTTTCCTAGGGTGTTCCAGGAGTCTAGGACACCGCCTCTGGTGCACATGTTCTGTTGTATGAGTTAGAATCTGGTCCACTAATCTTTCAACAATTTTTTTTTTCTATCATTCTCCCCTGCTTATATCCAATAAAGCAAGAATGTAAGTCCAGTAGTATGATATAAACACTATCGGTCCAATGTTTTTATTGAAATGTAAGCAGTTGAAGTCCAGTGAACAACCTGAAATGGTACGAAGATAACTGCCAGAGGTTACTGAAAACTGAAAAGTAATGTACATTTCAGAGTAAAAAAAGGCCTTGCTCATAATTAGCGTTATTATTAGCATTGTACAAATTCATGAATGGAAACCATTCGTACCACCATCACAAAGCTGCAGTGCAAGAAGAAAACTACTCTACAACACACTAAACTAAGACTAAGCGGTGTTGTTTACCTCAAAGAACATAATGATTTAATTTTCGTGATATAATTTTCATTTCAAATAAATGGGTACTTCCTGTGTTTACCAGTCAGTTTTGTTCACAATTGTATCAATCCATGCATTTGTTCGGGAACAGTAAGTGTATACACAATAAACAAAAGTTAGTATTCGCTAGCTAGAAAGCAAGTTACCCATTTCGTCTTTGATATTCACCTTGGACAGTCTAACTTTATTTGTTTGAGAGAGAAAGGAAAATACATATATATTATTCCTCACACTGAGTATGTGCAGGAAGAACATTTTTCAGGGGATAGATCCTTACTTGTTCTAACCATAATACACAGATGATGAATTGACCGAATAGAAGCTTGGACAGCAGCTTAAGGGGGTGATGGTGAATCTGTTAATCACCAACCCTTGCCCAGAATATCCAGAGGCAGTGTGTACTTTGTGCACTATAACATAGCAATCGGAAGTATTACTTACAATCTGTTTTGTCTCCATGGGTTGAACTGATGGAACTTGATGGAACTGTTATGTCTGCAAAAAGTGGCTACTTTGATGAGTCAACTATTTAGATTATGGTTTGTTAAATAGTGTCTCTCATAGACAGCATTGTACAAAAGCCAGTTTGCGCTGTTCTGTGAAGGAAGTAATACACAGCGTTGTATGAGATCTTCAGTTGTTTTGCAATTTCTGGCATGCAATAGCTGTCATTTCTCAGAAAAAGAAATGAGAGCTATACATGTATATATTAGATTATTGAAAGTAGCATATAGAACATCATTTCAGAGGTTTTCGGGAAAATAGCCTCAAATTGCTGATTTAGATAATGTGTGATATCAAAACATTTTAAACACAAGTTGAGTCAACCAACCGCATGCTTTTGTCCCAGCACCTGTAGAGAATCCTGTCATGTACACTTTTTCTAATAAGAAAATGGTGTGTTTCACCATTACTGTGATAGGGTGTGCTGAGCATACAAAGCACCTGTTTTACCCGGTAGTCAAGTTCTAATAGTTGCAGGTACCTTTACAGGTAGTTGTTTCCATTTTTAGAAATGCTCTGTGGTTGTGTAAACAAAGATACTGCATACATATATGCAAAACCGGTTTGATTACATCAATATCTATGTTACGACTGGGATTGTGAAGAAGACACTACAGCCTGCGAGTCAGTTTTGGATTGAATCCATAGTATTTGGTACAGTACTTACTTTTTTAGGGCGATGATGAGGTAGAGGCTTCGAGGCATATAAAGATAGACTTGGTCAGTTTGGATTGCATGAATGATCTTTTTGGCCACATAGTCAGGTTCCAGGATGGGCATGAGCAAGGGCCATCTACAAGAAACACCCAATAAAATATTAACAGATCTGCAGTTCAAAGCAATGGGCTGATCTTCTAGAGTGAATCTACATCTAAAAATGCATTGCATGCACTGACAATTTCCAAAAATTATTGTCTAACCCCTTTTTACAAATCAATTAAAGCTAGAACACCATTGCTCTTATAATTTTTTTTGCCTTCATTCCGCTTCTTTAAAAGATACCCCTTGAAGAACATGTCTCTTTGGAGAACAAGGGCTTTTTTTGCAAGGGAACAGACACATTGTTAAAATTCACTGTCGCTACTGGATAAAAACATGACTTTTCATATTTTTAACATCACATTCAAATCTCACTGAATCCTGATTAAGTTCAGAAATGTTGTCTTTGTGTGTGTGAATAACAAGTTGCGGTATGCTTCCTCTTGTTCTTTGTTGAGTAAAGAGCTGAACCATGGAGGAGAAATAATAGTGAAAGCATCAGAGGGCCCTAAGAGCTAGCATTGTAATTCATCCTGACATCATGAACACACACAAACGTACACAAATCACTCAATTGACCACTATCTCAACTGACATCTAAGGACATGGCCGTAGGCAATCCCTGTAGGGCTGGCTCCATGGCATCTATCGTGGTCACCCAGAACTAGTAAGGAGATATTGTCCGTTCACGTGAATGACTGACAGCCATTGACAACTCTAGGTATACTACCATTCAAACTCCCTGGTCTACATTGTATATCTACTGTGGCACACACATTTTCTACTTTATGTCTATAGTTCTTCTACAGAACGTGGCCTGTAGCTGCACAAAGTGTGTGTGTGCGTGTGTGTGCGTGTCAGGTGGAACACAGAACCCACTTGGTGTTAATGCCATCAAACATCCCAGTGTTGATGAAGAAGGGACACACGATGGTTGTCTTCACTCCGTGTTTCTTTGTTGCTTGCAGCTCCAGCGCCACAGACTCAGCAAAACCCACAGCTGCAAACTTACTGGCACAGTAATCTGAGAGTGGACAGAGTGACAAAGTTGGAATGCATTACTGTGTGGTCACAATGCAGAATCTGTCATTGGCCCTTAATGGACAAGGAACATTTCTAAATGTAGAAGTTAGTATTAGATATGTTTCAGGCCTACCATGCTGCAGAGGTCTAAGGCACTCTTTCAAAGCACCAAGCAGACCACCAAAGTCTACATTTGAGCTTTTATGTACCACTAGCTGAGGAGTGGGTTCTAAGCACTGTGAAAACTGGTTAGTTTTGTTCACAATTGTATCAATCCATGTGTCCTTTCGGGGAGAATAACTGTATACATCACAGCAAACAAAAGTTATTATTCACTAGCAAGAAAGTAAGTTATCCATTTCGTCTTTGATATTCACCTTGGACAGTGAAACTTAACTTGCTTGTGAGAGAAAGGAAAATACATATATATTGTCTGACTCTGAATTCGATCCGGAAGAACACTTTTCAGGGGATAGAGCCTTACTTGTTCAAACCAGAACACACAGAGAATGAATTGACCGAATTGAAGCTTGGACAGCAGCCAAAGAGGGGCGATGGTGAATCTGATAATCCCCACCTTTGCCCAGATGGCACACGAAATCTACGTAGTAAGAATTAAGAAATATATAAAGCAAAAAGAGCAAAAAATAGAGCAATAATGTACATAACATTATAAACTAGCAGCAATCTTTAAAATAATAGGATGGGGAATATGTACAACATGGGTAGAAGTATTGAATATTATAGATATATCAAGTATAGCAATAATATACATAATAATGTTAACTAGCAGCAATTTTAGAAGAGTAGGACGGGAATATGAAGAATGGCAGAAGCACAAAAGGACCAGGCAAAATTATGGCAAAATACAAGTGCGTATGTCAAAGGCGCCGGTAAGGACCCTAAGCTAATTTGTAAACATTGAAGGCATTCTAAGATCAAAGAACGTTAGAAAGCTATCACAAACTCTTGAACGGGCTTAGTATTTCGGTGATTGAGAGCTGGGAGGAGTGCTGCGTTTGTTATGATTGGGATCTGGAGGATCTTGGGATCTGGAGGCTATATGTTGTCCTGGTGATGTGGTTGAGAGGAACTGTAAACAGACCTTACAGATATAGCAATGAGTGAAACCTCAAGTCTCCTCTCCCACGTCCCTTGTACCTATCTTATGACTACAGCATTTTCCACAATTACAAATATTATTCTGAAGTCCACCGACGAAAATGGGCCAGCAAGGCGAAGCAACCTGTCTTCACATAGCTTGTTGAGGTTAAAGTTCGGGCTTACCTCAATGATATTACTGCCGAAGAACTGAATCTGTGTATGATGGCTATAATAAATTGTTCGCTGGTGCCAGTTTGACTTACCTGCTGGTGCCAGTTTGACTTTCCATTTCCGCTGGTTGTTTAGTCAGAATACAGTTTAAAACATCGACAACAGATTACCAAATGTAGATTGAAGTGTTTTGGAGTTGTTTTCCATTTGCAATGCAGCTTTGGAATAGGGGTATCCACAGTTTCCAATCATGAATTTGGATGATGCTAACCATTCTAATTACAGACTGGGACAGTTGAATAATGGATTTCTTTACAAAATGCCTTCAGGAACAACTATCCATTTAAGACAGTGCCTTATATACTAGATATATGTAGGAATTAGGGGTGTCTCGACATCCCATCATTGAGAATAACCGTGAAAATTGAATATTGATATCGCCAAAAAAACATTGTGTCTTTGCGGATCTCTCTTGGGGGTTCTAGTGGGACTAACAAGTTGATTTCAATGCCAGTACATAGGTCCAGTCTCTTTGTTTAAGCACATGCATTGTTTGTCTATAGGTGACATAAGATATCGAAAAACTGAGAGGATTTTTTGGAAAAATACAACTTCAGTTTCGCCTAGTGAATACTATGTTATAATATGTGTATAATGAATGCCTATTCACATGGAAAAAAGTATGTTGTATTTTCCCAAAATCTCCTCTCCGTATTTCCATAGTTTATTCCTGTGCTTAAACTACTAGTCTGAACCTACACACTATCGTTTGAAATAACGCATTTTCATAGCTTATTCACTAGGTGAAGATTTTTTGAATTTTTCCAAAAACTCCTTTCGGTGTTAGGCCTTGTGGACCATTTGTTTATTTGTTCATCTGGTTGCTTTTTCACTATCCATTAATTGTAATTTTTCTTTTTGCATGCTTTTCTTTTTTATTTGTACAGTTATGGGTACAGACTCTCTCCACATCCATAGACTCGTATTTTGAGTGTAATACATTTGCCAAAAAAGAGGAAAAAAATACACAAACTAAGTTGAAGATGAATTAGACTAGGAGTATTTATTTTCTTCAAATTTTCTATAGATTCCGCAAAAATCTTGTTACCGTGAATTATTTTGGCCATGATAATCATGTAGTGAACATCTGATATTGTGCCAGCCCTAGTAGGAATGGTGAGGAATATGTGGAAAACAATATACACAAAATATTACACATTTGTTAATGTCTCCCAATTTCCCAAATGTTGAATAATGACCTGTTTTGTGTGCATCCAGAAAATGTATCAGACTCACTAGAAGTGGGATCTAACCGACAGGTCTCATAGCCAGATGCAACAGCTTACATTACTCAGCCATTGGGGTGGACAAGTTCCGTGCAAGCTGCTAGCCTAGTTGTTAAATGGCATATCCTACAGAGCAGTCAAAGTATTTATACTCTTTCAGGTTTTCTCTAGTATTGCATATTTTTGCCACTGAAAGTTTACAGATCTTCAACTTAATAAAATGAAGTGAACTTGTGTAGACAAATAACACAAGATATACAGCTCTGTAAAAAAGAGACCACTGCAAAATTATTAGTTCCTCTGGTTTTACTATTCATAGGTATGTGTTTGGGTAAAATGAAACTGTTTGTTTTATTCTATAAACTACAGACAACATTACTCCTAAATTCCAAATTAAAATATTGCCATTAGACTATTTATTTGGAGAAAGCAACTGGTAAAAATAACAAAAATAATATGCATTGTTTTCAGACCAAAAATAATGCAAAAAAAAACAAATTCATATAAATGTTTCAACAATAAAATAATAATGATACTTAGAAAGAGTTCAGATATCAATATTTGGTGGAATAACCCAGATTTTTTTATCACAAATTTCATGTGTCTTGACTTTATGCCACTCCTGGCAAAAAAATAAGTAGCTTGGCTTTGTTTGATGGTTTGTGTCCATCCTTCTTCCCCTTAATCAAATTCCAGAGAATTTTAATAAGGTACAGGTCTGGAGATTGGGCTGGCCATGACAGGATCTTGATCTGGTGGTCCTCCATCCACACCTTGATTGACCTGGCTGTGTGGCATGGAGCATTGACCTGCGGGAAAAACCAATTCTCAGAGTTGGGGAACATTGTCAGAGCAGAAGGAAGCAGGTGTTCTTCCAGGATAACCTTGTACTTGGCTTGATTCATGCGTCCTTCACAAAGACAAATCTGTCAGATTCCAGCCTTGCTGAAGCACCCCAAGATCATCACCGATCCTCCACCAAATTTCAAAGTGGGTGCGAGACCCTGTGGCTTGTAGGCCTCTCCAGGTCATTAGATAACCAGGTGTTGGGCAAAGCTGAATATTTGACTCATCAGAGAAGATGGCCTTACTCCATTCCTCTACATTCCAATCCTTATGGTCTTTTGCCTGGCTCTTCTTTGCTTCTCATTGATGAAGGGCTTTTTTCTAGCTTTGCATGACTTCAGCCCTGCCTTTGGGAGCCTGTTTCGAACCGTCCTCGCCGTGCACTTCACCCCAGCTGCTGTTGCCATTCTTTTTGTAGGTCACTTGATATCATCCTACGGTTGTTGAGTGACATTGGGATGAGTTGACGGTCATCTTGGTCAGTGGTCAGTCGGTTTCGCCCTCTGCCAGTCTGTAGATTTGTTGTCCCCAATGTCTGTTGCTTGACCTTGTTCTTATGAACCGCCATCTTTGAAACTTTCAGGATGGAAGCAACCTGACGATCACTGTATCCCTCTGCCAGTGAAACCAGAACTGAACCCTTCTTGTCCTTACTCAAAGCTTTTCTTTTCAACTCTTCTATCATGCTGAATAGTTATTTTTTTGAGGTACTACTTTTTTTGCAATTGTTATGCCTTTGGCTAAGTTTTCATTATAAATTGGTTTTCAGTGCGTTTACCTGGTCAAATAAAGGTGAAATAAAATATTCAGGAATCTTTTTATTATCATTTTCTTACTGAATATCTGCAAAAATTAAAATACAAAAAACTAGTAAAAATGAAAAATTTTGTTTAAATGCAGATTTATTGAAAATGAAAAACTGAAATATCTGATGTACATAAGAATTCCGACTCTTTGCCATGACACGCTCGGAATCATCCTGTCTCCTTTGATCATCCTTGATATGTATATAGAACTTATTTGGAATACACCATTGGGAAATTATATTGACTGGACATGATTTAGAAAGACACACACCTGCCTATATAAGCTCTCACACTTCACAGGGCATGTCAGAGCAGAAACTAAGCTATCAAGTCCAATAAACTCTACAGACTTCCGAGACTGTAACAAAACACAGATCTGAGAAAGGTAATACAAATTTGATGAAGCACTCAAAGTTCACCGGAGCTGAGTAGTAAGATGTTTGGAACCATCAAGACTGTTCCTAAAGTTGGCAGTCTGGCCAAACGAAGTAACCAGGCAAGAGAGGTGTTTGTCAGGGAGGTGACCATGAACCCTATAGCCATTCTAACAGAGGTTCAAAGTTTCTCTGCAGAGATGAGAGAACCTGCAGTAGTCCATCATTAGTCCTTTGTGGAGGAGTTGCTAGATGGAAACCACTACTGAGCAAATGGCACATGAGATAGCATTTGAAGGGGTCTGAATACCTTTCAGAGGCCAATATATTGGTATCCAATTTATTAGGTTCACCCATCTGGTAGCAGGTAGATCATAATGCCTCCAGAAAGACTGAATTATTTGTGGCATGGAAATGTTCCACTGCAATGTTGCCTATGCTTATGATGGCATCATGCAGCTGCTGCTGTTCAGAAATCTGTACACTCATACTATGACCAGCCTGTTTAATCTTATCCCAAAAGTGCTCTACTAGCTTGAAGTCTGAGGACTGTGATTGCCAATGAAGGAAAGTAAAAGGGGATTTTTTTGGTCTAGGCAATGTTTCACACCCCTCAATTCAAGAGTTTTGGTGATTATGTCCATTCTAGAGATACTTCTTGTTTTTAGCTAAAAGGTAATGGAAACTGATATGTTTCTTTCTGCAAAGGTCCTTCACCAGAAAGAACAATGACTTTAACCAACCTTTAAACCGACTGTTAGCTTGTATGATTCATGCCCTTCTCCTTCAACTTCTATCACAAAGTGTTTTTTCCCACAAAGTTGACAATAACTGAATGTTTTGTTTATGTTTGTCCCCCCTCTCTGGTCATATGATAATTCCAAACTCAAAGTTGCTTAGGTCTGATGTTAAATCAAACAGTAACTGAATACCTTAGTGTCTCTCTGAAAGTCATTGCCATGTGACTGACTGACTGGTGTACCAAATTAACTGGCCACTGAGTTTCTATTACTATCCCTAGCCTCCAACAGTCAGAATTAATGCCTAAACTGTTAGCCATCAAGTTTTTGTCAAGTTGTCTGTTAATATAAACCTTAAGGTTTTGTTGAGTATATATCATACAATGCCTGATTGACAACAAAAAGTGCCTGTTGTTGCTCTGTGTTGTAACACTAATAAATCAATTTCATTGTTTTAAAAAGTAATTCAGAAGTGACTGCATTGTACATACATAAGTAATGTAGGGTAAACAGTGTGAATCTCACGATGGAGTGAGATGAAAATGCCTAACCTGCCAGGCCGTTGACTCCAATCAATCCAGCAGAGCTGGCGATGCTCACCAAGTGACCATGGTTATTGGCAATCATTGCAGGTAGAAATGCTTTGTAGGTCTAAAGAAAAACAGAGGATTATGGTTGCATGAATTGTTAGCAATATGGTAGGCAAAATTACAAACACCCCATAGAGCAAAGACACATTCTGTTTTCTTATTGTGCTCTTCTTGATATAATATCTCTCTCCTTGTCCTAGTATTTGTGCTAAGTCTAAGACAATGATGGCTGACAAAAATAAAGGCACCTGTGCAAATGACCTGTTTTTGACCTGTTAGGTTGAAGTGTGTTTTGTATTGTTGTTGGAAGACCCACAACCTTTAAAGAAGACATTGTTTTTGAACACTGACTTGAAGAGATTCAATAACAGAGGCAGCAAAGCAACCCCATAGCATTATCAAACCTCACCAATATTGGATTTAAGGGAGGGTGCGCTTATCCTTTAATGACTGATTTAGTTGCTTGTAAAAATAAGAAGACCCCACTGCTGAAGTTGACGCTGGAAAGTGTGATACCATAATTCCCTGTTTATAATCTGCACCGTGTATAAACTGCACCATTAATTTTAGAGCTTTGTGTGTATACAAACTGCATTTGCCCAGAGAACTATGACTCATTGTACATTAAACATATTCCATAGGGCGCCACCAAAATTCATTTGCTGAAGAATAAAATGTTTTTGAAAACCCTGTAAACGCCAACTGTATCATATTTGCTACATGAGCTTCTGAGACCTTTCGCCGGTGGAAACAGTTTTAGAAATGTAAACTTGTGTATTAACCACATCCATGTACACTGGATATAAAAAGTTTTCAAACCCCTGTTAAAATGACAGGTTCTTGTGATGTAAAAGAATAAGACAGAACATTTTCCACCTTTAATGTCAATCATTCAATCAATCAAATTTATTTATAAAGCCCTTTTTACAACAGCAGTTGTCACAAAGTGCTTTACAGAGACACCCGGCCTTAAACCCCAAGGAGCAAACAACAGTAGTGTTGAATTTCAATGTGACCTATTATGTGAACAATTCAATTGAAAAACAAACTGAAATCTTTGAGGGGGAAACATTTAAAACTCACAATAGCCTGGTAGCATAAACTAATACTTTGTTGAAGCACATTTTGATTTTATTACAGCATTTTATCTTTTTTGCGAGATCTCCGGTGCACAGCCCACAACCCCACATATGTTCAATTGGATTCAGGTCTGGGCTCTGGCTGGGCCATTTCAAAACGTTAATCTTCTTCTGGTGAAGCCATGCTTTTGTGGATTTGGATGTGTGCTTTGGGTCATTGTCGTGCTGAAAGGTGAACGTCATCTTCAGCTTTCTAACGGATACTGAAGGTTTTGTGCCAAAATTGCCAGGTATTTGGAAATGTTCATAATTCCCTCCAGGCCCCGGTTCCAGCTGAAGAAAAACTCCCCAAAAGTATGATGCTACCACCACCATGCTTCACTGTAGGTATGGTGTTCTTTGGGTGATGTGCAGTGTTGGTTTTGCGCCAAACATACCTTTTGGAATTATGGCCAAAAAGTTCAACCTTGGTTTCATCAGACCATTTTCCCACATGCTTTTGGGCTTGGATGTTTTTCTTTGTAAGAAAAGGCTTCCGTCTTGCCACCCTACCCCATAGCCCATTAATATGAAGAATATATGGGAGATTGTTGTCACATGTAGCACGCAGCCAGTACTTGCCAGAAATTCCTGCAGTTCCTTTAATGTTGCTGTAGGCCTCTTGGAAGCCTCTCTGACCAGTATTCTTCTCTTCTTTTCATCAATTTTGGAGGGACGTCCAGTTCTTGGTAATGTCTTTGTTTTCTCCACTTGATGATGACTGTCTTCACTGTGTTCCATGGTATATCTAATGCTTTGGAAATTCTTTTGTACCCTTCTCTTGACTGATATCTTTCAACAATAAGATCCCTCTGATGCTTTGGAAGCTCTCTGCGGGCCATGGCTTTTGCTCTGAAATGCAACTAAGGAAATATCAGGAAAATCCTACTAGAACAGTTTAACTTTATATGCGATTAATCAGAGTCACTTTAAATGATAGCAGGTGTGTAATGACTTCTATTTAACATGAGTTTGAATGTGATTGGTTTATTCTGAACACAGCTACATCTCCAGTTATAAGAGGGTATGCACACTTGTGCAACCAGGTTATTGTAAGGTTTTTATTTTTCATTTTTCCCCCTCGAAGATTTCAGTTTGTTTTTCAATTGAATTGTTCACATTATAGGTCACATTAAAAGTGAAAAACTTTCTGACATGATTTATCTTTGTTTCAATCCCAAAAACTTGGCATTTTAACAGGGGTGTGTAGACTTTTTACTTCCACTATATTAACCACAGTGGTTGAAAGTGTTTTCAAAATAAGTGTAGAAGCTGCAGTTTATAAACGGGAAATTACGGTAACAACAAGTCTGCATCCCAGGATAAATGTTTAAAAAATTATTAATAAAATTGCCAAAACAGTTCAGGAAGTGTTTACAGATGCCTAAATAAAGCATGAAATACGTAAACCTTTGGTATTGCTTTGCTGCAAGCTACTGGGGTGCACCAGGCATCATGAAATCAGCAGATAATTATTTTATATTTTTATCAGTATAGATTTCCAGCATAAAAATGGTCTCTGTTGAAGATTTTTGGTCTTTCTGCAGGACAGCTACCTCAGACTCTAATGTATTTTTCAATTTTAACTTATTTTAGAACAGTACAAGCGTGCAAATATATTTGACATAAACTGCACTATATGCTGACATTAGCATGTAGTGTTCCATTAATAGTTATTTCTATAGACCTGCACCCTTAGGTCAATTATCTGTAAACATGGCAAAATGCGATTATTGTAGGCAGATTAAAATAATTATTCCATTAAAACATTGACATGATTTGCATGAAGACTGTTTCAAGACCTCTTTAAACTGACACATCTGAAATCTTAAGGGGACAAAATAATGCAGAAAATCGATAAACAAAGTAAAGATTCTACAAGTGACATATTTCATTAATATTACGTTTCAATTTGAAATCAACTTGTAAGGAGCATACTTTATTTGTTCTGAACTCACTACACCCTTGCTAAAGACAGAATCTCGCTTGACTGGTGTTCGCACATACCCAAAATCCAGAGCTGGGTCACTGAAAAGTCCAACATTTTAAAGATTGTTCAGGATGTTTTGATCTGAGTGCTTACTTTGACTGTGGCATTACACTGCTTAAGGTAAGCAGTAACGTAATACCAATAATCCCAAATTATTAGTGTGTATATGAAAACAATGGCCTACTAACTGTTATGTGCTGATGTTAAACTCTGAGACATTTTGTGGGGAAAACCAAAGGCTGATGAAAAATTATGACAAATTTAAACATACCCAGAAGTGGGCGTTGGAGTTGACCTCCATTGACTTTTCAATCAGGCTGTCGGGGGCATCCATAAACTTCCTTCCAGTCACAATGCCAGCATTGTTAATGAGGATGGTTACGTCTCCTACTTCTCGTTTTACCTGAAAATTAGCAAATCGTATGCAAGCAATAAGGCACGAGCAGGAGTTGTATATGGCCACAACACATTGCGGAGTGCCTGGACAGTGTGCTTGGTTGCGGCATAATAGCCACATATCACAAACCACCAAGATGGCTTATAAACCGGTTCCCAATGCAATTAGAGCAGTAAAATGTAATTTGATGTCATTCCCGTGGTATTGAGTCTCATATACAGTTGTGCTCATACGTTTGCATACCCTGGCAGAAATTGTGAAATTTTGGCATTGATTTTGAAAATATGACTGATCATGCAAAAAAAATTATTTTAAAGTGATCATATGAAGCCATGTATTATCACATTGTTGTTTGGCCCCTTTTTAAATCATTATGATAACAGAAATCACCCAAATGGCCCTGATCAAAAGTTTACATACCCTTGAATGTTTGGACTTGTTACAGACACACAAAGTGACACACACAGGTGAAAATGGCAATTAAAGGTGAATTTCCCACACCTGTGGCTTTTTAAATTGCAATTAGTGTCTCTATAAATAGTCAATGAGTTTGTTAGCTTTCACGTGGATGCACTGAGCAGGCTAGATACTGAGCCATGGGGAGCAGAAAAGAACTGTCAAAAGACCTGCATAACAAGGTAATGAACTTGATAACGATGGAAAAAGATATAAAACGATATCCAAAGCCTTGCAAATGCCAGTCAGTACTGTTCAATCACTTATTAAGAAGTGGAAAATTTTGTGATCTCTTAATACCAAGCCAAGGTCAGGTAGAACAAGAAAGATTTCAGCCAAAACTGACAGAAGAATTGTTTGGGATACAAAGAAAAACACACAGGTAACCTCAGGAGAAATACAGGCTGCTCTGGAAAAAGACGGTGTGGTCGATTTGCCAGAAAGAAGCCTTTACTGTGCCAATGCAACAAAAAAGCCTGGTTACAATATGCCTGACAACACCTTGACAGGCCTCACAGGTCCTGGCACACTGCAATTTGGAGTGACGAGACCAAAATACAGTTTAATGGCACATCCATAAGCGTTTGGAGAGGGGTAAACAAGGCCTATAGTGAACAGAATACCAGCCCCACTGTGATGCATGGTGATGGCTCACTGATGTTTGGGGGGGTGAGCTCTAAAGGCACAGGGAATCTTGTGAAAATTGATGGCAAGATGAATGCAGCATGTTATCACAAAATACTGGCAGACAATATGCATTCTTCTGCACGAAAGCTGCGCATGGGACGCTTTTGGCCTTTCCAGTATGACAATGACCCTACGCACAAGGCCAGGTTGACCCTCCAGTGGTTACAGCAGAAAGCGGTGAAGGTTCTGGAGTAGCCATCACAGTCTCCTGACCTTACTATCATCAAGCCACTCTGGGGAGATCTCAAGATGACATGCGGTTAATGCAAGACGACCAAAGACTTTGCATGACCTGGAGGCATTTTGCCAAGACGAATGGGCAGCCATACCATCTGTAAGGATTCGGGGCCTCATAGACAACTATTACAAAAGACTGCACCCTGACATTGATGCTAAACGGGGCAATACACAGGATTAAGAACTAAGGGTATGCAAACTTTTGAACAGGGGTCAGTAAAATGTTTTCTTTGTTGCCATGTTTTGTTTTATGATTGTGCCATTCTGTTATGACCTGCAGTTGAATGTGAATCCCATGAGAAATAAAATACATGTTTTGCCTGCTCACTCATGTTTTCTTTACAAATGGTAGATATATTACCAATTCTCCAAGGATATACAAACCTTTGAGCACAACCGTACCATTGGAACCAGTTTATAATAGCATAAAAAGCATCTCAAACATGCATCATCCCTAAAAACAGCTCTTATCATTGGTATGATGGACATATACAGCAATGCATTTCTTAGAAGTACCACAGCGCATTACAAGAAAACACAGTTGTTTTTTTCCAATTTCTTGTCATCCAATTTGTGACTAAGGCCCTGCTTCATGGCAGCAACTACCAGCGGACGGGACAGTCAGTGCTGAGATATGTCTTCCCAAGCACATCCAAGGTAATTTTAGTTAATGCTGCATGCTCAATCAGCTGTTTGCTCATGCTGCCACAAGGAGTCACTAGAGCGTGACGAGGTAAAGCATCCATACTGAATTAGTAACAAGAAACTGTGGTTCAATTGCACCGACTAACATGGAACCTCTGAGGCAAAATGTTGAATACTCTAACCACAATCATGTTTTTACACTGTAATAGTTGTATTTACAACTAGATTTGTTGCCAGATTTGTGTACAAGATACATTTTCTATAGTGTATAATGATACTTTCCGAAAAAAAAACATGAAACCCTTTCCTGACAGATACTCCCCAGGGCAACTGAGGTGTAAAGATGATGTCTCAGTCATTGTATATTGTGTGGAATGATCGTGACGAAGGAAGTCTGGTTCTGTAGGTCTTTCTAGCTCGATAAACAGAACCAGATTTACTTAAAAACAAATCTGGTTCTGTTTATCAAACCAGACTTAAAAACATGCTAAACTGGCACAGAAACATTTCTACTATCTCAGGCAACAGCACTTGTTTGCCAGAGTGCCATGTTAGTTAATTGTTAGATCTGTATTATTATAAAGTGGACAGATAATACAAGGCGTGTGGGAGTCTTTCAGAATGTGTCCCCAAAGCATGGAGACACTTTGAGTTGGTGATCATTATAATAGACATTGGATTCTTTCAGTTATGTAAATTCAAAACTTTAATCTCATATACATTTGCATAGTTTCAGGAGGTTTGCCTATATTTGCAACAGTTCCAACAATGAAAATCCCTGTACAATATGTTCATCAAAATAAAGGCCTGCAGTACAGCCTCTCTAATAAAGAATACACATACAAAAGACAACATATAATACTTTTTTTCTAGCTTCTTTCGCTATTGGAAAGTGGTACATAGGGTTAACATCCATACTTGGCCAATTATATAAAAACCTCTTTAAAACACACCTGGTCAGCCACTGTGTAGACCTCTGCCTTGTTGCTACAGTCACAGATGTATGGGTGCACACTGGTTGCACCCTTTCCCTTCACCAGCCGAACAGTTTCCTTGTTGCCATCCTGGCTAATGTCCCACAACACTAGCGTGGCGCCCATTGAGGCAAACTCTAGGGCCATCAGCCTGCCGATGCCGCTACCCGCCCCTGTGATGAGGACGATTTCTCCCGCAACGCTCTTCCTCCGCAAAGTGACGAATAGTTGTATAAGTGCTTCCAGGGTATAATATATAGACATGACCAGTACATTTAGCGTCTCCAGTGCGAAGTTCATCTTGATCACTGTAGGACCTATCAAACCACATAGGTTCTGATAAATTAAAAGAATACATTATATATTTTTTATTATATATATATATATATATATATATATATATATATATATATATATATAGCGATATGTAACAAGACAAAAAATACAATTCGCAATCACAATTGTGTGGCCAATAGGCTAATTAGTATGCCTCATTCTGTATAAATGAAATGAAAACCAATTGTATGTTATTTACTTCACCTAAATGTACGGGTGGTTAGAAGCTTAATACTTGAAAGCATCCCTATTGCTTTAAACAAATCCAGCACAGCGTTTAACTTACCGCTTCTTCTGCGTAACCTAGAGGCTGTAACCGATATTTGGCTTAAAAAAAGAATATCGACTATATATCAGTGTGTATCCGACCTTTGCACACGGAGGTAGTAGGGGCAGACACGGTGTTCAAATCAAGACAAAGTTCATTTTTTATTGTAGTCTTTAACGGTAGACTGTATACAGAGGGCGCGGTCTCCCACAATTAACCATGTAAAGCCCGGCATTCGCTGTGATGGGTTAATGACAATTTAATATGTAGTCATTCATACAGTGTAATTTCAAGATCGATCTTAACCTACAGCCTAAATATTTGTTCCATTTTCATGAAACACTGCTTTTGCGAGTGGAACATTTAAATCATCCAAATCAGCAGGACTGTTCCAAGAGCTAATTGATCATTCGTTCATTTTAAAGAAGTACGAACAAGTTCATAATTTTTTATTAGTTTTTTCAGAAAAACTGAAACTGATTTTGGCATTGGTCTCTGGTTATCTTGTGGTTGCACATAAACCAAGAAACTACTGTATATTTTGATTTTAACATATGGGTGGAGCTAATGTGTAATCATTGGCCAAATGCACAGCTAAGACTTCCTGTCCCTTCAAAATAGAGGTTCTAACTTAACTTACATTCTATTAATCTACTATCTATAAATTATATTACATTCAAGTTATATTGGTACATTACTGATATGTCCTACCTTCTTAGTCAATTCTAATCATTGGTAGTCAGCCCTGGCTCCAGGATGATATAACTGAGGGGACATTTTTGCAAATATACCATTTTCAGTGTTTTAGAGGAAACAATACTAAGGGGGCACACAGATTCAATTTGGGGAGACAATGTCCGGCTTTATTGTTGTTTAGAGGCAGGATTCTACACAGTGCCCCTAAAGCAAGCAAATAACCAAAACAACAGAAGCTATTACTAGACTACACACCTAATGTATAATTAATGATAATTTCCATCTAACTAGCTGAAACCTAATATCCCTTCACTGTTTTCAGCCATTCCTGATTATACACTGAGGAAAAAACTAAACTGCTTAGGAGTGTCACAGTTGATTGGAAGCAGATGTGGAATAGAGTGAGGTTGGTTAAACAAAATTAATTCCTTCTTTTTTTTTTGTGTCAAATGAAACAAAAGGAAACCAAGGCGGGTTACAAACATTAACTGATACGTAACAAATAACACAAACAATGAACCACAAACTGAGGAACATAAGGGCAAATTTAATAGTGTCCCCAATCAGAGGTGATGAGGGACAGCTGCCTCCAATTGAGGTTACTCAAAAGGGAGCATAGAGATGCCATGAGGCACAGCTGGTCAAGCCCTGACTGTGGTCCCCAGGCACATAGGGATGCCTAGATGACCCCAGCCAGGACCTGACAAAGAGTTTACCCATTGCACTTAATTTCAATGATCTATCAATTGTCACTGGAATTAATCGGTTAATCTGATATAAAAATCATATAAGATATTATTCAATTGCATTTATTATATATGAAATTAGAATTTTTTCACATCTTGCACAATGCTCTCTTGTGAAGTGTATATAGTAACAAATATTTTACAAAGCTGTTTAATTCTTTAGTTTGAAAGTTAGTTTTCTAAACTACTTGGATAAATAATGAAGAATGAAGAAAACTATGTAATATCTTATGCTAAAATACCACAAAATAGTATGATTAATTGTGTTGGAATTACCCCAGAATTACAGTAAAGAGAGGGATGAGGAAAGATAAGGCAGCAAAAGTTTGTATACCCTTTTGTATACCAATTTTGCAGGTTTTTCTACTTACAAAGCATTTAGAGGTCTATACTTTTTATCATAGGTACACTTCAACTGTAAGAGATGGAATCTAAAACAAAAATCCAGAAAATCACATTGTATGATTTTTTAAATAATTAATTAGCATTTTATTGCATGACATAAGTATTTGATCACCTACCAACCAGTGAGAATTCTGGCTCTCACAGACCTGTTAGTTTTTCTTTAAGAAGCCCTCCTGTTCTCCACTCATTACCTGTATTAACTGCACCTGTTTGAACTCGTTACCTGTATAGAAGACACCTGTCCACACGCTCGATTAAACAGACTCCAACCTCTCCACAATGGCCAAGACCAGAGAGCTGTGTAAGGACATCAGGGATAAAATTGTAGACCTGCAAAAGGCTGGGATGGGCTACAGGACAATAGGCAAGCAGCTTGGTGAGAAGGCAACAACTGTTGGCGCAATTATTAGAAAATGGAAGAAGTTCAAGATGACGGTCAATCTCCTTCAGTCTGGGGCTCCATGCAAGATCTCACCTTGTGGGGCATCAATGATCATGAGGAAGGTAAGGGACCAGCCCAGAACTACACGGCTGAACCTGGTCAATGACCTGAAGAGAGCTAGGACCATAGACTCAAAGAAAACCATTAGTAACACACTACGCCATCATGGATTAAAATCCTGCAGCACACTCAAGGTCCCCCTGCTCAAGCCACCGCATGTCCAGGCCCGTCTGAAGTTTGCCAGTGACCATCTGGATGACCCAGAGGAGGAATGGGAGAAGGTCATGTGGTCTGATGAGACAAAAAAAGAGCTTTTTGGTCTAAACTCCAATCGCCGTATTTTGAGGAAGAATAAGGATGAGTACAACCCCAAGAACACCATCCCAACCGTGAAGCATGGAGGTGGAAACATCATTCTTTGGGGATGCTTTTCTGCAAAGGGGACAGGACGACTGCACCGTATTGAGGGGAGGATGGATGGTTGTTAGATTCATAAACTGGAGTGTTCATCACATACATTGAAATAAATTAATGTTTCTGTTATAAATGTATATCAATACATTAAATCGTAATTACTGTAATTAAACTTTACACCCAATAAAACCCAAACAGTTAAATAAAATGTAATGTGTAATATACCTATTATTCAGTATCTAGTGGTTTACATTTTGGTTCTTGTTTCAATTCTGTCTTGAATATTAAAAAAAAATCTTAGTTAATGTATTTAAATAATTGTTTTGTTGGTATTTTTTAGAGAGAAGTGTTAAACATCCCAGGATTGACCATACTGTTGCTATATGCAAGAGAGTAGTCAGCGCCTTTTCTATGGCCTGGAAAAAGACAAAAGCTATGAAAAATGCAAAAGCTGAACTTGACTTGCCTGACAACTCACTTTTCACTGAAACTCCAACCAGGTGGGGCTCATGCCAGAAGATGATTGAACAGGAGAAGGCCATAATTCAGATCCTGGCTGCAGAAAAAAACAAGAAACCAGGCAAGCCTAGTTCAGCTGGCCCGCAATAGAAAGTGTTGTCATCTCAAGATTAAAACCCAGGTCGTCCACATGAAAGGTTAACCACTACACCATAGAGCTGTGCATTTGCTTGTGTCAGTATCGCCTCTTGTCTCTATCCTGAATCCTCTTTTGCCACTGGTCGTTATAATAGTTAATTGGCCATTTGTGAATTACATTGTAACGTTTCTTACTAAGTTTAACTCTAACCACAAATAGCGGCTATGTATTGTGTTTGTCACTGGCTGTTTTAACAGCGTATTAGCCAGTAATAAGCTTTACCGGTATCTACTAACTTACTGGAATAGTCATAAGAATTTATCAATTGTTAACGTGTCTGCCAAAGCTATTTCATTTCATGGCAAAACAACATATCTTTTTCTTTCATTCGTGAATGACATTTATACAATAACTACTTTTTCATCAAGTGAAAAGACAAGAGATTTGTGGAATCTACCAGAAATAATTAATAAATGTAGCTCTCAATAGATTCAAACTTAGGGCTTCCACATGAGAGGCACTGTCTTTAACCACTACGCCACAGAATTACTTGTTTCAGCAGTCGCTAGACTCCATTGAGGATTGTGTTAAACTGACTAAAGTTTATTATTATGTTTACCTCCACCATAGTGTCTATGAACTGTATTGCTTTTGCCACTGGGTGTTTTAACAGCCTATTAGCCAGTAATAGGCTTACTAGTATCTACTAACTTCCTAGGAGTAATCATAAGAATTTAGCAATTGCTAGTGAGACTGAAGATGAACTATTCCATGCCAGAAACGGTCGCAATATAACGATATACAGTTTCAGTTAAGGCTTACTATAACGTAACTACGTTGTTAAGCCAGCAAATGTGTTTGTCTATCCTGGCCCGAATGCGTACTTCGAAAATCCACCAGAAACAGTTGCAATATAACCGTAAACTGTTTTATTTCAGGCTTACTATAATGTAGATACTAACGGTTTTAGCCAGCGAAGTTTTCGTCTATACGGAATAATTAATAATGCGTACTTCGCTTCGCCTGCGAGAAGGTACGATCTTGGGACCCATAGTTCACAAATCCTATTCTCTAACCACTATACTATTTAACAAGGGTCAGTCGGTCGTTCACAAGTCTGCTTCTCTAACCACTACGCTATTTAACAAGGGTCAGTCGGTCGTTCACAAGTCTGCTTCTCTAACCACTACGCTATTTAACAAGGGTCAGTCGGTCGTTCACAAGTCTGCTTCTCTAACCACTACGCTATTTAACAAGGGTCAGTCGGTCGCTCACTCACTCAGTAAGAGACATTCACTCTTTTTAGCCGGCTCCGCTTACGCGGTCCGGCAAAAACAGGCAGGCACATGGCAGGACATACAAGTCCTTGAGTCAATCAACAAAGCCCTGGCTCCCCTGCTGGAGTTCACTGACACCTTGTCCAGAGAAGATTGTGTCTCCTGCCTGTACTCCAGTTGTTCAACATCACTTTTCTGACTCTGGAAGATGACCCACCCCTAACAAAGGAAATCAAGAAGACCATCCTTGATTATCTGAAAGAAAAATACTCAGATCCTACCACAGATGACCTGTTGGACATAACATCCTTCCTATTTGAAGCTGTGATCTTTCCCTGGTAGATTTTAATATTTACATTATTTTGTTGGAATTCTTCTATTCGGTAACATTGAACAGCCTTTGCAATTTGCACATATGAAATAGTTGAAGTTATTTGTACGTCATTTATTTTTAATGTGTTGCAATAATATGCCACAGCAGAACTGAAGCCATAGACAGTGGATAGGCTTGTTTTCCTTCACCATAACCGTCACACTGTGAACATGTTATTTATTAGTATGCCTGTATTTAATAAAAGTTTAATTAATAGCACTACATTTATTTACTGTCAGTCTTTTTTTATTGGTGTTCCAACAAAAATCTGAATGGATGAAGCTGATTAAACCACTTAATTAATTAGTTGCAATCCTTTATATAAAAAATTAATAACTTATTTCTTTTATCTAAAAATTACAAATATATTGGTGTATTATATTTAAGCCCTATTGCCCAGTCCTACGTGGTGCTTTTGATATTGTGGTTAGGCCAAAAGCGAAATGTAGCCGAAAGACTAAAAATGTCTTCTCATTGACACCGGACCGTGATATTTGGGGGTTGGGATTGTTTACCAATTTTACTTGAAACGCACCAAAAGTCTGCATTGAGTGTGGATGTGTTAATTAGTAGAAGACTGGGGGTTACGGCCAATTGCTGGCAGTAATCCAATTGTTTCCCTAATGTGTGGCTCGATCGCCTGTTCACATTTTCTGTAGGGACTAATAGTTTTGCTGATATGAAACTTTAAGCATGCATTTTTTCCATTATATCTGAGATGTTTTATAAAGGGTTTGATTGGAATTAAAGATATCATATTTCAATGCTTGAAAAGCTTTTTTTTCCTTTTTTATTTATATATAATGATTCATTTTTAATCAATGGTCCAATTCAACAACTCTTGTGTATTTATTGTATTGTGCTTACATAAATTACTCACAATGGTCCGTGGAATTGTGGGAGATGAGAGCTTGATATGAAGTTGATACCTTCGTCCCACACATAACCAATAGGGCGGTATTCATGGAAGGAAACTAATCCACAACTGTTTGGAAGTTCCAGTTTTTTTTTAACTTAATTTATTTAAGATATTGTAACTGTAAAAATGCTGAGGGACTGATGTGTTTCACATTTTCAAGAATATCTATGAAAAACATTAATATACAATTATCTTGGTGGATAATTGTGGGCTATATACATGATACTGTATATACAATTATAGTGTTCATATATTGTATACATGATAGTTAGATTAGATTAAACTTTATTGTCATTGAACAGTGTCATTGAATAGTGTACATGATAGTGTAAACATGTAACTTTTAGGCCATCTGTATGAATTTGCAAAAGTCTTTCACTTTTCCAACAAATGTTTTTTATTTAAATTAGTCAGCAGAAGGCACTCTTCACAATTATTACTAGGTGAGCATAATAGGCTGTGGGCTGGTGGGCGGGACTTGGGCTCTGTGGAGCTTTTGAATGGGACTTCAGCTGCTGTTGAATCACAGGTTGTTTGCTACTGATCTAATTAACTCTTTCACAGTTTTCAAGTTATTACTTTTATAAACAATTACAATATTTTGTTTAGCAAACAATATACAACTCCAGAAAAAATTAAGAGACCACTGTACCTTTTTCTTTCCTTTCCAAAAAAGTTGAAAAGGGACGTTTTGAGTGAGGAACAGAAGTGTTCAATTTGCAGTGGTCTCTTAATTTTAACCCTTCTGTTCCTCACTCAAAACCTTCCTTTTCAAAAATCTTTGGAAAGGAAAGATACAGGTGCAGTGGTCTCTTAATTTTTTCCAGAGCTGTATATAAAAGTTATTACAGACTTTGGTCTCTGACAAAATAACATACATACATTGTGTTTATAAAGCACAGTAAACAATTGTTTAATATCCATAGATTCTTCTAACATCTGCTTTTTGTCATGTCCCAAAGGGGCAATTCCATCCTGTAAATTGACTGCTCTACATAAACATAATAGACAATTCAATTTACTGCTTGATCATCATCACAGTATCATAAACTGTCTTATGATGTATTCATATACTTTTTAATTGAACCGTTACCAATGTTTTTTTTTTTTTGCCTGAATATCTTTATTACTTTATCCTCACTGTGTGGGTCTGTGAAAATAGTTTAATTGTGCCACAAGATCTGTGTTTCTGTCATCTGCAACTTGATTTCTGTAATATCCTTCACAGCAGTATACATAAATACATCCAGATTTACTGAAGGCAAATAGAATGTGTTTTAGAACAGAAAAGAAATCTACAGCTCAAAATTGGGAATTTATTTTATATTTAAACATTAAAGAACATACACTTTATTTAATGAAGTCAGAGATGTTTGAATACAGTAAGAATCTCTTGGAGTAAAACAAATAAAAACAAACCATTCATTGTTTATTAATTATTCTGCACACTTTATGTCCATACATAAATATACATGTACATTCATACCTTTAAACTACACAGTTTTTGTCCTTCTGTGTTAGTCTTAGTGCGGTGTCTTTGACAGAGTGGGCAGTGATACAACCGACAGTTGATGAACATCCTGATATCTGTAGCAGGTCATCTGCTACTAAAATTGACTGGTGTATCTGTTCAGTATGAACAGGACAAAATCACTTGAGCATGTTAAAATAAATGAGTACGGTGGTTACTTTATTAAGGCTTATAAACAAATGAATGGTCTCCAAACACTAGATAATTATCTTTGTTTAACTACAACTATACTATAACTAGAAACATTTTTACTAACTAAAAAATTACAGCTGAACTGCTACAGCTACTAAAACGGCCCGGGGAAATGCATACCTGCAAATGTCAATAATTCAAATATATTTTAAAGAACCCTTTTTACATCAGCAGATGTTAAAAAATGCTTATCTTATACATGTACATGTTTTTTATAACAAAGTCAGTCTAAAATAGAATGGACTTAACCCAATAACTTCTTTGCTATGTTATGTAGTCTACCATATAATGCCATCACTTTTCCTTCTTTTTATTTCATCTGTCTTCTTTTGCTCACATAGTAATTAATTACATAAAGTTATTTGCTCAATTGTAATTATTTACCTAACATAATCCAAGTATCTTCGTGATTTTACGTACTTTATTCTTTCTTCTGTTTTATTTTATGTTATTACAGGTTCTCAAAGCTAATACTGTAATGCGTATGTGACACGTTAACTCAGTCCACAGTGCCCATGCTCCGCCCATCAGTCCAAAGTGCCCAAGCTCCGCCCACCAGCCCACAGTACCCCGGTTGACAGTGCCCTGTGCAACCAGACCCTTTTGGTCAGGTTGGACAACTTCACGTCCTCCACCCTGATACTGAACACTGGTGTTCCAAAAGGCTGTGTACTGAGCCCCCTCCTGTACTCCCTCTTAACCCATGACTGCGTTCCTGTACACAGCTCCAACATTATCGTCAAGTTTGCAGATTACACCAGAGTGGTAGGCCTGATCAGTGACAATGACGAGTCAGCCTACAGTGCAAAGAAAACCAAGGAGCTCATTGTGGATTACAGGAAATCTAAAGGCTGCAGTCAAGCCCCAGTCCTCATCCTTCAAATTCCTGGGTGTCCACATCTCTGAGGACCTCTCCTGGCCCCTCAACACCTCAGCTCTAGTCAAAAAGGTGCGGCAGCGCATACACTTCTTGAGGAGGCTGAAGAAGGCCTGCTTGTCTTCCAAGATCCTTGTGAACTTCTACCGATGCACAATTGAGAGCATTCTGGCTGTGCCACAGTGTGGTTTGGTCATTGCTCTGTAGCTGACTGGAAGGCCCTGCAACATGTGGTGAATCCCGCCCAGAACATCACTGGTACCCAGCTCCCAGCCATGGTAGACCTCCAGTGCAAGCGGTGTCTGCGTAGGGTGCACAGCATCACCAGGGACCCGTCACATCCATGCCACAAACTGTTTGCCCTCCGACCATCAGGCAGGCGGTACAGGTCTCTCCATTCTCGTACCAGCAGGCTCAGCAACACTTTCTTTCCATCTGCTGTAACCCTGCTGAACTCTGTGACTTTCCATCAATAACTGTGCCCACCCTTTGTACTAGTGGAGTCACTGTCTTACACGTCTGATAAGGCTTTTCATGTTACGTGCTATTCCTGTATTTCATTTGTACATGCCGACTTGCACCTTAAACTTGTACAGGTATAATGTATGTGGAAGTGAGATAAATAGTGGCAATTCTCAATGACATTCTGAATTTGCAATCGAGAATCGAGACAAATTGAAGGAGTAGATTAACATGTGCAACTGAAATGCAGGGATAACAGCAATGAGGTTCCGAAGTATACAGACCAGACAGAAATGACAAAAACATTCTCCACTTCCAGGACTGATGTTGGAAGCCAAGTCAATTACAGACCAGTTATTTGACTTGTATTTAGGGTGGATGTAAAAAAAATGATTCTCTCTTAACCTATCCACCCACCTAATGTATCCTTCCTTGGCCTACATTTGTGACACCAACCACTTTAACCAGGTGTAGTGGGTGGAGAATAACTTCTATAGGAAGTAAAGAAACATGGGAAAGCCTCTCTCCAGCAAACCATGCCAAGCTGGTAATTGTTTTCTTTGTCTAATGAATACGTAAGTACACATTTTTTATTTGCTTATGTTACTTTATGGAGAACGATGAAAAAATCTAAACCAAAATGCAATCCGCAGTGGAGGGATGGCTGTGTCATGTAGATGGCTTCACCGCTGGTGCCTTCAGTGGTATGGCAACCGGTGGAGAAACCACTCACTTTCAAACTTGAATTTCATGACTGACAGACATGATGGGATTACATTTATAGATTATATATATATATATATATATATATATATATATATATATATATATATATATATATATATAATATAACTATATATTATATATATCAATGCACAATATATATATGTGTATACATATATATATATATATATATATATATATATATATATATATATATATATATATAGACAACACATTACACATATTAAACATCCAGCCCAAAATCCTAGGTTTTAAAACATATTTTGTCCCAGACTGCATCTGGGACAAAATATGGCAGCTTTAAAATACATTTAGATAAATGTGGGTTAATTCTGCATTCACACTTGCATGACAGGTTGAATAGAGGAAAATTGTTATTTTTCAACATTAAAGAAGCATTTGCCTTTCATCATCTATTGTTACAATTCTGACAAATGAGTCGAACATGTCAAATCCCTCTACTAATTTGAGGAAGATGCCATCTGTTCTGCCATCACTCCTTGACACATTGTATTCATCTAAATTTGAGCTTTGTTTTGCTATCTTGCTATGACTGCCCTCACATGGGCTGACTAGCCATCTGGCATTTCTGGCAAATGTCAGATGAACTGGACCATTTTTCTGTTGGGTGGTATTGCAAGGTATTGTACAGTGGCTCTCAAAGGTATTCACCCCCGTTGGACTTTTCCAAATTGTATTGTGTTACAAAATGAATTAAACATTAATATAATCTGGAAGATTTTGCCAATGATCAGCCCAAGAAAATACATAACGTCAAAATAAAAATGAAGATCTACAAATTGTTTTGAATACATTACAAATATAAAAGAGAAAATAAAGAATTGCCCGCATTTCTCAGTATTTGATAGAGGCACTCTGGCAGCAAATACAGCTATGAGTCCATGTGGATTGGTCTCTACCAACCATGCACATCTGGATACAGCAATTTCTGACTCTTTTCAAAATTGCTCAAGCTCTGTGAAGTTGGATGGGGACCTATCTCAAACAGCAATTTTCAACTCTTTCCACATATTCTCAGTTAGATTTATGTCCAGGTTTTGACTTAGCCAGTTCAGGAAATGTTTACTTCTAAGCCTCTCCAGTGTGGCTTTAGCTGTGTGTTTGGGGTTCAAGTTTCATGGTTTATTTGTCAAATGCACCAAACAACACAGCGTCATCCTCTCATCTCATCTTCATCTGCTTATCCGGTATCGGGTCGCAGGGACAGCAGCTCCAGCAGCTCCAGCAGCTCCAGCAGCTCCAGCAGGGGACCCCAAACTTCCCTTTCCCGAGCCACATTTGCCAGCTCTGACTGGGGGATTCCGAGGCGTTCCCAGGTCAGTGTTGAAATATAATCTCTCCACCTAGTCCTGGGCCTACCCCGAGGTCTCCTCCCAGCTGGATGTGCCTGGAACACCTCCCTAGGGAGACGTCCTGGGGGCATCCTTACCAGATGCCCGAACCACCTCAACTGGCTCCTTTCGACGCAAAGGAGCAGCGGCTCTACTCCGAGTTCCTCACGGATGGCTGAGCTTCTCACCCTATCCCTAAGGGAGAAGCCAGCCACCCTTCTGAGAAAACCCATTTCAGCCGCTTGTACTCGCGATCTTGTTCTTTCGGTCAAGACCCAGCCTTCATGACCATAGGTGAGGGTAAGAACGAAAATTGACCGGTATATCGAGAGCTTTGCCTTCAGGCTCAGCTCTCTTTTCGTCACAACGGTGCTGTAAAGCGAATGCAATACCGCCCCAGCTGCTCCGATTCTCCGGCCAATCCCCACTCCATTGTCCCCTCACTCACGAACAAGACCCTGAGATACTTTAACTCCTTTACTTGGGGTAACGACAGCATCATCCTGCACAATGAAATTCTTGTGACATGGCACCTGACAACTACGTAGTGGGAGCTAAGAAAAGTATATAAGCAGAAATATACTGTAGCTAGACAGAAAATTATAATAAAATAAAGCAATAATATGCATAGTACTGTACACTAGCAGCAGTTAAAAAAAAGAGTGCTGTAAACAAGCAGCAATCTTTTTAGTAGTATTGATATAGCAGAAATCTGGGTAGTATTATTGAACATTTAGATATGGCACATATGGCAGTAATATACATAACAGTGTGAACTAGCAGCAATTGGTAGAGTTATTGAATATTATAGATAAATATGGGTGCAATAAGCTTATTGCACCCAGTTGTAGCACACTACATATACGAAGTGACAATTAAGAAGAAAGACATTTACACTCAGCAAAAAATATAGCAAAAGGATAATGAAATAATATACATAACACTGTACATCAGCAGTTTACAAAGAGTACTGTAAACTAGCAACAATATTGGTACTGGTGTTGAATATTGTAGATATGGCAAGAAAGGCAGTAAAATATATTTTAAAAAATTACTAGCATCAATTTTGAAAGAGTAGGTTGGGGAGTATGAACAGTATGGTAGAACCATTGAGTATTATAGACATTACAAGTACCTGAATGGACATCAAAGCATCAGGCATGTTCATGTGTGATCAGTATGATCATGGATCAGTGTTACTGGTTTTTGAGTCTGGAAGTGTGTGCTCTGATGCTCCAGTAGCATCTACCAGACGGCAGCAGTGTGACACAACATTAGCATAAAATATCCTTTCTGTCATAATTCTCTTTTTTTCACATGGTCTTAAAAAATATACTTGTATCTGATGTATTATCGTCTTAAATTCTTAATTCTATTCATTATTTATTTTTTAAATCATGTTGGAAAATAAGTTATTGAGTGAAACCTCATAGGTCCTCAACTGGCAGCTTCTTTAAATATTACCCGCAAAATACCAATCTCAACGTAGTGACTAGGCCACTCCAGAATGCTGGCCTTCTAGGCAGAGTTGCATAGAAAAAGCCCTATCCCAAACTGGCCAATAAAAAGAAAAAAATAAGATTTCAAAATCATTTAAAGAAATTCCAAGTCCATTCCAATTAGATTGTCTGTACTTGGGAGAGGAAAGCCACACAAAAGGTGGCAGGTGACAGCCCGAGCCAAGGAGAACCCACTTACCGATAGATGGCAAGGCAGAGCAACCCTCAGACAAGCGTGAGATTAACACACTTGGAGATGGAGGACTGTGTTGGAAAGTCCAGATTGGCCAGCAACCACTTCTATAGACCCAGCCCCAATCCCCTTCAGACACTACCTAAAGGTGCGTCATTTCTCTGTCCCCTTTGACGAGGAGAGGGGAGAGGTGAAGAGCAGATAGGCAATGCACTGGTTGGGCCCCACCCAGGCAAACAGAGGGAGGTTAGCCATGAGCAATGAGGAGTTGAGCCATGTTTATCTCCACAATCACACCAAGTGACTGGAAGTTCAATCACAACACATTAAAATGCAACTGAAGGGGAGAGATGCACGGATGGGAATGACGCCACAGTGCCTGGAAATGTGAAGACAACCTGGGTTGAAACAGCTCTGGCTCTTTTGTTGTCAATAAACAGGTTTATGATTTTGCACTGGTACCTGTCTGCTCCAACTCCCAATGAAGGAGGCATTATCAGGGAAGGCCTGAAAGCTGTAAGAAGCCTGGGAACCACCAGGCATGCACTGCTCTCTGCCCAGGTTTGTTTTAACCCCCAAATCTCCTTTTTCACTATACCTTCAATAACCTTTTCAAAGATTACTATTTTGTATAGCCTAACCCCATAGGCTTAAAATGCGATAGTTTTCCCTAGGACTCCTCTCTGTTCCTCTATAACTTAATCAAGTGTCATATAGGAAAACTGCATTTCTTTAAATGACAAAGTCCCTGAGAATCCCAGAAATGTCAGCACAGACCCACAAAGGTTTACCCACACTGGCTTGACCTTCATATGTTAGCTTGAAATGTAGAGCTCCCAGTTCTGACGCACTGTTGGAGTAAATTGTAAATATCTTACTACTTTATCATAGATCATAGCAAATAGCTTATTACAGCATACTTGAGCAAGATAGAAGTGTTGTTTTCATTCTCTACAGGAAAATGGGAAAAAAGACTGCTGTGGGTAGAAATGACCTGATGAACTGTCTGATGAACTTTTTAGAATAGCAGAGCTGTGGTTAAGGGTGATACAAAATTGCATACACTTGTTCATGTTTTCTTCATGTGTTTCCTGTTTTCCCCGTATGTTGTGAGTAGATAGAGTAGATAAAGAGTAGACAAAGGTCAGACAAAGGGTAACTCACTCCAGGAGTCACATTAAAGCTGTCTCATTGTACAGTGGATATAAAAAGTCTACACACCCCTGTTAAAATGGCAGGTTCTTGTGATGTAAAAGAATGAGACAAAGATAAATCATGTCAGAACTTTTTCCACCATTAATGTGACCTATAACATAAACATTTCAATTGAAAAAATAACTGAAATCTTTGAGGGGGAAAAATGTAAAATAAAAAACTCAAAATAACCTGGTTGCATAAGTGTGCACACCCTTAAACTAATACTTTATTGAAGCACCTTTTGATTTTATTACAGCACTCAGTCTTTTTGGGTAGGAGTCCATTAGCAATGCACATCTGACAATATTTGCAAAAGCACTCTAAATCCGTCAGATTGCGAGGACATCTTTTGTGCACAGCCCTCTTCTTCAGATCATTCCACAGATGTTCAATTGGATTCAGGTCTGGGCTCTTGCTGGGCCATTCCAAAATGTTAATCTTCTTCTGGTAAAGCCATGCTTTTGTGGATTTGGATGTGTGCTTTGGGTCATTGCCGTGCTGAAAGGTGAACTTCTTCTTCATCTTCAACTTTCTAACGGACGCCTGAAGGTTTTGTGCCAAAATTGCCAGGTATTTGGAAATGTTCATAATTCCCTCCACCTTAAGGCCCCGGTTCCAGCTGAAGAAAAACAGCCCCAAAGCATGATGCTGTCACCACCATGCTTCACTGTGGGTATGGTGTTCTTTGGGTGATGTGCAGTGGGTTTTTTTGTGCCAAACATAACTTTTGGAATTATGGCCAAAAGGTTCAACCTTGGTATCATCAGACCATAACACATTTTCCCATGTGCTTTTGGGGAATTTTTGCAAACGTCGTTTTTGCAAACGTCAGCCGGGCTTGGAGGTTTTTCTTTGTAAGAAAAGGCTTCCATTTTGCCACCCTACCCCATAGCCCATTCATATGAAGAATATATGGGAGATTGTTGTCACATGTAGCACACAGCCAGTACTTGCCAGAAATTCCTGCAGTTCCTTTAATGTTGCTGTAGGCCTCTTGGAAGCCTCCCGGCCAGTTTTCCTCTCGTCGTTTCGACATCCATTTCTTGGTAATGTCTCTGTTGTGCCATATTTTCTCCAATTGATGAACACTGTCTTCACTGTGTTCCATGGTATATCTAATGCTTTGCAAATTCTTTTGTACCCTTCTTCTGACTGATATCTTTCAACAATGAGATCCATCTGATGCTTTGGAAGCTATCTGCAGACCATGGCTTTTGCTCTGAGATGCAACTAAGAAAATGTCAGGAATATCCTACTAGAACAACTGATCTTTATTTGTCACTTTAAATGATGGCAGGTGTGTAATGACTTCAATTTAACATGAGTTTGAATGTGTTATAAGAGGGTGTGCACATATATGAAACCAGGTTATTGCAGTATTTTTATTTTTCATTTTTCCCCCTTGAAGATTTCAGTTGGTTTTTCAATAGAATTTTCCCATTATAGGTCACATTAAAAGTGAAAAAGTTCTGACATTGATTTATCTTTGTCTCATTCAAAAACCTGGCATTTTCGCAGGGGTGTGTAGACTTTTCATATCCACTGTATCTGTAAATGTATATGTTTTCAACACCTAAAGGGGATGTCATCAATTCATCACTAATGATGAACATTTTGAAAGTGTTGTTTGTATATTCACTGTCTAAAGACATGTGTGTTGCATTTCCCTCTCCCTAGACACTTCCTCTACCTTTTCTGGGGGGACACCGAGGCGTTCCCAGGCCAGCCGGGAGACATAGTCCCTCCAGCGTGTCCTAGGTCTTCCCCGGGGTCTCCTCCCGGTGGGACGGGCCCGGAACACCTTCCCGGGAAGGCGTTCAGGAGGCATCTGGAACAGATGCCCAAGCCACCTCAGCTGACCCCTCTCGATGTGGAGGAGCAGTGGTTCTACTCTGAGCTCTTCCCGGGTGACCGAGCTTTTCGCCCTATCTCTAAAGGATCGCCCAGCCACCCTGTGGAGAAAGCTCATTTCAGCCGCCTGTATCCGGGATCTTGTCCTTTCGGTCATGACCCAAAGCTCATGACCATAGGTGAGAGTAGGAACGTAGATTGACCGGTAAATCGAGAGCTTCGCCTTGCGACTCAGCTCTTTCTTCACCACGACAGACCGATACATCGACCGCATTACTGCAGAAGCTGCACCGATCCCTCTGGCAATCTCCCGTTCCATCCTTCCCTCACTCGTGAACAAGACCCCTAGATACTTAAACTCCTCCACTTGAGGCAGGCACTCTCCACCAATTGTCCTTCTATTGTCTGTAATATAATATTGATTTCAGCAAAAAAAACATCCCTGGGTTACACCTAAGTGTCCCAACAGTCCTTGCCAGGCCCATTATCGATTAAAACCTGGGGCCTCTAAGGGAATAACACAAGTATTTAGCTGTAAAAGAGATCTTGGACTCAGTTTGTGTTCCTTGTTGAAATAAAGGAATAATAATTTTCAGGTCTGCTGTGACGTGATCAAATACACTCACCTAAAGGATTATCAGGAACACCATACTAATGCTGTGTTTGACCCACTTTCGCCTTCAGAACTGCCATAATTCTACGTGGCATTGATTCAACAAGCTGCTGAAAGCATTCCTTAGAAATGTTGGCCCATATTGATAGGATAGCATCTTGCAGTTGATGGAGATTTGTGGGATGCACATCCAGGGCACGAAGCTCCCGTTCCACCACATCCCAAAGATGCTCTATTGGGTTGAGATCTGGTGACTGTGGGGGCCATTTCAGTACAGTGAACTCATTGTCATGTTCAAGAAACCAATTTGAAATTATTCAAGCTTTGTGACATGGTGCACTATCCTGCTGGAAGTAGCCACCAGAGGATGGGTACATGGTGGTCATAAAGGGATGGACATGGTCAGAAACAATGCTCAGGTAGGCCGTGGCATTTAAATGATGCTCAATTGGCACCAAGGGGCCTAAAGTGTGCCAAGAAAACATCCCCCACACCATTACACCACCACCACCAGCTTGCACAGTGGTAACAAGGCATGATGGATCCATGTTCTCATTCTGTTTACGCCAAATTCTGACTCTACCATCTGAATGTCTCAACTGAAATCGAGACTCATCAGACCAGGCAACATTCTTCCAGTTTTCAACTGTCCAATTTTGATGAGCTCGTGCAAATTGTAGCCTCTTTTTCTTATTTGTAGTGGAGATGAGTGGTACCCGGTGGGGTCTTCTGCTGTTGTAGCCCATCCGCCTCAAGGTTGTGCGTGTTGTGGCTTCACAAATGCTTTGCTGCATACCTCGGTTGTAACGAGTGGTTATTTCAGTCAAAGTTGCTCTTCTATCAGCTTCAATCAGTCGGCCCATTCTCCTCTGACCTCTAGCATCAACAAGGCATTTTTGCCCACAGGACTGCCGCTTACTGGATGTTTTTCCCTTTTCACACCATTCTTTGTAAACCCTAGAAATGGTTGTGCGTGAAAATCCCAGTAACTGAGCAGACTGTGAAATACTCAGACCGGCCCGTCTGGCACCAACAACCATGCCACTCTCAAAATTGCTTAAATCACCTTTCTTTCCCATTCTGACATTCAGTTTGGAGTTCAGGAGATTGTCTTGACCAGCACCACACCCCTAAATGCATTGAAGCAACTGCCATGTGATTGGCTGATTAGATAATTGCAATAATGAGAAATTGAACAGGTCTTCCTAATAATCCTTTAGGTGAGTGTATAAGTCTTACATCAAAGTCATTTTGGAATGTGAACATTAATTGTGTTGAAATACATTTGGACAAAATTTAAATGTATTCATACATTTTGACATACATACGTTTGAATAAAAGGTGAAATACATTTACGTATACCTGAAATGTATATGTACATTGATACCTGAAATGTAATTTGACTAATGTTAAAGTAAAATTTGAATATATATTTATCATACATTCTACATGCATTTTGTATTGCCAAAATATATGTATTTTCTGAATGGGATATTACATTGGGGTTTCAAGCAAAGACAGTAAACAGTATTTTTTATGTCTGTAAACAGGACATAAAACACTACTGGGTTCATGTAAACGGATGCTAGGAATCAGTAGCATTTAAGGAATCCACATCCCAGTGTGTTAGCAGTGTGAAGCTCCACTGGTAAAACCACCGGGATGGCAAGGGGTGGTAGTTGCCACCCTAAAAACCCCACCCCACTCACCACCCCAGTTGTCAGGAGTGTCTGCTATAATATATTAATATACAATTTTATTAAATTGTATGATATTTGGTCTACATTTGTTGTTCATCTCTATGGTAACCCGTCCCAAATTGTTGAGTCCCACCTTAGACGTAAAATGATTGAGTCCCGGAATCGCCTGCTCATGTCTCAGTAAGAACACAGGGTGTCTGTCCATAATAAGCAACATAAGCAAAGGAGCAGTCAGGATCAAACTAAATTATCCTAGCAGTAATGAAGGTACTGCTGCACATGTTTACAAAATATACAAAATGTTATAATCTTGCTTTAGCAGCAGCCATTTGTTATAGTTAAGATATATTTGATTTTGTCTATTAGACGATTGTATGTAATACAATCGTCAATATTATTGGTCAATTTAGCAAGCTAGCAAATTTGCAGATCAAGTAGCATGTAGCTAGCTGCCATCATTGCCATGTAATGCGTGTCCTGATACAGTAGCTTGCTAGCAAAGGGGCATTGAACAATGTTGATATAGATTGCTATGGATAATTGAATTGTTCATTTAATCTGTTGGGAAAGTAAAGGTTTATCAACAGTAATTCTAAATTTGATATCTATTGGACTCTATAACATCAACAAAATGGTATGTGTGGTCTTATGTGATGAGCAGTTGTAATTTAAATGTTTTTAGTGTATTGAATTGCTACTCCATTTATAGTTCGGCAAACTACCACTAAGTTAATGTTGTTAACGACTGCTCTTCACAAAACGCAACCGCAATACATTGACAATTATATTTTCCTGTTTGTGATGTTTCATCTCTTGCTCTGCTGCAAATATTATAGCCTAGTTATTTGAAATAGACTTTCTCACGTAGGAAAACGCATTTCAATGCTCAGTTAATTAATTCAGTTAAAAATGTACACCGACGATTCATTTCATTTTCAAACAGTATATTGTTGAGATAAATGTAGTTTAAATAATGCTGATTTAATAACCATGTATTCTTATGTTTTTGTTTTATTAAATTGTATGCTGCAGCCAGGTTAGGGAAATATGATTGAATACAATAACCATCAAAGTTTAAAACCCAATTCATTACACTCAGCCACACTCAATCAGACTTTACACCTGGCTCAGATAGGTAGACAGGATTAAAACCCCACAATTAACATACAAATGAAACTGCCCCCTATACAGCACAAGGAGACCTTCTGTCTCCCTCCCCCCTGATGTTCTAGTCTAGGTTAGGACAATTGAATGTAAATTACTGTAACCTGATTAAGATTTCACACCTGTATGCAAAGAACCTGTTGATCTATGACCGAGAGTTAGTGCATGTCCTTCCTCATTGGATAGCGAAAACCAAGAGATTCGTCCAACATGTCACCATGCCAACGAAGAGCCAACAAGGATGGGTTTTACTCACGAGAGTGAAAAGTAACCGCCCCTGTGGCGGGAGTATTAAAACCAATGTTCGATCTTGTTTCGGCGCGAATATTTTGTGGAAGCTCGAGGGTTGAGCAAATATTTGACCGCTGCAGTGTATTTCATGTATTTTGACTTATCAATTCTTATTAATAAATCTTTGTGCTAAATTTCAATTTGGACCGGAGCCTCGTGCTTCTTCAGAAACTCTGATACACGTAAAATTCTTAACAATATGCAATAGGAGAACGATATTTCTATCCATGCATTTTAAAGCACATTTTCTAATTAGGAAATATGGATGGAAATTGGAAAAAAAAGTCGACTTACAAAATTTGTAAAAATACTTTATACACGCTTGATTTTTTCTTTTGTCTATTAGAGTTGATGCAACAAATCTATTAAATAATAATGTTGCAAAATTGCATAATGGTGCATTACTGCAAAACAATTCTAAACTAGGTTTATACATACTGAAATTGAGACGCAGTTTCAGTAAATGATCTATAACTTCCCGCAGATCTGTCAAACGCTTTTCTGCACCCATGCGCTAAACATCCTAACTGATGGAAAATGCATATTCATGTTATTTGTTGAAACTGTTACTGGGAGCTACAGTAGTGGACGCAAGTGCATGACACCAGATACAAAAAACTGAACGCAAGGGCGTTTAATGAAGGGTTGAGGGTGAGACTTTTCTAACGTTCCCGTAAAAATCCCTTAGTCAGTTTAGAAACATGATTTTGGAATCAAAATATTTTGCCAAATGTTGTCTCAAAATAATTGCAATCTGGCTCAAATAATAGTGATCAGGCAATTATGTTATACTTGCGACAGCCCTAGAACCTTGAATTTCAACTTGTCACTTCTGCCACCCAATGTAAAATGTTCTAGAAACGCCACTAATCTGGTCATTTGAGCAGTAGATACGCGCATAGACGCGAGAAAATAGACCTGGTTTCTAATTTTAAGGGCTCTGGTGCCGTTGATGTCTTGACGCTTGTGGCCCGTTTGTACTCTTTCATTCATTCCCAAGCATTCTGTCTGCAGCGTGTACGTGCGCATATGCAGGTACGCGAGTCGTCTGATTTAGGCTTAAATGAAAACAGTGAACAGGTCATTCCTGAGACTACTCCTTGTTGTTGGGTTCCCTGGAATGCATCCCTAGAATGCCCAGTCATATCTGGTTTTCAGGGCAGAGAGAAAAGCGCAATTAACAAAAGCGCAATTGTTCTCTCCCCGTACTCACGAGCCAGGCTGGGGGTGTTTACCGCGTACACCCAAATTACTTTAGGAAGGGTTTGGACTGTACATAACCGATTAGTGAGATTCGAAGTTCATCAAACCAAGCTAATCAACGGTACTCCAATGGCGATATTATTGCCCTACATTCATGATAAGTAGCATACGTCTTGTGGGCCGTAATGGGAAGTTAAAATCCCAGTTATAATCACCTCTGTCCCAGGCCCACAAGAACTCTGCATGGATAAACTTTACTAACGTACACCTACAACCCCAACAAAAACGTCAGTGGTTTTGGCAGTGGGTAGGGATCGAGGACGGAATTGCCGGTCGCTGCCAGCTTGTGTCTGTACAGGGCATTACGATGTAGACATTAGTTACGTGGGAGATGGAGGAGCAGGGAGGAGTGTTCACCGTCGTAGACGGGCTTGAAACATGCCACTTCTCTCAAGATCAGCTTTTCTCTTTAGGATTCCTTCCATTCAGTTGGACAGGGAATCATGTAGTAGGCAACTTCCAGGAGCGATCCAAACCTACACGCTCAATTTACTGCACAGATCGTAGTCACGTTTCTGCCTCTTATCTGAGTATCCTGCTACATCCCAGTCCCTATTTTTGTTTGGCTGACCAGGCCGGGATATTGAAAGCATTGTTATAGTTATGCAATTGTAGTGCTAAGCAATAATAATTATATTTTCATGGTGGTATTTATTTGATCTCATACAGGTATGGCTGCAAAAGTAAATAGTCAACATTTTAGTTTTTTGTGGTGTGTGGACACTGTTTCATTACTATTCATGGGAACTTAATCAGAATCCAACAGCAAATGTGAGCTGATGTTCTATTGTAAAAAAAAATATTTGTGATTTGGATTTATTTATTCACTGCTGTACGTGTGTAGCCACTAGTGAAAAGTGTTTTTACAAAACACAATACACTTTAAATAGAGATGTTGAAGATTGGTAAATATTACAACTGCCCCAATGAAAGCACAAAATCGTGTGTAAGCCTGAAACAGTACAAAAAAATCCTGCATATTGAACTAAGAAATAATGTATTATTGCATACACCTACATAAATGACTGTGGCAAGAAAATTTACAATTGGACATGGATTCAGAGTGAAAGACATATTTATTCATGGCAAACACTTATTGCAATTAAAGCAAGTTATTCTTCTATGTACAGAAAAGCAGGGGGCTACAATGATTTCAGTAAAATAAATTGCTGCATTTAGAAAATGGACAGCCGCTGCCGTGGAGCACTGACAAAAGCAACACGTGTGAAACCAGTTTTTCAGTCTAACAACATATCTTATTTTGAATGTAGGGTGTTTCTGTGGTCAGTAGGGGTCTCAGAAGACTTAACTTTTGGACACATTGCGTATTTCAGTCACTTCAATAATAACAATCAACATAACAGAAGACGGTTTTCTGGATTCCTAAAATGATGGAATGTGTGGGTTTGTGTGTGTATGTGTGTAAGTTTGTTTCCAAATGTGAGAAAAGAACCAGACTGGTTGGTTCATATAGCCTACTGCACACTGTGGGCAGACAGGTGTTAAGGGATGTTTCTTAGAGGTGGTGAATGAATAGTACAGTGTCACACCACTGAAATCACCATATTGGCTTCAGTATATTACGACAGCCAATCAGCTATGGATACCTGTAAGAAGGCAGGCACGACATTAAAACAGAACATGATTGAGCAGTTGTACGTATTTTGGAAGGTCAGTATCCAAGGAATCCTCCATATCTCTTACTGACAACATCTGGAACATCTTCTGACTCCACACGCTCATTCTCCTCCTCTTCCTCATCCTCCACCCAGGCACGCTTGTTGAGGAAGCCTCCGTAGCGCTTTTGCTCCTCCCTCCACTCTGGCCTGCCCACCCTCCTCATGAAGCCACCGTAGCGCTTCTGCAGCTCTTGAATACCATTCTCCAAGTCAGAGCTCTGTCTTGCGTTCCTCATGAAGCCTCCATAGCGCTTGTTGATCCCGCCTCCTCCGTCTACATTCCTAACCAGTTCCCGGAGCAGACTCAGTGTGTCATCTGCCTCGCCACTTTTCTTCATGAACCCTCCGTAACGTTTGAACAAGATCTCCCTGCCATGGTCCACGTCATCAGTTTCAGGGCCGTACACTTCTGCAGTTTTCTTCATGAAGCCCCCGTAGCGCTTCATGAAGCCGCCATACTTCTTTACTAATAGTTGGGGATCGTTATTGTCTGGCTTGGAAGTCTCTGTGGTAGTAGCCTGGTCTCCCTCTTTTAGACTGTCAGCATTTTTAGCTTGCAAGACATCCTCACACAACTCCCAGGATTTCTTGGAGCTGAGAGCACCTTCGCACTCTAAGGTGCATGTCTGAAAAAAACATCAAACCACTAAATGAAAGCCATACCATTCAATAGTTTATTCCTATCACAAGAAAATGATCAGCATTGTGAAACCCTATTGTTGTGATTTCAGCAAGATCACAGATAGGATAAACCAGGTTATACCTACAACCCTTTAATCCTCCATCTAATTTTTTATCAACATGTCCACCCTTGAAATCTATTTGTCTTGTTGTGGGTCCCTTTCCAATAAACCATCAATTCTATTATCTTCAGATTCAGAATTGTGCTGCAGTATGCATAATGGAGAGAGAGACCCTAAGACCACAGCCAATCATGCGTGCTATCTGCTGTGTGATAACGGGCAACTCCAACAATTTTTGTGACAAAAATATAATTTAAAGAACATTTACATCATATGAAAATATAATTTTGGATTTACACTTGCAATGAGAACATGTCACACTCACAAAGCTTGGAGATGAGTTGAAAACATGCACACGTGACACCTTGCCATGTCAAAATATTATCTGTTGTCTTAAGGCAACAGGGCTAGATAGTTGGCTAGCTTGTGTGTTTAGTTTATGTATTTAGTTATCTGAACTGAATTTTCATCTCAATAGAACAACAAGTGACTATAACAATTAGACACGTGAAATAAAAAAAGTATTTGACGTGTGTTACGACAAAGACCGAGATGAAATGGCATCCCATAGCAACAGTGTTTTGTGGACCAGTGGACTGAATTTCTTCAGTTTGATAGCTATGGAAAGTAGTGTGCTAACGATGTTGCTGAGCCAGTCCATCTTAATATTGAAAAGGGAATAGTGTTGGGGATAACACACATAACGTTAAATATGTTCACCTGCAGCTCATGACATTGAAGATGTTCTAACAAAAGCTTGTTAACTATGAATTAGCTAACATTCTTCACAATGCCCCTACAGCGAGCTGCAGCGATGAATGCAAAGGGAGCTATTGCTGAGGAAACATGCTGACAGACAGGATGAGAAACATTCAATCATTTTGTATGATTACAATTTTATGGAGCAATCCCTTTGTTTCACAGAGAGTTAGTAAATCTACCTTACTAATAATCTCTGCTACTTATCCACAAAGGGAAACGTCATTTGACTTCAAACATGACCATTCACTTGTGCAACATATTTGTGTTTAGTCTTCATAATGGGCATTCAGAGTCTATTTGATGAGCCGGACTCCGAGAGGCTCTTCTTTTAAAATGCTTAATAATAATCCCAGAACAATGTAAAAAACTGCAAATCACCAATGTCAAGACAAAAAACGAAGTGACGAATATGTGCGTGAAAGTGTTCACTCAGTTACATTTACCATACATAATTAGATTGTCTTGTGTTGTTTTTTATACTTAATGTCACCTTACTGGAAAAATTTGTTGACAAATATCCACTCTCCCTATTAGTTGTTGTTCCTGCAGTTTGGATATGCAATCTTTAATTCATTATTTACTAACTGTGAAAATTATCATTGTTTATGCTAAACCATTAAGAAAATCATAGAACCAAATGAATGGCTCCGTTCACCAATGCGATTCATTCTCCAGCGTTAACCAAGAAGAGCTGTTCAAAAAGTCCTTCGCAGACGACTCATCACTACACAGTAAATGCTGTAAATCTGTTGGGAGGGTGTAGCCCACCACCTTTGAAGGCGACAACTTACAAGTTTGACCCATTTACAATATAAGAAAATATATATCTGAATCAAATCTTGCTACAAGTTTTGTTTAAGCTATAGCAGTGTAGCCTTTAACTCTCCATGAATGGTGCCTTTGGCTGTGAGAGTTTCAACAAACACAGCAACCCCTCAAGTTTTGCATCATTACATGCAGTTTATTTAGCAGAAGTGAATATACCTGAGGGAACATGGCTTTGCTCATTCCAAGTGGCATCATGCCAAATATATGTGAAAATGTCTGTTGATAAATGCCTTAATATAGACACTAGGGGCAATGATGAGTGCTATTACCATCATGTAGTTTGATGGCTTGATAGAGAGCACACACCAAGCTCTGAGGGATGTGTTCTACCCCAGCCTTAACCAAAATGTAATTCAAAATCTAAACTTAACCATCCAGTTTTCTTCTGTTCTAGCCCATTGCAAACCATGAACCTTAAGTAATCTGGTGGAAATCATTGTTTACTTTCATTTCATACAGATGTTTAACGCCCTCTGTAAAAACATCAAAATCTTACATTAAGCATCTGATTCTGCTACATCTTATTGCTCCACCATCAAGCCCCTCCTTTACCTGAGCAACACTTTTGGATGTGACTGGGGAGGGTATAACACATCTGCTATAATTCTACTTTAGTAAATTTAAAACAAAATGACACATTCTAATTATTGTACTTATCTAAAGAGTCAGTCGAGGTGAGCCATATTATTGTGACCAATGGTCAAATCTAAGACCTAAACTGCATTCTAGTGGTGAAAAACAGACAGTACATTATTTCAAACCAAGCTGTTTTTCCTATTCAAATGCATAATAATCCTTGAGGTATAAATAATACCAAAACTATTGTTGCATTCAAGTTAGTTTTACATGCAAATAATAACAATATAAATAATAATAATTAAGATGATAACATATTAATTATAATGATTTTTAGATGGTCCTGTACAAATATCAAATGCATTAAATGTTAACTTTTCAAGACTTTTCCCATGAAAACATAGACTTTAATCTTTTCCGATGCTACATTGGCTTTTAAGAAACAATATTGATTTGGTGCATTAAAATAATATCTATCAATGCTATTAACTGAAATACTTAAGTCGTTAATCCTAAATACTCTTTGCCGTCCGTTTTTTACTCGATCGATTGCATAATCCCCCAAATAAATATAACATGTTCATCTGGTAAGGTATTTATTGAATGTATGTAATTATAGATTTAGCTAAACTACATAACATTTTGTCCATATTATCAAGTGATTAAATCGAAATTGCTTAATCACAAATCAACATGTCTGTCAATAATTATTTATTTTTGGGTTGAAATATAGCGCTATTGTGTGGCAGGTTGCAAATTCTTGGCGATTTGGAGTTCATACTAAAAAGTTCAGAGAAAACCGCAATAGCCTAATAGATACATTAAAGACAGAGAATATTCAATGATCCTCTGTAAAATACAAAATGTATGTTACCTAAATGAGAAAACATTGTACTCACAAGCGAGTTTATGTTAGTCTGTTGAAGTTGTAGATCAAGTATACAATATGCGCAGTCGGCTCCGCAGTCCGCAGTCACCGTCAAGACAAGGCACGCGCTCAGAGCGAGAGTCCAGCAGGATTGCACGGATACCGACATGGGCTGCAAAAGAAGAGCGACCATGATCGACGCTTTTCAAATCATCTATGATTGATCAGTATTTTAATGTTCCGTAAAACTGAAACCATTCATTCTTTTTCCACGGAATATTTTATTTTGTGCGTCAACTCACAGGAGTGTTTTGACATGTTATAACTAACTATATAGTAAAAGACAAAATGACACAGTATTGAAAATGTATCTTGTAGGTCAGATATGTTTAAATAAAACAGATTAACTTACCATTCTTGTTTTGTCTTGTAGCCTATTTGAATAAACTGATTGGCTACACGCTCCTCCAAGTAGTTCTGTTGCAGTTGTTGAATAACGCTACTGGATGTATCTTACTACTGTAGTCAGCAACTTCGTGGGTAATCTAACCCCAAATCAACTTTATAACTGTTAAAATATCGAGTCCCAGTCTTGGGGAAAGCAGGGAATGCACCTGTCACTTCAGTCACTATAGCAGCCTGTAAACGTTTGAATGTGGGCTTGTTATAAGTGCGTGGGTCCTCTCATGTCCTTCGTGTGCGCTCAGACACCCCTTAAATGCCAACAACAGGGATGTGATCCCTCATCTTCACGTACCAGCCAAGGAATGACGCAAACACCAAATGAGGTACATCGTATTATGGTGAGTAACATTTATGGAGAGAAGTTCTGGAACTAATATTTGAGAGGTGAGTGGCATCCCCCACTTATAATGCAGGATCTGTTTATATATGTGATGCATTTGTGCTGTATTACACAATGCTCCATAGGCCTACAGTGCAGGTTGAGCAGTCACATTTGTCTGTTTTATGTATCTTCAAGTGATTTTTGTATTTGAAATGGCCAAAAGGGAACAAAATAGCTTTTTAGAAAAAAGCTATTTCTAAATTATTTTTTAGCCCGGAATGTCAGTATAATCTGAGGAGGGGAAAAATGAAAACGACATATAATTAATAGGTTTAGGTTCTTATTGGTCTATAATTTACAACTTGTCAATGCTACCACAATGCCAAAAGTTCAATACCTTCTGAACAGGCTGAAACTCCAGAATAATTTTCTAAATTACCTCATGGTGTCGAAATATCATCATGGAAAAAGGGAAATCTCGTTTACTCTGCACTGGGCTTTCAAGGATTTATGTGAAATGGCTAGTCAGTATCAACTAGAGCTGATAGCATTTCAATCGGTTACGTCATGCACTCTGAGTCTGTGAAGTATTTGCTCTGCAAAGGCTGCAGCTTTTGAGTGGTGATGGTAACAATGCCTTGTGGGGGACAGTTGTTATTATGTTTAGATAATTGGTAGTTTGAGCACTACAGGGGGCAGTCAGAACAAAACTGTTACCTATCCCACAACCAAAGGATTTCCAACAAGTAAGGATAAACCTAGGGATTCTCCAAGTGTACAGTGACTGCACCTGAGATGGTCACTTTAGTGTAATGCAGTGCTGAAATCACTGTCTGCTTTACAGGTCCCGAATCTCCACTTTTTTGGTTTAATCTAGCACTATTTGACCTTACACCGGAAACAATCACCAAACAAATTCAATTGTTTCACACCTCCACATCATGTTAACCTACTGTTGCCTGGTCAGTAACATGTGATGTGACAAATGCAGTTCTTCTGGTTTACAGATCGGATCAGATTACAGTTAAAGCAACTCTTTCTAAAATGTTAATTAATTCATTAATTCATCTTCTTCCGCTTATCCGGGGCCAGGTGCCCAGCAGAGATGCCCAGACTTCCCTCTCCCTAGACACTTCCTCTAGCTCTTCCGGGGGGACACCGAGGCGTTCCCAGGCCAGCCGTGAGACATAGTCCCTCCAGCATGTCCTCCCGGTGGGACGGGCCCGGAACACCTTCCCGGGAAGGCATTCAGGAGGCATCCGGAACAGATGCCCAAGCCACCTCAGCTGACCCCTCTCGATGTGGAGGAGCAGCGGCTGTACTCTGAGCTCCTCCTGGGTGACCGAGCTTCTCACCCTATCTCTAAGGGATCACCCAGCCGCCTGTATCCGGGATCTTGTCCTTTCGGTCATGACCCAAAGCTCATGACCATAGGTGAGAGTAGGAACATAGATTGACCGGTAAATCGAGAGCTTCGCCTTGCGGCTCAGCTCTTTCTTCACCACGACAGACCGATACATCGTGAACATTACTGCAGAAGCTGCACCGATCCGTCTGTCAATCTCCCGTTCCATCCTTCCCTCACTCGTGAACAAGACCCCTAGATACTTAAACTCCTCCACTTGAGGCAAGAACTCTCCACCAACCTGAAGTGGGCAAGCCACCCTTTTCCGACTGAGGACCATGGCCTCGGATTTGGAGGTACTGATTTTCATCCCGACCGCTTCACACTCGGCTGCAAACCGTCCCAGTGCATGCTGAAGGTCCTGGTTTGAAGGGGCCAACACGACAACATAATCCGCAAAGAGCAGAGACGAAATCGTGTGGTCCCCAAACCTGACACCCTCCGGCCCCTGGCTGC